>NC_072776.1:18922531-19283507 GCF_022539595.1 Amphiprion ocellaris
AGAGTATTGGTGTTCAAGTGAAGATGAAGGTCATGGTATTCAGATGAAGATGAAGGTCCTGGTGTTCAGATAAAGATGAAGACGAGAGTCCTGGTCTTCAGATGAAGACGAGGGTCCTGGTGTTCAGATGAAGACAAGAGTCTTGGTGTTCAAGTGAAGATGAAGGTCCTGGTATTCAGATGAAGATGAAGACGAGGGTCCTGGTGTTCAGATGAAGATGAAGACAAGAGTCTTGGTGTTCAAGTGAAGATGAAGGTCCTGGTATTCAGATGAAGACGAAGGTCCTGGTCTTCAGATGAAGATGAAGATCCTGGTCTTCAGATGAAGATGAACATGAAGACGAGAGTCTTGGTGTTCAAGTGAAGATGAAGGTCCTGGTCTTCATATGAAGACAAGGGTCCTGGTGTTCAGATGAAGACAAGAGTCTTGGTGTTCAAGTGAAGATGAAGGTCCTGGTATTCAGATGAAGACGAGGGTCCTGGTCTTCAGATGAAGATGAGAGTCCTGGTCTTCAGATGAAGATGAAGATGACAGTCCTGGTCTTCAGATGAAGATGAGAGTCCTGGTCTTAAGATGAAGACGAGGGTCCTGGTGTTAAGATGAAGATGAAGACAAGAGTCTTGGTGTTCAAGTGAAGATGAAGGTCCTGGTATTCAGATGAAGATGAAGGTCCTGGTGTTCAGATAAAGATGAAGACGAGAGTCCTGGTCTTCAGATGAAGACGAGGGTCCTGGTGTTCAGATGAAGACAAGAGTCTTGGTGTTCAAGTGAAGATGAAGGTCCTGGTATTCAGATGAAGATGAAGACGAGGGTCCTGGTGTTCAGATGAAGATGAAGACAAGAGTCTTGGTGTTCAAGTGAAGATGAAGGTCCTGGTCTTCAGATGAAAACAAGGGTCCTGGTGTTCAGATGAAGATGATGACAAGAGTCTTGGTGTTCAAGTGAAGATGAAGGTCCTGGTATTCAGATGAAGACGAGGGTCCTGGTCTTCAGATGAAGATGAGAGTCCTGGTCTTCAGATGAAGATGAAGATGACAGTCCTGGTCTTCAGATGAAGATGAGAGTCCTGGTCTTCAGATGAAGACGAGGGTCCTGGTGTTAAGATGAAGATGAAGACAAGAGTCTTGGTGTTCAAGTGAAGATGAAGGTCCTGGTATTCAGATGAAGACCTGGTCTTCAGATGAAGATGAAGATCCTGGTCTTCAGATGAAGATGAACATGAAGACAAGAGTCTTGGTGTTCAAGTGAAGATGAAGGTAGTGGTAGTCAGATGAAGATGAAGGTCCTGGTGTTCATATGAAGATGAAGACGAGAGTCCTGGTCTTCAGATGAAGACGGGGGTCCTGGTGTTAAGATGAAGATGAAGACAAGAGTCTTGGTGTTCAAGTGAAGATGAAGGTCCTGGTATTCAGATGAAAATGAGGGTCCTGCTCTTTAGATGAAGATGAGAGTCCTGGTCTTCAGATGAAGACGAGGGTCCTGGTGTTCAGATGAAGACAACAGTCTTGGTGTTCAAGTGAAGATGAAGGTCCTGGTATTGAGATGAAGACGAGGGTCCTGGTCTTCAGATGAAGATGAGAGTCCTGGTCTTCAGATGAAGATGACAGTCCTGGTCTTCACATGAAGATGAGAGTCCTGGTCTTCAGATGAAGACGAGGGTCCTGGTGTTAAGATGAAGACAAGAGTCTTGGTGTTCAAGTGAAGATGAAGGTCCTGGTATTCAGATGAAGACGAAGGTCCTGGTCTTCAGATGGAGATGAAGATCCTGGTCTTCAGATGAAGATGAACATGAAGACGAGAGTCTTGGTGTTCAAGTGAAGATGAAGGTCCTGGTCTTCAGATGAAGACAAGGGTCCTGGTGTTCAGATGAAGACAAGAGTCTTGGTGTTCAAGTGAAGATGAAGGTCCTGGTATTCAGATGAAGACGAGGGTCCTGGTCTTCAGATGAAGATGAGAGTCCTGGTCTTCAGATGAAGACGAGGGTCCTGGTGTTAAGATGAAGATGAAGACAAGAGTCTTGGTGTTCAAGTGAAGATGAAGGTCCTGGTATTCAGATGAAGACGAAGGTCCTGGTCTTCAGATGGAGATGAAGATCCTGGTCTTCAGATGAAGATGAACATGAAGACGAGAGTCTTGGTGTTCAAGTGAAGATGAAGGTCCTGGTCTTCAGATGAAGACAAGGGTCCTGGTGTTCAGATGAAGATGAAGACAAGAGTCTTGGTGTTCAAGTGAAGATGAAGGTCCTGGTATTCAGATGAAGACGAGGGTCCTGCTCTTTAGATGAAGATGAGAGTCCTGGTCTTCAGATGAAGATGACAGTCCTGGTCTTATGATGAAGATGAGGGTCATGGTCTTCAGATGAAGACGAGGATCCTGGTGTGAAGATGAAGACGAGAGTCTTGGTGTTCAAGTGAAGATGAAGGTCCTGGTATTCAGATGAAGACGAAGATCCTGGTCTTCAGATGAAGATGAAGATCCTGGTCTTCGGTGAAGATGAACATGAAGACGAGAGTCTTGGTGTTCAAGTGAAGATGAAGGTCCTGGTATTCAGATGAAGATGAAGACGAGGGTCCTGGTGTTCAGATGAAGACGAGAATCCTGGTCTTCAGATGAAGACGAGGGTCCTGGTGTTCAGATGAAGATGAGAGTCCTGGTCTTAAGATGAAGATGAAGATGACAGTCCTGGTCTTCAGATGAAGACGAGGGTCCTGGTCTTCAGATGAAGATGAAGATCCTGGTCTTCAGATGAAGATGAACATGAAGACGAGAGTCTTGGTGTTCAAGTGAAGATGAAGGTCCTGGTATTCAGATGAAGATGAAGACGAGGGTCCTGGTGTTCAGATGAAGACGAGAGTCCTGGTCTTCAGATGAAGACGAGGGTCCTGGTGTTCAGATGAAGAGAAGAGTCTTGGTGTTCAAGTGAAGATGAAGGTCCTGGTATTCAGATGAAGATGAGGGTCCTGGTCTTCAGATGAAGATGAGAGTCCTGGTCTTCAGATGAAGATGACAGTCCTGGTCTTGACATGAAGATGAGAGTCCTCGTCTTCAGATGAAGACGAGGGTCCTGGTGTTAAGATGAAGACAAGAGTCTTGGTGTTCAAGTGAAGATGAAGGTCCTGGTATTCAGATGAAGACGAAGGTCCTGGTCTTCAGATGAAGATGAAGATCCTGGTCTTCAGATGAAGATGAACATGAAGACGAGAGTATTGGTGTTCAAGTGAAGATGAAGGTCATGGTATTCAGATGAAGATGAAGGTCCTGGTGTTCAGATAAAGATGAAGACGAGAGTCCTGGTGTTCAAGTGAAGATGAAGGTCCTGGTGTTCAGATGAAGATGAGAGTCCTGGTCTTCAGATGAAGATGACAGTCCTGGTCTTCAGATGAAGATGAGGGTCCTGGTGTTAGGATGAAGAATGGAGTCTTGGTGTTCAAGTGAAGATGAAGATCCTGGTCTTCAGATGAAGATGAAGACGAGAGTCTTGGTGTTCAAGTGAAGATGAAGGTCCTGGTGTTCAGATGAAGATGAGAGTCCTGGTCTTCAGATGAAGACAAGGGTCCTGGTGTTCAGATGAAGATGAAGACAAGAGTCTTGGCGTTCAAGTGAAGATGAAGGTCCTGGTATTCAGATGAAGACGAGGGTTCTGGTCTTCAGATGAAGATGAGAGTCCTGGTCTTCAGATGAAGATGACAGTGCTGGTCTTCAGATGAAGATGAACATGAAGACGAGAGTCTTGGTGTTCAAGTGAAGATGAAGGTCCTGGTATTCAGATGAAGATGAAGACGAGGGTCCTGGTGTTCAGATGAAGACGAGAGTCCTGGTCTTCAGATGAAGACGAGGGTCCTGGTGTTCAGATGAAGATGACAGTCCTGGTCTTCAGATGAAGATGAGGGTCCTGGTGTTAGGATGAAGAATGGAGTCTTGGTGTTCAAGTGAAGATGAAGATCCTGGTCTTCAGATGAAGATGAAGACGAGAGTCTTGGTGTTCAAGTGAAGATGAAGGTCCTGGTGTTCAGATGAAGATGAGAGTCCTGGTCTTCAGATGAAGACAAGGGTCCTGGTGTTCAGATGAAGATGAAGACAAGAGTCTTGGCGTTCAAGTGAAGATGAAGGTCCTGGTATTCAGATGAAGACGAGGGTTCTGGTCTTCAGATGAAGATGAGAGTCCTGGTCTTCAGATGAAGATGACAGTGCTGGTCTTCAGATGAAGATGAACATGAAGACGAGAGTCTTGGTGTTCAAGTGAAGATGAAGGTCCTGGTATTCAGATGAAGATGAAGACGAGGGTCCTGGTGTTCAGATGAAGACGAGAGTCCTGGTCTTCAGATGAAGACGAGGGTCCTGGTGTTCAGATGAAGATGACAGTCCTGGTCTTCAGATGAAGATGAGGGTCCTGGTGTTAGGATGAAGAATGGAGTCTTGGTGTTCAAGTGAAGATGAAGATCCTGGTCTTCAGATGAAGATGAAGACGAGAGTCTTGGTGTTCAAGTGAAGATGAAGGTCCTGGTGTTCAGATGAAGATGAGAGTCCTGGTCTTCAGATGAAGACAAGGGTCCTGGTGTTCAGATGAAGATGAAGACAAGAGTCTTGGCGTTCAAGTGAAGATGAAGGTCCTGGTATTCAGATGAAGACGAGGGTTCTGGTCTTCAGATGAAGATGAGAGTCCTGGTCTTCAGATGAAGATGACAGTGCTGGTCTTCAGATGAAGATGAACATGAAGACGAGAGTCTTGGTGTTCAAGTGAAGATGAAGGTCCTGGTATTCAGATGAAGATGAAGACGAGGGTCCTGGTGTTCAGATGAAGACGAGAGTCCTGGTCTTCAGATGAAGACGAGGGTCCTGGTGTTCAGATGAAGATGAGGACAAGAGTCCTGGTGTTCAAGTGAAGATGAAGGTCCTGGTATTCAGATGAAGACGAGGATCCTTGTCTTCAGATGAAGATGACAGTCTTGGTCTTCAGATGAAGATGAGAGTCCTGGTCTTCAGATGAAGACGAGGGTCCTGGTGTTAAGATGAAGATGAAGACAAGAGTCTTGGTGTTCAAGTGAAGATGAAGGTCCTGGTATTCAGATGAAGACGAAGGTCCTGGTCTTCAGATGAAGATGAAGATCCTGGTCTTCAGATGAAGATTAAGATGAAGACGAGAGTCTTGGTGTTCAAGTGAAGATGAAGGTCCTGGTATTCAGATGAAGATGAAGGTCCTGGTGTTCAGATGAAGATGAGAGTCCTGGTCTTCAGATGAAGATGACAGTCCTGGTCTTCAGATGAAGATGAGAGTCCTGGTCTTCAGATGAAGACGAGGGTCCTGTTGTTCAGATGAAGACAAGAGTCTTGGTGTTCAAGTGAAGATGAAGGTCCTGGTATTCAGATGAAGACGAGGGTCCTGGTCTTCAGATGAAGGTGAGAGTCCTGGTCTTCAGATGAAGATGACAGTTCTGGTCTTCAGATGAAGATGAGAGTCCTGGTCTTCAGATGAAGACGAGGGTCCTGGTGTTAAGATGAAGACAAGAGTCTTGGTGATCAAGTGAAGATGAAGGTCCTGGTATTCAGATGAAGACGAAGGTCCTGGTCTTCAGATGAAGATGAAGATCCTGGTCTTCAGATGAAGACGAGAGTCTTGGTGTTCATGTGAATATGAAGGTCCTGGTATTCAGATGAAGATGAAGACGAGGGTCCTGGTGTTCAGATGAAGATGAAGACGAGAATCCTGGTCTTCAGATGAAGACGAGGGTACTGGTGTTCAGATGAAGACAAGAGTCTTGGTGTTCAAGTGAAGATGAAGGTCCTGGTATTCAGATGAAGACGAGGGTCCTGGTCTTCAGATGAAGATGAGAGTCCTGGTCTTCAGATGAAGATGAAGATGACAGTCCTGGTCTTCAGATGAAGATGAGAGTCCTGGTCTTCAGATGAAGACGAGGGTCCTGGTGTTAAGATGAAGATGAAGACAAGAGTCTTGGTGTTCAAGTGAAGATGAAGGTCCTGGTGTTCAGATGAAGACGAGGGTCCTGGTCTTCAGATGAAGATGAGAGTCCTGGTCTTCAGATGAAGATGAAGATCCAGTCCAGAAACAATTGGACAAATGAAATCATTATTTTGTTGGATGCAACTCAAAAAAACGACGTTCCTAATAAGTTGACACTAAATTGGCAAAACTGATTGACTGATTATGCAAGAAGAAAAAAAAACATGTACCTCTTCAACTAATAAAAGTGCACATTATTATAGATTATTGCAATTTAACAAGTGTATTGTTTAAAAAAAAATGCCTGTCCGCTTTAGATAGACCAGTGACCCTTCTTAGGGTTCCAGGGCTAACTCTGTGGTGAAACTGAATGATAGGAACCAAAATCAGGCTGATCCATGCTGTATTCACTGAGTTTCATTTTTGCCTGAAACCAAAAGTAAGTTTGAACGGGGAATTCACAGTTTATTTCTGAAGAAATGGCTGAATACTTTGACGATTCTAAATACTTGTATGTTGTATTTGAATTTGATTTGTGGATTCTCTCCAAAATGTTGTCAAATGTTTGCAATAATATGGATAACAAAACAAACTCTAGAGTATCACAACAGCATGGCTGGCTGAAACTCCGCAGCCTGTTGCCCCTCTCTTCTGTTGCAGTTTCTCATCAGTTCAAATACATAATGTAGGTCATCAAATTCAAATACCTAATCCAATGTTCAAAACCTTCTAAATATTCAGCCATCACTTCAGAAACAAATTACAAGTTTCTGTGTCTGTCACTCCACACACACACACACCCCTGCTTCAAATGACAGACTACATAACAGGATGTAAACAAGGGCAAGAAGCGACTTAAGGTAAATAAAAAGGTAGAATTTGTGTCCATAATGTTGTCAGATACTTATAGCAATCTGAGCTGGTTAGTAACAAAATAAACACTTTTATTGACATACTTTTGATGCAAGAAAGATCCCCACACAGCCCCATTCAAACTTAGTTTTAGTTCCTATCATTGAGTTGCAGCGCTGGACTACCTACCTTAAAGGTACTGAGGAGCCGGTTACAAGCATGGAGAGCAAAGCTTAAACAAAACAGAAACAAGAGGCCCATGGGCCTTGACGGTCACCTGAATTTTTGATGTAGTCAGTTTTGCTGTTTATGGAAAAAAAAGGTATCCACATTTTGAATGGTATACCACGTAACTAAAAAATTTTTGATTCAACAAAGTTTGTGACTTTAGGATTTATGCTGCTACAGTCATGTAAGAAGCAAACACCCAATGCTTGTAGGTTGTATTTTTTCAGCTCCATCATAGATTAAGCCAATGTTTTTAATTCAGAGCTCTTTCAATTTTTAGAAAGGTTTTGTCACCACTTAAGCAGCTTCATTACTTGAGGATTGAATGCAAACTTCACAAACTTATCGAGACCTTAATTTCTACGGCATCAAGGTTAAGATTACTATTTTTAGATAAACTTTGCCCACTCCCTACGGGGAAATGTGAAACCCTGGGGCCTGGACTCTTCCATCCACAAAGTGTATTTGATTCTACCATATCTGGATGTTACGAAGATCTTTGAAATTTGTAATGAATTAAGGTCCTTGACTTCTCTCAGGTGACCTAATAAAAACTGTCTGAAAGTGGTAAAAAAATTGTGGTAGCATTAAAATACACCTCATACTCAGCTATGCATTTATTGTGATTGACTTATGAAGTTCAGCAGTCTATATCATCATATCACACATTCTCTTTTTAAAACTGCCTATCAGTTAATTTTAAAACATTTGAATTGCCAGCAAGTTTTGAATGATGTAGTAAACGTTGAATGAAAAAGGTTCTGCAATGTTGTGGAAAAAAGGTATGTTTACTTCTGTTTAAAATGAATACCAGTAAATCTCGTCAATCATTACTATTATATAAACATGTTAATATATTTTCTTACATCACACATCCTGATGATCTCTGAAGTATCCTCCGAGAAGAAATGTGGAAGACCAAGAAGGGCAGCTGTCCTCCTATTCTGATTTGTGTCCTACATAAAGTTAGACAAAAGTGAGCTCATGCAATACTACAGTTCTTATGGAAGTTCACATTGACAAATTCACACTATACATACCTCTTTATCAAGGTACTGCATAACACTTTGAAGGGTCAACCTCCTGCTTGATGAAATGGCTGCTTTATACAACTGCAAGAGAAAAAAAACTAAAATGAGCTGCATGTTTTGAAAAGGATAATGTGAGTCAATTTTTAACCTATCGGCATCATCTTATATCGCATGAGTGACTAAGAGTGAGAGAAATAGATATTTTGGGTCCTTCGACATGAAACTGCATTTACGTTAAGTATTTCTACAAAGAACCAAAAAATCTAGTACAACATTTTAAAAAAGATGCAGGGATTGGATCTAACAAATATTTGACATTATTAGATAAGTCGTATAGAAAACAAATTCCAGTATTTCAATCAATAAAAATAAAGAAAATTAATTTCCCCAAATTTCCCTTTTACAAGCTTCCAATTTTTTATTTATTTTTATTTTTTTTAAAAAGTGCTCCAATGTTTTGTTTAATGTGAGTGAAAATAATCTATTTGGGACAAATTTGAGGGTGTCACCATGCACTTAATGAAGCTGTGATTAAGAATTTTATCAATATTATTCAAGGATCAAGGAATCTTTTATTGTCCCCGTGGAGCAAATCACTCTACAGTCAGCAGAACAAGAGTCACAACAATCGCGGAGTACCAGTTACATAAAGCACAGACGACAACAATAAATAGGACGAACGGGTTAGTCAGTCACTTGTTTAGCAGGACAATTGCAGCAGGAACAAAAGAATGCTTGAGTCTATTTGTCCTGCATCTTGGCAGGATGTACCTGCGGCCTGACGGGAGCAGCACAAACTCACCAACTATTTTCTGACCTTTTATGGAATAATCAATTTAATAACCACCAGATTAAATGAAAAATAAAATTAACTGTAGATTGTAGGGTCATTAGCAAAAGCAGAATAAACTCGACAAGTCACACACAATTCAGACAGTGCTGCAACCTGACTACGATGTTCATTCACAGAGCAGCTGCGGTCTCGAGAGGGAGCTCGGTTGTAACAGCGCGAGCAAGAGGATGAATAGAGAGCGCGCGCGGCGGTGGATAAAATGCGGCGCGTGAATGCAAGAAATTAACGGTATTTCAGCTCGTTTCATTACGCTACGCCGTACAAACACAAATGCCTCCCCTCAAACACTCGGACCATCGACAAATACGTTCACTATATGCAGTAAATATAAGCGTCCAAGTCTTTAGACTTCATTAACGTGTTATTTCATAAGTTAAAACTTATGGCGCCGACGGCTAAAAAGTGAGCCCTGACTCAAGGTGGGGGGAGGGGGTGCGTGACGTGACTCAGCTTTCGCGGGCATACCAGAATATATCCAGCACTATTTTACCGTGACTGTGTCCAAACTAGCTAACTAACACATGGGTAACGTTAGCCAGCAGTTCCTTGCAGGCAAATGTTGAGTTCAAAAGTTTTTTTTTTATTGCTCCTGTCATGTTGGAAGCATTTGTAACCTAAATGAACGCTGTCATCTAAAATATGTCCCCCATGGACAACAGTGGTGTAATTTACTAATGCGCCATTTCAAACTTCGATTAACACGATGGATTAGCATAGAGAAAAACACGGTAATGCAGTCATATTCGCAAAGCTGTCAATGTGCTGACTTTACTCCATTTTATCACAGAAGAAAATGACATTGTTTTTAAATTTTATCGACAAAAACTCAAATGCACTTTCAGAAGATAACTTACCTCCTCGCCGTGTCTCTTCTCCCAGCAGAATGACGTATCCCTCCGCCCTGGTCAGTTGCATTCTGCTGCGTCACTGCGTCAGATTGCAGCTAGCGGGGAAAAAGGTGTCCCTCCGCCGCTGGAAGTAGTCCACGCTGTTTTCAAAAATGTTTCGTCAATAATTAAGTTGTGGTTGAAATACGATGGTTTGTCCAATTTAGAGAACTAATGAGCACGATAATTATTAGATATCATAGCTTTACAGTTTTATTTTTGACTAATCCCAAAATGATGGTATTTCTTCTGCAGGACCCTCCTCTCCCTCCACCCAGCACCCCGTTTCTTTTTTCAAGGTATGACTTACAGAAATAAGTTAAATCAACACTGAAGGTCCTGATAAAACTTACAAATAGTTCAGACAATTAATTACTTTAACTTTAATTTTCTAAAACTTAAAAACTTGAGTTCAACATTCAAAACTTAACATGACAATTTGAGATAAAGAACACAAACAAGTTCACATAACTTAATGGAGCTGGTAAAAAAAACAGTCCAAAACCTGTCCTCCCCAGGTAAAACTGCCCCCTAAACTAGCCTTACCAAGTAAAACTACCCCAAAACCTGCCCTTTTCTAGTAAAAGTACCCTTAAACCTGCTCTCCCTGGGTAAAACTGCCCCCTAAACTAGCCTTACCAAGTAAAACTACCCCAAAACCTGCCCTTTTCTAGTAAAAGTACCCTTAAACCTGCTCTCCCTGGGTAAAACTGCCCCCTAAACTAGCCTGACCAAGTAAAACTACCTCAAACCTGCCCTCCGCTTTTTTAAAAAAAAAAAAAAAAGGGCCAAAATTTCACTCCTAATTGACACTTACCTAGAAAAACTACCCCAAAACCTGCCCTCAATGAGAAAAATTACCCCCAAATCTACCGGCCCCGGGCAAAAAACAGCCCAAAACCTTTCCTCACCAAGGAAAACTGCCCCCAAATCTACCACCCTGGGTGAAAAGTAGCCCAAAACCTCATATCCTCTTGTAAAACTACCCCCAAACCTGCCCTCACCAAGTAAAAAAAGCCCAAAAAATGCCCTCAACAAGTGAAACTGCCCCTAAACCTGCCCTCAACGAATAAAACTGGCCCCAAATCTACCCCCATCAAGTAAAAAATAGCCCAAAGCTTGTCCTCACCAAGTAAAACTGCCCCAAATCTATCCTCAGCAAGTAAAAAACAGCCCAAAACCTGCCCTCAACAAGTAAAACTGCCCTTAAACCTGCCATCCCTGAGTAAAACTACCCCCAAATCTGCCCTCAAAGTAAAACCAGCCCCAAACCTGCTCTCATTAAAACTACTCCCAAAGTTGCCCTCCCCAAGCAAAAAAAAAAACCAGCCCAAAACCTGCCCTCCTCTAAGTAAGAAACTGTAAAAACAGGAAGATTGTCACCTTTCAGAAGGTTCCAAAACATCAAAATTATAACATTTATCAGGAAGATTCATCCTGAGAGCCCTGAAACCTGCAGAAAGATGCTAAATTTAGAGGAAAAACATCAAAATAACAACTTTTATGAGGTAGAGACTCACCCTGAAACCTGCAGGAAGATGCTAGATTTAGAGGAAAAACTGAGAAATTACACCAAATTACACCATCGAGCTTAGAGGAAAAACATCTGCATTATAACATTTATCAGGCAGAGATTCATCCAAAGAGGCCTGAAAGCTGCAGGAAAACGTAAAATTAAGAGGAAAAACATCAGAATTAAAACATTTATCAGGCAGAGATTCATCCCAAGAGGCGTGAAAGCTGCAGGAAAATGTTAAATTTAGAGGAAAAAAATCATAATTATTACATTTATCAGGTAGAGATTCATCCCAAGAGGCCCGAAAGCTGCAGGAAAACGTTAAATTTAGAGGAAAAAAATCATAATTATAACATTTATCAGGTAGAGATTCATCCCAAGAGGCCCGAAAGCTGCAGGAAAACGTTAAATTTAGAGGAAAAACATCAGAATTATAACATTTATCAGGTAGAGATTCATCCTGAGAGCCTTGAAACCTGCAGGAAGATGCTAAATTTAGAGGAAACACATCAAAATAACAACATTCATCAGGTAGAGATTCACCCTGAGAGCCCTGAAAAGTGCAGAAAGATGCTAAATTTAGAGGAAAACATCAGAATTGTAACATTTCTCAGGTAGAGATTCACCCTGAGAGCCCTGAAACCTGCAGAAAAATGCTAAATTTAGGGGAAACACTGAGAAATTACACCAAAACCTGCAAGAAGACATCAAGTTTAGAGGAAAAATATCAGAATTCTAACATTTATCAGGTAGAGATTGAGCCTGAGAGAACTGAAACATGCAGAAAGATTCTAAATTTAGAGGAAAAACTGAGAAATTACACCAAAACCTGCAGAAAGATGCATAATTTAGAGGAAAAATATCAAAATAACAAATTTTATCAGGTAGAGATTCATCCCAAGAGCCCTGAAACCTGCAGAAAGATGAGAAATTTAGAGGAAAAACTGAGAAATTACACCAAAACCTGCAGAAAGATGCTAAATTTAGAGGAAAACATCAGAATTATAACATTTATCGGGCAGAGATTCATCCCGAGAGCCCTGAAACCTGCAGAAAGATTAGAAATTTAGAGGAAAACATCAGAATTAAAATATTTATCAGGTAGAGATTCATCCTGAGAGCCCTGAAACCTGCAGGAAGATGCTAAATTTCGAAGAAAAACATCAGAATTATAACGTTTATCAGGTAGAGATTCATCCTGAAACCTGCAGAAAGATGCTAAATTTAGAGGAAAAATTGAGAAATTACACCAAAACCTGGCGAAAGATGCTAAATTTAGAGGAAAAACATCAAAATAACAACTTATATCAGGTAGAGACTCACCCTGAAACCTGCAGAAGGATGCTAGATTTAGAGGAAAAACTGAGAAATCACACCAACACCTGCAGGAAGATGCTAAATTTAGAGGAAAAACATCAAAATAACATTTATCAGGTAGAGATTCACCCTGAGAGCCCTGAAACCTGCAGAAAGATGCTAAATCTAGAGGAAAAACATCAAAATAACAACTTTTATCAGGTAGAGATTCATCATGAGAGCATTGAAACCTGCAGGAAGATGCTAAATTTAGAGGAAAAACATCAGAATTATAACATTTATGTGATAGCGATTCACCCTGACAGCCCTGAAACCTGCAGAAAGATGCTAAATTTAGAGGAAAAACTGAGAAATTAAACCAAAACCTGCAGGAAGATGCTAAATTTAGAGGAAAAATATGAAAACAACTTTTATCAGGTAGAGATTCACCCTGAGAGCCCTGAAAAGTGCAGAAAGATGCTAAATTTAGAGGAAAACATCAGAATTATAACATTTATCAGGTAGATTTTCACCCTGAGAGCACTGAAACCTGCAGAAAGATGCTAAAATTAGAGGAAAACATCAGAATTATAACATTTATCAGGTAGAGATTCATCCTGAGAGCCCTGAAACCTGAAGGAAGATGGTAAATTTAGAGGAAAAACATGAGAATTATAACATTTATCAGGTAGAGATTCACCCTGAGAGCCCTGAAAAGTGCAGAAAGATGCTAAATTTAGAGGAAAACATCAGAATTATAACATTTATCAGGTAGCGATTCACTCTGAGAGCACTGAAACCTGCAGAAAGATGCTAAATTTAGAGGAAAAACTGAGAAATTACACCAAAACCTGCAGGAAGACATCAAGTTTAGAGGAAAAACATCAGAATTATAACATTTATCAGGTAGAGATTCGGCCTGAGAGAACTGAAACATGCAGAAAGATTCTAAATTTAGAGGAAAAACTGAGAAATTACACCAAAACCTGCAGAAAGATGCATAATTTAGAGGAAAAATATCAAAATAACAAATTTTATCAGGTAGAGATTCATCCCGAGAGCCCTGAAACCTGCAGAAAGATGAGAAATTTAGAGGAAAAACTAAGAAATTACACCAAAACCTGCAGAAAGATGCTAAATTTAGAGGAAAACATCAGAATTATAACATTTATCGGGCAGAGATTCACCCCGAGAGACCTGAAACCTGCAGAAAGACGTTAAATTTAGAGGAAAAACATCAAAATAACACCTTTTATCAGATAGAGATTCATCCCGAGAGCCCTGAAACCTGCAGAAAGATGAGAAATTTAGAGGAAAACATCAGAATTAAAATATTTATCAGGTAGAGATTCATCCTGAGAGCCCTGAAACCTGCAGGAAGATGCTAAATTTCGAAGAAAAACATCAGAATTATAACATTTATCAGGTAGAGATTCATCCTGAAACCTGCAGAAAGATGCTAAATTTAGAGGAAAAATTGAGAAATTACACCAAAACCTGGCGAAAGATGCTAAATTTAGAGGAAAAACATCAAAATAACAACTTATATCAGGTAGAGACTCACCCTGAAACCTGCAGAAGGATGCTAGATTTAGAGGAAAAACTGAGAAATCACACCAACACCTGCAGGAAGATGCTAAATTTAGAGGAAAAACATCAAAATAACATTTATCAGGTAGAGATTCACCCTGAAAGCCCTGAAACCTGCAGAAAGATGCTAAATTTAGAGGAAAAACTGAGAAATTAAACCAAAACCAGCAGGAAGATGCTAAATTTAGAGGAAAAATATAAAAACAACTTTTATCAGGTAGAGATTCACCCTGAGAGCCCTGAAACTTGCATAAAGATGCTAAATTTAGAGGAAAAACATGAGAATTGTAACATTTATCAGGTAGAGATTCACCCTGAGAGCCCTGAAAAGTGCAGAAGGATGCTAAATTTAGAGGAAAACATCAGAATTATAACATTTATCAGGTAGATTTTCACCCTGAGAGCACTGAAACCTGCAGAAAGATGCTAAAATTAGAGGAAAACATCAGAATTATAACATTTATCAGGTAGAGATTCATCCTGAGAGCCCTGAAACCTGAAGGAAGATGCTAAATTTAGAGGAAAAACATGAGAATTATAACATTTATCAGGTCGAGATTCACCCTGAGAGCCCTGAAAAGTGCAGAAAGATGCTAAATTTAGAGGAAAACATCAGAATTATAACATTTATCAGGTAGCGATTCACTCTGAGAGCACTGAAACCTGCAGAAAGATGCTAAATTTAGAGGAAAAACTGAGAAATTACACCAAAACCTGCAGGAAGACATCAAGTTTAGAGGAAAAACATCAGAATTATAACATTTATCAGGTAGAGATTCGGCCTGAGAGAACTGAAACATGCAGAAAGATTCTAAATTTAGAGGAAAAACTGAGAAATTACACCAAAACCTGCAGAAAGATGCATAATTTAGAGGAAAAATATCAAAATAACAAATTTTATCAGGTAGAGATTCATCCTGACAGCCCTGAAACCTGCAGAAAGATGCTAAATTTAGAGGAAAAATTGAGAAATTACACCAAAACCTGCAGGAAGATGCCAAATTTAGAGGAAAAACATCAAAATAACTTTTATCAGATAGAGATTCACCCTGAGAGCCCTGAAACCTGCAGAAAGATGCTAAATTTAGAGGAAAAACTAAGAAATTACACCAAAACCTGCAGGAAGATGCTAAATTTAGAGGAAAACATCAAAATAACAACTTTTATCAGGTAGAGATTCATCCTGAGAGCCCTGAAACCTGCAGGAAGATGCTAAATTTAGAGGAAAAATTGAGAAATTACACCAAAACCTGGCGGAAGATGCTAAATTTAGAGGAAAAATATGAAAATAACAAAATTTATCAGGTAGAGATTCATCCCGAGAGCCCTGAAACCTGCAGAAAGATGCTGAATTTAGAGGAAAAACATCAGAATTATAACATTCATGAGGTAGAGATTCATCCCGAGAGCCCTGAAACCTGCAGAAAGATGCTAAATTTAGAGGAAAAACTGACAAATTACACCAAAACCTACAGGAAGACATCAAGTTTAGAGGAAAAACATCAGAATTGTAACATTTATCAGGCAGAGATTCACTCTGAGAGCCCTGAAACCTGCAGGAAGAAGTCATATTTAAGAGAAAATCATTAAAATTACATTTATGAGGTAAATTCACCATCCAGGCCCCAAAACATGTCCCCTAAACTACCCTTACAAGTTCAAATACCTCATTCAACTGTTCAAAATCTTCTAAATATTCAGCCATCACTTCAGAAACAAATTACAGGTTTCTGTGTCTGTAGCTCCACACATTCCCCTGCTTCAAATGACAGTCTACATAACAGGATGTAAACGAGGGCAAGAAGCGATGTCACGTAAATAAAAAGGTAGCATTTGTCTCCATAATGTTACTTATTATAGCAATCTGAGCTAGTTAGTAACAAAATAAACACTTTTATTGACATACTTTTGATGCAAGAAAGATCCCCACACAACCCCGTTCAGACTTAGTTTTAGTTCTTATCATTGAGTTGCAGCGCTGGACTACCTACCTTAAAGGTACTGAGGAGCCGGTTACAAGCATGGAGAGCAAAGCTTAAACAAAACAAAAACAAGAGGCCATGGGCCTTGACGGTCACCTGAATTTTTGATGTAGTCAGTTTTTCTGTTTATGGAAAAAAAAATATGAATCCATGTTTTGAATGGTATACCACTTAACTAAATCAATTTAGATTCAACAAAGTTTGTGACTTTAGGATTTTCATACAGCTACAGTCATATCAGAAGCAAACACCCAATGCTTGTAGGTCAGATTTTTTCAGCTCCATCATAGATTAAGCCAATGTTTTTAATTCAGAGCTCTTTCAATTTTTAGAAAGGTTTTGCCACCACTTAACGGCTTCATTACTTGAGGATTGAATGCAAACTTCACAAACTTATCAAGACCTTAATTTCTACGGCATCAAGGTTAAGATTACTATCTTTAGATAAACTTTGCCCACTCCCTCAGGGAAAATGTGAAACCCTGGGGCCTGGACCCTTCCATCCACAAAGTGTATTTGATTCTACCATATCTGGATGTTACAAAGATCTTTGAAATTAGTAATTAATTAAGGTCCTTGACTTCGTCTCAGGTGACATAATAAAAACTGTCTGAAAGCGGTAAAAAAATTGTGGCTGCATTAAAATACACCTCATACTCAGCTATGCATTTATTGTGATTGACTTATGAAGTTCAGCAGTCTATATCATCATATCACACATTCTCTTTTTAAAACTGCCTATCAGTTAATTTTAAAACATTTGAATTGCCAGCAAGTTTTGAATGATGTAGTAAACGTTGAATGAAAAAGGTTCTGCAATGTTGTGGAAAAAAGGTATGTTTACTTCTGTTTAAAATGAATACCAGTAAATCTCGTCAATCATTACTATTATATAAACATGTTAATATATTTTCTTACATCACACATCCTGATGAGCTCTGAAGTATCCTCCGAGAAGAAACGTGGAAGACCAAGAAGGGCAGCTGTCCTCCTATTCTGATTTGTGTCCTACATAAAGTGAGCTCATGCAATACTACAGTTCTTGGAAGTTCACATTGACAAATTCACACTATACATACCTCTTTATCAAGACACTGCATAACACTTTGAAGGGTCAACCTCCTCCTTGATGAAATGACTGCTTTATTTAACTGTAAGAGAAAAAAACTAAAATGAGCTGCATGTTCTGAAAAAGATAATGTGAATCAATTTTTAACCTATCTGCATCATCTTATATCACGAGTGACTAAGAGTGAGAGAAATAGATATTTTGGGTCCTTCTACATGAAACTGCATTTATGTTAAGTATTTCTACAAAAAAACAAAAAATCTAGTACAACATTAAAAAAAGATGCAGGGATTGGATCTAACAAATATTTGACATTATTAGATAAGTCGTATAGAAAACAAATTCCAGTATTTCAATCAATAAAAATAAAGAAAATTAATTTCCCCAAATTTCCCTTTTACAAGCTTCCAAATTTTAAAAAAACAAAGTGCTCCATTGTTTTGTTTAATTTGAGTGAAAATAATCTATTTGGGACAAATTTGACGGTGTCACCATGCACTTAACGAAGCTGTGATTAAGAATTTTATCAATATTATTTTCTGACCTTTTATGGAATAATCAATTTGATAACCACCAGATTAAATGAAAAATAAAATTAACTGTAGATTGTAGTGTCATTAGCAAAAGCAGAATAAACTCGACAAGTCCCACACAATTCAGACAGTGCTGCAACCTGACAACGACGTTCACTCACAGAGCAGCTGCGGTCTCGAGAGGGAGCTCGGTTGTAACAGCGCGAGCAAGAGGATGAATAGAGAGCGCGCGCGGCGGCAGATAAAAAGCGGCGCGTGAATGCAAGAAATTAACGGTATTTCAGCTCGTTTCATTACGATACGCCGTACAAACACAAATGCCTCCCCTCAAACACTCGGACCATCGACAAATACGTTGACTATATGCAGTAAATATAAGCGTCCAAGTCTTTAGACTTCATTGACGTGTTATTTCATAAGTTAAAACTTACGGCGCCGACGGCTAAAAAGCGAGCCCTGACTCTAGGTGGGGGGATGGGGTGCGTGACGTGACTCAGCTTTCGCGGGCATGCCAGAACATATCCAGCACTATTTTGCCTTGATTCTGTGGCAAACTAGCTAACTAACAAAAGGGTAACGTTAGCCAGCAGTTCCTTGCAGGCAAATGTTGAGTTCAAAAGTTTTTTTTTTATTCCTCCTGTCACGTCGGAAGCATTTGTAACCTAAATGAACGCCCTTCAACTAAAATATGTCCCCCATGGACAACAGTGGTGTAATTTACTAATGCGCCATTTCAAACTTTGATTAACGCGATGGATTAGCACAGAGAAAAACACGGTAATGTAGTCATATTCGCAAAGCTCTGTCAATATGCTGATTTTATCCCATTTTATCACAGAAGAAAATGACATTGTTTTTAAATTTTATCGACAAAAACTCAAATGCACTTTCAGAAGATAACTTACCTCCTCGCCGTGTCTCTTCTCTCAGCAGAATGACGTATCCCTCCACCCTGGTCAGTTGCATTCTGCTGCGTCACTGCGTCAGATTGCAGCTAGCGGGGAAAAAGGTGTCCCTCCGCAGCTGGAAGTAGTCCACGCTGTTTTCTATGTTGTTTCGTCAATAATTAAGTTGTGGTTGAAATACGATGGTTTGTCCAATTTAGAGAACTGGTGAGCACGATAATTATTAGATATCATAGCTTTACAGTTTTATTTTTGACTAATCCCAAAATTGTGGTATTTCTTCAGCAGGACACTCCTCCACCTCCCCCCAGCACCCCGTTTCTTTTTTCAAGGTATAACTTACAGAAATAAGTTAAATCAACACTGAAGGTCCTGATAAAACTTACAAATAGTCAAGACAATTAATTACTTTAACTTTAATTTTCTAAAACTTATAAA
The DNA here is from genome assembly GCF_022539595.1 of Amphiprion ocellaris. NCBI lineage: Eukaryota > Metazoa > Chordata > Actinopteri > Pomacentridae > Amphiprion > Amphiprion ocellaris. Next base: position 18,941,671 of record NC_072776.1, read on the forward strand.
CTTGAGTTCAACATTCAAAACTTAACATGACAATTTGACTTAAAGAACACAAACAAGTTCACATAACTGAATGGAGCTGGTAAAAAAAACAGCCCAAAACCTGTCCTCCCCAGGTAAAACTGCCCCCTAAACTAGCCTTACCAAGTAAAACTACCCCAAAACCTGCCCTTTTCGAGTAAAAGTACCCTTAAACCTGCTCTCCCTGGGTAAAACTGCCCCCAAATCTACCCTTACCAAGTAAAACTGCCTCAAACCTGCCCTCCCCTTTTAAAAAAAAAAAAAAAAAAAAGGCCAAAATTTCACCCCTAATTGACACTTACCAAGAAAAACTACCCCAAAACCTGCCCTCAATGAGAAAAATTACCCCCAAATCTACCGGCCCCGGGCAAAAAAACAGCCCAAAACCTTTCCTCACCAAGGAAAACTGCCCCCAAATCTACCACCCTGGGTGAAAAGTAGCCCAAAACCTCATATCCTCTTGTAAAACTACCCCAAAACCTGCCCTCACCAAGTAAAAAAAGCCCAAAAAATGCCCTCAACAAGTGAAACTGCCCCTAAACCTGCCCTCAACGATTAAAACTGCCCTCAAATCTACCCCCATCAAGTAAAAAATAGCCCAAAGCTTGTCCTCACCAAGTAAAACTGCCCCAAATCTATCCTCACCAAGTAAAAAACAGCCCAAAACCTGCCCTCAAAAAGTAAAACTGCCCTTAAACCTGCCGTCCCTGAGTAAAACTACCCCCAAATCTGCGCTCAAAGTAAAACCAGCCCCAAACCTGCTCTCATTAAAACTACTCCCAAAGTTGCCCTCCCCAAGTAAAAAAACAGCCCAAAACCTGCCCTCCTCTAGTAAGAAACTGTAAAAACAGGACGACTATCACCTTTCAGATGGTTCCTCAACTAATCATGTTTGACTTGATGGAAAATTAACCAAATCTGAACTCAAAATCCTAAAATTTCATGCGACATTTAAAAAAAATTACCAAAAATAAAGCACTGGGTGAAGCAAGATTCTGTAAAAAACAAAAAACTCTGAGCTTCTTGGTGCAACTTTGAAGCCAACTCTGACTCAGCTGAGGCCAACCATCAGGGGACAAAAATTCAGAGATTTTAGGTGAATTGCAGGTAGTGTTTCCAAAGAGACTGACAAAATGACAAAAAAAAAAAAAAAAAAACTGAAAATGACATAAAGACTCACTTCCATCATTCTCTCTCCTCCTTCATGCACTGGTTCCACAGAGCTGCAGAATTTTAGATTAAAACGGAACCACAGTGAAGAAAAACATGGCCTAAGTGGAAAGACACACATTTCCACACAGTCAACTCTGAGAAATAAAACATGAAACTTGTTTAAAACTCACGGTCCATTTATTGTGAAGAACATTTGGCAGTCATTGACAGAAAATAAAATCCTTCCACGCCTCCTGAACAGAACCTGGCAGCAGATATGGACCTTCTAAACCCCTCATACTGCAGAAAAACTCTGCTTTAATACCGCTTCAGCATTTTTCTCTTTTTAAATTGAGTTTAATTCTAAAAACCATAACACAGGGGTGTCAAACACGCGGCCCGAGGGCCAAAACCGGCCCTCCAGAGGGTCCAATCCAGCCGGAAGACAACTTAATCTTCTTTCTTTATAGTTCCCACTTTAGTTTTTTGTCTTTTTTGTCTAACTTTTGTTGCTTCTCTCATGTTTTTGTCGTTTTGTGTGTCTTTTTTGTCTCACTTGCGTTGTTTGTCAATTTTTTTGTCATTTTGTGTCTCATTTTTGTAATATTTTGTCTTGCTTTTGTTGTTTATTGTCTGACTTTTGTCACTTGTCTCATGTTTTTATCATTTTGTGTTTCTTTTTTGTCTCTCTTGTGTTTTTTGGCTTATTTTTGACATTGTGTTTTGCTTTACTCGTTATTTTGTGTATCATTTGTGTCATTTTTTGTCTCATTTTTGTTGTTTGTCCATTTTTTTGTCATTTTGTAACTTTTTTGTCTTTTTGTCTCTTTTCTGTTTAGCTTCATGTCGTTTGTGTCATTTTTTTGTCATCTTGTTTCTCACTGTTGTCGTTTTGTGTCTTGTTTTTGTAATATCTTATCTTGGTTGTTCTTTGTCTGACTTTTGTCATTTTGATCATAAATAAAATACTGTATCAGTTAGTTCCAGATGACTAAATGTTGTGTTCCTTTGTAGACACTCTGCTATCTGTAGTTTTTAATGCGTAAATGATAAACTAAGGCATTATGTTATTGAAACTGAACTTATTATTCTTAAAAAACTTCAGCTTGTTTATATTGTTTTTTTTTTTAAAAAAACAAAAACAATTCCTTAAATGTGACATTTTCAGCACATACATTTTTGCACTAAAACAAAGGGAAAAATGTGGAGTTGTGATTACTTATAGGTTATTATGCTGTGATTTTATTGGTCCGACCCACCGGAGATAAAACTGGGCTGAATGTGGAACCTGAACTAGAATGAGTTTGACACCCCTGGTATAAGAAGAGAGCAGGGATAAACTCTTCTGCCTCCACCTCCCTCAGCATCAACACTGTTTCCGTCTCTACAACACTGCTGTAAATTCACGCGGGGCTTTTCTGGGAACCGTCGGAGTCTCGAGAGATAAATTTCTTTGTGCCAAACGAACAAAATACACCGAGGAAGCACCGCCATGGTCATAAATTCATCCTCCAGATCATCCTCACATGGCATATCGGTGTGGAAGACTTCTTCTTTAAACTTACTGTAGCGGCTACAGTAAAATATGACTCAGGAAGAAACACTAGAGTTAGTAAAGCTCAAACCCTACATGTAGCACCGTGTCCGGCCTACCACCATCACCACAGGAGCAGGGGGAACTCTGGATGTCCCGACCAAGAAAAACAAACGATCCGAACACTTAAATAATCACTTAAAGCTGCCCTGTAGCCGTTTCCCCTCTTTTATAAATCGAATGATTCGTCTAACACCTGATAAATCTGTAACTTCTGTCGCAATAAAGCTCATTTTGACGAATAACATAGGAGGTGCTGAAATGTGTTAAACTCTGCTCTGCTGCCCCCTGCCTGTCACTGTAGTGACAACAGGGAATGATCATTATGTACAGGTAAAAAGAAGAGGCATAAAAATACTTATAAAAAAACAATTTCCATACAAAATAAAAGCCACAAAAATAGATGTGTGTAGAAAATACATCTTAAAAAGAGAGACCTGGGAGGGATTAGCGAGTAAACACTCTAACTGGCATTGACACAGACACACACACACACACACACACACACACACACACACATGAGGACACTGTATGCTAATAAGTCCCGTGTAGATGAAGCTTCCCTCTGCTGGATCTGTGTGTCTGTGGTTGGTAACAGGGAATGTGTGGCAGTCATCTGAGGAATGGTCTGTGTGCATATTTGTTTTCTAATACTGGGGCTGGTACTTGGGGAACAGGTAGACGTCTTTGCGCAGCGAGCTGGTGAACTCCGACATCTCTTTGCAGCGATGGTGGGCGGTTCCCGGAGCGTAGCCTTCCCTCTCCTTTATACGAGCGTTCACCTGGAGACAGAATAAAAACACACAATCACAGTCATGACTTAAAGATGGTAAATATATCAGGTTTACACAGTGACCGCAGGATGTAAAGCAACTTCCAGACAGGCGATGTGCTCCCAAAGAGGTACAGAATAAAGCAAAAACAAGACACAAAATGAGAAAAAAGACTCACAAAACAACAGAGAAAAAAATGAGACAAAATCAGGGGAAAAAAGATGCAAAACAGCGGAAAGAACAACAAATGACCACAAAAATGTCACAAAATGACAGAAAAAAAGATAAAAATGCAAACAATACAAACAAGACAGAACAACAAAAACAAAATGACCACAAAAAGAAAAAAAAAGGTGTCCCAAAGAGACGCGAAACAACCGAACAAGACATAAAACAAGATTAGAGACTCACAATAAGAAAAAAGAAACACAAAATGGCAGAAAGGGGAGAAAACTTTCCCAGAGACGCAAAAGCGAGACACAGAAACTAAAAACAAGACACAAAAATGTCACCAAGAGACAAAGACTGCAAAAACAAGACATGAAATGAGAAAAATGAGACATAAAATTAAAAAAATTAGACACAAAAAAACAGAGAAGACAAAACTGCTCTGGAGACAAGTAAAAGAGCTAAAAAGAAGAAAAATGCTACCAACAATACAAATAAAACAGAGCAAAAAAAGGACCACAAAAAGAAAAAAAACTGTCCCAAAGAAACAACAAAAACAAACAAAATGAGAAAAAAAGGCACAAACTGACAGAAAGGAGACAAAATAACAAAAATGAGACACAAAATTAGACATAAAACGAAATTAGAGACACACAATAAGAAAAAAGAGACACAAAATGGCAGAAAGGAGAGAAAACTTTCCCAAAGAAATGCAAAATTTCAGAAGCGAGACACAAAACAGACTAAAAACAAGACACAAAATGACCACAAAAAGACAAAAACTCTGAGGAAATATTCCTAAACAGCTGGAAGCAACAAACTGACTTGTGTGTCTGATGTGAAGAAATGTAGACCTACAGTGTGATCCTGACCTGGACTGATCCGCTCTCCATCCTGTCTCAGGGATAAATTATAAATAAGAATTTAATGAAGCTGTAATTGTTCCACTTGGCTCTGACTGACATCTAAAGCTGCAAATACTTAATAAACTCAGAGGAAATAGTCCTAAACAGCTGGAGGCAACAAACCTCTGCTGCTGTTAGCATCGTTTGGGGAGAAAACTTACAATCATTATCTAAGCTGTTAGTGTCTGTTTATAAAGTTTTATTATTGTGACCATTTCACTTCGAAGTACATGATTTTTGTTTTTCTATATGTTAAAGTGACGTTTCTGTTCAGATGTGTGTTGGAAGTGAAAACTTTCTCAGTCCGATCTGTGAAGATGGCCGGAGAACTTTAACAGACAAGTGACTGAGGTCCTCGAACACATTCAGATGTGGTCAGACTAACAGAACAGGACTGAAGAGGTGTGACAGTAAATGAGAAGCGGGTTCACCTGCACCAGGATGTCGGCCAGGTGAGTGTCTCTGGAGCGGAGGCGGAGAGCAGAGTTGAGCTCCTGGATAAACCAGGATCCTCTCTTGGTGTTCCTCATCGCTGCTGTGCCTTGTGGAGAAACAGATCAGACAGAAAAGCTTCAAACATCAGGAAGAGACGAGCTGCTGTCTGTTAAAATCAATATCACATTAACTGCTGACATTTATTTATGTTTCAAATACACTCTCAATGCCCGCTAAGATTAATTTAGTGATTGACAGAACATTTCTTATTGTTTTGGTTATTTTGCAGCAAAATCTATACTTTTGTTCTCCACTCTCTTAAATGAATCAACATTTTCCTGCCTTATTTACTCCATCTCCATCCCTCTGCCCTGCTATCATTCTCAGTTTGATCAGCGTTTAACCCTCTGAGCCCCAAAACCTGTCATCAGGTTTGAAAGAGTAATGATTGAATGATTTAGCTGCACATCTCATGAATGAATCCAAATGGGACAAACTTACAAATTGTCTGACCTTTGAGTGAAGCGAAGCCACAGATCATGTCGGACCTTTGGGGCAGTTTGATCCTCGGTTTGATCCCCAGAGCTCCTCTCTGCTGGGACTCTCCCTGCCCTTCCCTCCCAGCGTCCCGCTGCTCACAGCTGGGAGAACTGGTCCTCACCGGTCCGTCCATCTGCTCCACGCCACAGTCCATCTCCTCTGGAAGACAGGGTTCCAGTTCAGTCCTCAGCATCCAGTAGGTTTTACTTCATATTTACATCAGGGGTACAAACTCATTTTAGTTCAGGTTCCACATTCAGCTCAGTTTGATCTCCAGTGGACCGGATCAGTAAAATCACAGGATAATAACCTATAAATAACCACAACTTCAAATGTTTCCTTTGTTTTAGTGCAAAAATGTTCATTCTGAAAAAGTTCACATTTAAAGAATTATATTTTTACAAAACATGATGAATCTGAAATTTCTTCAGAAAGAAAAATGTAATTTCAGCAATATTATGCTTCAGTTTATCATTTACACATTACAGCTTACAGATCAGAGAGTGTCTACAAAGGAACAAAACATTTAGTGATCTGGAACCGAACAATACAGGGGGGTCTCGAGTTATGTCAGAATTCCGTTCCTACGACGTGACATAACTCGATTTTCGCCGTAAGTTGGAACTCACATATGTACATAAGTACAATCCAATGTGGCGTACAACCGTAAACAAAGCCGTCCCTCGTATAACGCTTTTAACGTCGTACGTCAGAATGATGGAACAAGACTGTCTTAATAAATTCATGGGAGATGGCGATGTAACCACGAAATGCTGTGGGTCGAGGACGTTGTGAACCGAGGACCTGCTGTAAAATATTTTACTTTATGATCAAAACGATAAAAGTCAGACAAAAAACAGACAAGACAAGACAAAATATTACAAAAATTAAGACACAAAATGACAAAAACGAGACACGACAAAAACATGAGACAAGCAACAAAAGTCAGACAAAAAACAACAAAAACAAGACAAAATATTACAAAAATGAGACAAAATGACAAAAAAATGGACAAGCAAGACAAAAAAACATGAACGACAAAAATGAGACAAAAGATGACAAAAGCGAGAAACAAAACAACAGAAAAATAGACAAATGATGCAAGCGAGACAAAACAACAAAAATGAGAAACAAAACGACAAAAACATGAGACAAGCAACAAGTCAGACAAAAAACAACAAAAAGAAGACAAAATATTACAAAAATGAGACACAAAATGACAAAAAATGGACAAGCGAACAAAAAATAGACAAGAACAACAAAAATGAGACAAAAGATAAAAGTGAGAAACAAAACGACAAAAAGCAACAAAAACAAGACATTTTAAAAATGAGGCATAAAATAACAAAAGTACAATGAACAATCTAGTATTTTACTTCTAGAAATAGTCTAGAAATTATTTTAAATTTATAGTTTTACTAATTTACAATCTGCAGTTCATGTCTTCTCTGGAATTTTTACACTTTGAGGGCCGGATTGGACCCTCTGGAGGACCGCTTTTGGCCCGCGGGCCACATGTTGGACACCCCTGCTCTAGATGAATCACATCTTTAGGGCTTCTAGCAGCTCAGTGTTTGGAGGTTCAGGTTTTAGCATCATGAAGTGTGAAGTCAGACCACAAAACTCCATCACAGAGACAGAAGAATCCACCGGGAGTTTTAAGTCGCTGATTTTAATCATGCTTAACAACAGAGGCTCCCTCCTGTTCTGAAGAGGTTTCCTAATGTCACCAATCTAATGAATGCTGAGTTTTACCTCCTCTGCAGGCCTGGATGAAGAACATCTTTGGTTTGTTCTGCAGCAGCAGACAGTGAGCGTTGTCGAAGGACTTAAACACCCAGTCCAGCTGAAAAAGAGGAAGTAGTACGAGTTAAATGTCAGAAAAAAGACACCACATACATCAAACCTGAAGCCTGTCAGACGAACCGACCTGCAGCAGCTGTCCGTCTGTCCCATAAACGGCTCCGTCTACTCCGTGAGAAAGCAAACACACCACACAGCTGTCCACCGTTTGGTGCCCCAGACATCTGCAGAATTCCTCAATGGAGTTCCTCATGCCCTGAATGGAGGAAAAAGAAGAGTCAAGGTCTGGACATGTGAGTCTCACCTCCAACAGGTGTGCTTCTAAAGACTGTTAGAACTAACTAATAAGATCAGGAGATGCTGAGATCAAAAGGTTTCTAATGTCATCTCCTCACCTGATTCAGTGGTGAATGTTTTATCTATCAACACGTTTCACTTGATCCTGAAATTTCCAGGTGTCCTACCTGAGCAGTGAGGTCTCTGTGGACAGTCACCCGGTAGTCCAGCTCTGTGAAGAGCTTCCTGAGGACCTCGTCGTCCACCTCACCTCCCTTCCTGGGGTCCAGGTCAGAGGCAGCGTGAGAGTCGAAGGTCACGTTACTGATGACCAGAGCGAAGCCACGAGGAGACGAGTTCATTCTGTAGGACTGGAGAAGAAAGAGAAGGTTAATTCATTCTGTAGGACTGGAGAAGAAAGAGAAGATGAATTCATTCTGTAGGACTGGAGAAGAAACAGAAGATGAATTCATTCTGTAGGACTGGAGAAGAAACAGAAGATGAATTCATTCTGTAGGACTGGAGATGAATAAGAGAAGATGAGTTCATTCTGTAGGACTGGAGAAGAAAGAGAAGGTTAAATCATTCTGTAGGACTGGAGAAGAAAGAGAAGATGAATTCATTCTGTAGGACTGGAGAAGAAACAGAAGATGAATTCATTCAGTAGGACTGGAGACAAATAAGAGAAGATGAATTCATTCTGTAGGCCTGGAGACAAAAGAGGAGATGAGTTCATTCTGTAGGACTGGAGAAGAAAGAGAAGGTTTATTCATTCTGCAAAAACAAGACACAAAATGAGAAGAATGAGACATAAAACAACAGAGACAAAACGGTCCAAGAAACACACAAAACTAAAAAAGATAGAACAAAACAAAAATTTGACAAAATCAGGGGAAAAGAATGATGCAAAATGACAGAAAGAAGATAAAACTGTCCTGAAGTGACAAGGAATGAGAAAAACAAGACACAAAAGAATAAAAAAAAGGTGCAAACTCACAGAGAGAAGACAAAACAACAAAAATGAGACACAAAACAAGACATAAAACAAGATGAGACCCACAATAAGAAAAAAGAGACACAAAATGGCAGAAAGGAGAGAAAAGTTTGTCAAAGAGACACAAAATTTCACAAGCAAGACACAAAACAGATTAAAAACAAGACATAAAATGAGAAACAAAATGACCACAAAAAGAAAAAAAAAACTGTCCTGAAGAGACAAGAAATTAGAAAAACAAGACACAAAAAGAGAAAAAAAGGTGCAAACTGGCAGAGAGGAGACAAAATAACAAAAATGAGACACAAAACGAGACAGAAAACAAGATATGCGACACAATAAGAAAAAAAGAGGCACAAAATGACAGAAAGGAGACAAACTAAAATTAGACATAAAATGATCACAAAGAGACAAAACTGTCTAAAGCCCTATTCGCATGGGATTAGCATTACCTGGGGAGCTCTGGTGATTTGTAATAATTGAGGAGGAGGTTGGTGATCTTAATCCCATGTGAATGTGCCATGTCAGTAGTTGGTAAAGTAATAATTCCAAAGCAAAATTACATACTATATTTCGCCAAACACCGACGTCCTGGGATAATACTAGTCCCGTGCGAATCTGCATCTCAGTGATTGGCTGCAGTGAAAATTATTGACAGCATTTTAGGAGCAAATGCAGAAGTAGGTCAAATCTACAGGCCTATGGAGCATTCACAGAAACGGCAAAATCAGATCTACAAGAAGAAGGAAATTTGGGAGGATATTAGGATGGATGAGATGCGTAGCAGCATACGGTAAGCATATCTTTCAACAGGCTGAATCCAAACACCCTGACGGCCCGTTATCCCGACAACGCTGCCCGCTGTTCTCAAGTCATGCTGCTGCTTTGACATATTTACTGATGCTATGATGACTACATACCATGTAAAAGTGATCGTTTTTTAACCCGAACCACAAGCTTTCCATAAACCTAACCAAGTGGTTAGACACCCTAAAAATAGCGTTGCTACAATATAGGCTTTTAATGTTTTTAATGTTTATTCATGTGACTCATGTCTGGTTTGTTTTGCGTGTAGCGGCCGGCCACTTTGCACATGGACGTGACGACAGCGCATGTTGCGACCTGCACAGATTTGACATCATATCTGGGCTGTAATGTCAGTAAATTGGAGTAAAATACAGACTTCACTTGTCCCAGGCGAATGCACTGCGAGAAACACAAACATCCTGGGGTAATTCAAAAATTACCAGAGATCCCCAGGTAATACTGATCCCACGCCAATAGGGCTTTAGAGACACAAAACAACCAAAACAAGACATAAAACAAGATTAAAGACACACAATAAGAAAAGAGAGACACAAAACGGCAGAAAGGAGAGAAACCTGTCACAAAGAGACAAAAAATTTCACAAGTGAGACACAAAAAACATCAAATGAGAAATGAGACGCAAAACAACAGGGAAGAGACAAAACTGTCCTAAAACAACTAAAAAAGATGTACACCTTAGATTACATCACCATTTAGTTTTATAATTGCAAAGCTGTAGTCTGGTATGACTTAACTGTCTTTTTCCAACTCAACCTTTCTGTTATTATATTTACAAATGCAGCTGAACTGTTCTGTCCTCTGAGCTCGCGTCCAAACAGCTGGTGTGACTGAAGGTGTTTGTTTCTCCAGAGGCTACAGGTGAGTCATCACAGAGCTCACCTGCGAAGACATTTACCTGCTGGCAGCGAGAGAGGTAAAAGTCAGGAGTGCAGGGGAGAACGGGAGTGTTGATGGGACTGTCGGCATCCAGACTGAACTCCATGGACTCTGCAGAAAAACACAAACGAGAAGTTACATCAGTTCTAGGCTCTAAAGTTAATTCATTTATACGCTAATCATCTGATAGAACAAACTCTTGCTGCTGCTTATGCTTAGATGTAAAAACAATGATGATAAATGAGTCATTTCAGGCTTTTTCAGCTTTGGAGTTTTAGTCTAAAGAAGTTTCTTGTCCTCCTAAATCAAAGGAGAATTATCAGTTGTTCTCTCTCAATAATGTAAAAACCACGTAAGATTTAAATTTATTTACAACAAATCATGAGGGAAATGATGCCGTGTTATAAATCAGCTGTAATTCTTATTTTTCTTCAGGAGAGACGACTAAAGTTGATCTTCCACATTGGAATGATGTGTTTAGATTGTCCATATTGTACAGAATATTAAATTTACCCAGCAGTGTGTTTGTTTTCCTGTCTCATGATCTGAGTCGGCGTAATATTTCCCTGACAGCAACCACAGCTCTAATCTCTCAGAGTGTTCAGATCAGTGACGGCTCCAGCTGGCTGTGATGTAACGAGAAACTTTGTACAACAGACGCTGTGAATGAGTCACTGTTTGGGCGTGGCGTCTGCAGACAGCAGCCAAACACTCCTCACTGACTAGAGTTCAAACACTGAACTCACTGAGCAGCTGCTGGGTAGAAGAGCTCTCCTGTTCACGTATAATCAGTTAGCTTTCTTAAAACCAGACAGCAGGTGTTCGGTTTAGTGTATTTAACACCTGGATTCTCCAGGAAACAAACACTGAAACCTGAGGGCTGAACTTTTCCCTCAGCTGAGAATCTGCATCGCTCATAAATAAACATCATGAAATGCTTTGGTTTAAGGGAGACGCTTCTTACGGCTGATTTAAAACCTAAACTCTGAACACAACCTGGTCTGGACCAATTTAGCTCCACAGCATCAGTTACCATGGAGATCTAGCTCCGCAGCATTAGTTACTGTAGAGATCTAACTGATGCTGTGGTTCTTATTTTGGTCGTTTTGTGTCTTCTTTTGGTTGGTTTGTGTCTTGTTTCTGTCGTTTCCTGTCTTGTTCTTGTCATTTTATGTCTTGTTTTTGCTGTTTTCTGTCTTATTTTTGTTGTTTTGTGTCTTGTTTTTCTCATATTATGGCTTGTTTTTGTCGTAGTTAGATTCCTGCAGCATCAGTTACCATGGAGATTTATCTCCACAGTATCAGTTACCATGGAGATCTAGCAGGTTAAAGCACCTTAACACCTTTGTGATACTGTAAACTCTGACTTTCGGCTGATCATACCTGCTAACCCACTAATTTCACCTCATAGTTCAGCCCTCTGGTTGAACCTGATAAAACAGGAATCTCTGCAGCTCACCTTGAGTCCTCTGTCACTTCACTGAAACTTCCTCCTGAGTTGGAAGTGGAAGAGAAGAACCCCCAACCCTCTGAAATCAGAAACGAGACAGAAGCTGCTGAACAGACGGACAGACAAAGCTGTTGTTTGCTGTGTTAATGCAACATCTGTAATCTGAATTAACTATCTCCCTGTCAGCTGCATGGATGTAAAACACGATGATCCTCACGTCTGGCTGTTTATCTCCTGTTGCTTTCTGCCTCTCTGACGAATCTGAGCTGATATCTGAGGCCTGAAACTGGACTGCTGAGGAGCTGCTCACCTCACTGCTCTCTTCTACTGAGGACGTCTGCAAAACACCACGACACTGAAGCTCAACATCCATTAAACTGAACTGTTAACTATGAAAGATGCTCCCTAACAGACAAAGGTCTCCTCAGGGTTGGGTGTTGTTTGTATTTTAATGATTCTCAGTTTATTTGAGGGTCAGGAGGTTAAAGTTTCGATCAGGTCAATACAACAATATAATATTCTGAGTTATATTATAACAATCACAGGAGACATTTTTCTGAATTTAGTACATTTTCCTGGATCTAAATACTTTCTCCATTTCTGTCTATCAGGGAAAACAAACCCTTAGTGACCCTGAATAATCAGAATTATTATACTGACTATATTTTATCCATGCTACAAAAAATAAAGAATAATCAGAAAAAAACACAGAGGGAATCTGACAGAAAAATATGTTAATAAACAGCTGAAAACTACAATTTCAAAAACTGCAAAAACTGTGAAAATAACTGAAAGCATCTGTAAAATAATCAGATTTTTAGTATGACAAGCTGTACCCCAAAAACAAAAACACTGCCAGATATCAAAGCAGGTAAAACCGTAAAATTTCAGACTTTTATTTCTAACGGTTTCTGGAACATTCTCATTTAAACAGGCTCACCTTTCAATGTGCAAAAAATAAATACGTCGAAGGGCAATTTTTAAAAGAGAACTCAATCTAAAATTGCACATATGACATTTTAAATATCCAGAGTATGAGGTATAAAAAAGTTTCAGCCAAATCAGAGATGATGGAACAGACGGATCCGGATGATTTGAGATGAAATAACCCAAAAATATCAGGAGATTTAAGACACACAGGAGTTTAACTCACATCACTAATGGACAGAATATTACAGAATATTTAATTCTGGCATGACACAAATTGCCAATAAGCAGAACCGAAATGAAATTCTTTTTATGATTACACCATGTGTAACTTTTGCTCTCTTATGTTGTATATATTTTTGTAAGGTGTGTTATATAGACTATTTTTGATGTTGCTATTTGGAGAGCACTAAACCGATTTTCACTGTTGTCTGTAACAGTGACAGTAAAGATCTATTCTATTCTAAATTCTTTTATTGATTCTCTTGAAATTAGAATATTGGAACCAGTTCTCGACGCCCAACTCTACTTTTCCTGAGTTTTTGTTCCTTCCATGTTAGTTTTATGTGAGATGTCGACAGTGAAAATCCACTCAGTGATATTAGAAGTAATCATCTCACCTCTCTCTTCTTCTCTGTCCTCTCCATGATCAGTTGTCCCGACTTTCCCTCCGGTTCTTCCTCAGGATGAAGATTCTGAGAGGCGAAAACAGAGTCAGAGGTGCACTGAGTCAGAACTGGAGGACATTTTACACCCATCAAACTCTTCAAAATACTAAAACATGCAGTAGTTGTGTAAATGTTCTTGTCCTGAGACCAAATGTAAAAAAATAGGAGAAAAGAATGTTTGAAAATGTTTTTAAAATACCAAATAAGTCTGGAGTTCCTCCTAAAATGACATTTTTCTCTTGTCCCACCCCCCTGATGACCAAACTGAATCTCTAATAAAACAGTTCAAATGAAATTTAATTCTTTAAATACCTCTTTTTGGTGTTATTTTTTTCATTGCTGTCTCTTGCAATTGTTGGAACATTTTTCTCATCAACATAATATTTTAAATAATAATTATTATGCATGTAACGTGTGTCCCACAACTGTTGATGACGTTTTTGTCATTTTGTGTCTCATTTTTCGTCATTCCGTGTCTCGTCTTTGTCATTTTGTGTCTCGTTTTGTGTCTCATTGTTATTTCCATCATCCAACAGTTTTCCTAAAGAATGTGTAGAGCAAAGTTACGGTATGTCCTCTCTTCTATTTTTCATATTTCCATCCCATTGTCAGCCTTGATTGAATGTCTCACTCTACCTCATATTATCAGGATCAGACTAATTCTTTGGACTGTTTTCCATCAGTCAGTTTGTCCTCTTGGTCAGCAGTAACAGCAGCTAAATATCTAGCTGTTACTGCTGAGAAAAAGATCACATTAGCATGGATTAGCAACCCTGTTACTGTGATTAGAGTAGGGTTAGCAAACAACACAGAAAACATGGAATAAAAATGCTACCATTGATGTGGAAGCTGAGCCAATCAATACCTATTATTGATGAATATGGAGCAGAAAACTGGAAAAGAGAAGGTTTATTTTTCAAACATTTTGAAGCCCAGATGTCCTCCAGTTCTAAAATGATCCAATAACAGTCTGCTGTGGTCCACTATATTCCTAAACATCTGATCTGCCTTCTCAGGAGAGCTTTTGCCAGTAAATGCTTAAATGCTTATTTGCAGGTTCAGCGTTTTATTTTCTGAGCGATGGCAAAAAAAAAAAACACTTCTGGATGAGTAAAATCTTATCTTAAATATCTTATGTAATCCATGTATCTTTGTCATGTATATCACTGCTTCGCTTATGGTCCTCCAGCCGACCAATCAGATATTAGATGGGACTTGTCACCATGGTAACCAAAAAAATGGTGGAGATGCTTCAGACATGTAGTCAAAGCATCATATTATAGCACAAACCAGGACTTTTTTCCAAACCTAACCAAGTAATCAAGCCTCTCACATGTAAAAGTGTTGACAAAGTGTGAAACTTTCCTAAACTGAACCAGAAAAGGAGTAAAAACTGAAAGTAAACAACAGAAAACAAAACTTATTTCTGAAACTGATGGATTTTCACCCTGCTCAGGATTTGAACTCTGGTCTTCTATGAGAGTCTGGTCAAACTGAGCACTTTTCCAAACAGTGTCACAGATTAGATTTACTTCATGTGAGAATGCAGTTTATTTGTGCAGGAATGTATTGTTGTGTAGACTGGGTTGGTATTGTGTAGCTCTGTGCGGGGACGATGATCAGAGGTTCATTAACTCACATCGGCGTCTCTCTCTGGTGATTCTGTCAGGAGGTCACTCAGGTGCTGCTGTTCGGTTTCTTTTAAAGCCGAGATGAAGCTGCTGAAGGCTCGAGGTCCTCGCTTCGGTAGAAGAAGAAGCAAACGCCAGCTGCGTTTCTGAGACGTTTGTTCTGCCTACAGGAGAGGAGGAAAGAGGAAGATTTAAAAGAAGCATACATTTAATCAAAACGTAGACCTGAAAAATAAACAGATTTCAAATCACAACCCGACACAACTAAGCTGCAATTTACGATTTCTGCTATGCAGCACGTCTGACAGGGGATTTAAACTGTGTCGGAGGTTTTACAGATTCATGTTGTCCTTCACATCGATCACATTTTTTAAAGTGTCTCATCTGGTAATAACCCATCAAAGCTGAGGTTCAACTTAAAAAACTGACACTACCGTTCAAAACATTTTGGGTCATCCAGATAATATATTAATTAAAGTTGCCCTATATTAGTTAAAGTTGCTCTATATTAGTTTACGTTGCTCCAAAATGACTTCAAGTGGCTCCATATTAGCTAAAGCTGCTCTACATTATTTAAAGTTGCTCCAAATTAGTTAAAGTTGCTCTACATTATTTAAAGTTGCTCAAAAATGAGCTAAAGTTGCTCAATAATTTGTTGATGTTGCTCTACCTTAGTTAAAGTTGGTCTAAAGGAGTTAAAGTTTCTCTATATTATTTGAAGTTGCTCTATATGAGATAAAATTGCTCTAGATTAAAGTTGATCTATATTAGTTAAAGTTGCTCTACATTAGTAAAAGTTGCTCTAAATGAGTTAAAGTTGCTCTAAATTAATCCAAATTTTGACCAGGACCTTTCCCACCTCGCTGTCAGCTGATTGGCTGCTGACGGCCCGTTTATCCAGGTGAACCTACCAGGATGCTCTCTGCCATGCTCTCCGTCAGGATGCTGTCGGCCTGCAGCGACTGGACCAGCAGCTCGTCCACCACCAGCTGCTTGCAGAGATCCGCTGAACGTCTCTTCAGAGCCTGCCGGTCCCGATCCGACATCCCGCACTCCAGCATGATCGGTCTGCAGAAGAACCAGACAGCAGCGTCAGACCTGGAGGATAAAACCCTGAATGTTCAACACACAGAGCCTCATCTCAGTGGAAGTGTTTTGTGATACATAAATAGTAATGAAAGCCACGATTCACACACAAGCATGCACACTAAATAGTGTGCACAACTTCACATGGCAATAAACAACCCAAATAAAGTAAACTTACTAACCAAAATTACTTTTGGTTATTAATGTTCCACAATCTATCAAAAAAGATGGATGAGCACTTTTATCTGTTACAACAAAAAATATTTGAGATATATAACAACAAATTCAATACTCATCAAAAAATCCTTAAAATCATGAAAAATAGTTAAATACCAAACCAAGAGTTGTAGTATGATCAAAAGGAGCCAACTGATAGTTAGACAGAGTGTAATCATTCTGCAGTACATAAGAGGGAAGTTATTGAATTTTATTACTAATAAAATAATAAGAAAATAAGAAAAAAGTCCTTAAAATTCAGATTTTTAATTTATTACCAAACCAAGAGCTGTAGTATGACCAGCAGGAGACAACTGATGGCTCCAGTGATTTTGGTGACACTACAGTACATAAGAGTGAAGTTATTGAATTTTATGAATAATAAAATAATAATAAAATAATAAAAATTCCTTAAAATTCAGATTTTGTATTTAGTGTCAAACTAAGAGTTGTAGTATGACCAGCAGGAGACAAATGATGGCTGCAGTAAATTTGGTGACACTACAGTGTATAAAAGTTAAGTAATTGAATATTTGTGTAGTGCTCTCTTCGCTGTTGCAGCGGTTTTGCTATTTGCAGACGGTCCCTGTTCACTCGTTGCACAGCCAGCTGCACATAGACATCAATGTTATTTCTGTAGCTTGAAAGACAGCGACTTTTCATAAAACTGGCCTTGTAGCACATTGTCTAGCTTACAACGATGGGAAAGAGGCATTGTTTATGATTTTACAACGTATATCTCATGAGTTATTGATGCCAGAAGTCCGAATCTGTGAATATCTTGCCAATTTTACCTAACTTGCATATTTTAATACCTAATAGCGATAAACTGCAGCCATTACAGGGTCGTTCACAGGACTAACATATGATAGCTAGCGAACTAGCATTAGCTTACCCTCATATCATAGTTCATATCCTCTTGTCTTCAGCTTGATGCTTCTGCATCGCCTCCCAAACTCTCCTGTGTGTCTCCTCAGTGTTTCGACTCGCCGCTCTCAGCTTTCTCCGACTCTTCTATTACTTTGAATCTGACAGAAAGCCACAGACCCAGCAGCAGGTGAACCATCGCCTCCATGTCCATTGTTGTGTTGCATTTGTGTCGCACACAAATGACGTAAAGGACCTTCTGTCCGCCGTGCTGTGACGTACTCAATGTGATGGAAAAACAACTAAACCGAGATGAGCCGAGTCCAGTACAGTAGTGGCGAGCCGTACCGCGCCGAGTAGGTGCTAAAGGAAACGCTAAAGGAAATTTTGTCTTGCACCGCGCTGTATCAACATTTGGGGTAGAGGACCGAGTCTTTAGCGGTTGCCAATAAAGTTTTGTTTAATCCAAACCAACGTAGAGGTGAATAGCGCCACCCAGTGTATCGGAATGTGTTCACAAGCTCTGCATCAATCCATTACCTGGAATCGATTTGCCTTGACTTGATGTGCAGAGTAACCAATCAGGTGTTAGGATCCGCCCACCGACTTTGACGGGCGAGGTTGACAGATAAAAAAAATTCATGATCCACTGCAACACAAGGACCATGAAATAATTAATTAATTAGTGAAATGATAACATGGGTTTTTTTTTTTTTACCTAAAATGAATTGCTATTTTAATGAATTAATGACATATTTAATAACACATTTATGTATTTAATTCCAATTTTAATTCATTAATGACATATTTAATTCCAATTTTAATTAATTAAGGACATATTTAATTAATTATTTAATGATGTATTTATTTATTTAATTTTGGCACTTTTAGTCCTCCATGTATTTCAAGTTTTAAAAAAAGGTTTGTAGGATGTGTCATGTTGCTTTTCTCTCCACTTAGGAAAAGTAAATTTTCTTGTTTTGCAAATGGCTGCAAAAATTAGATTTAAATGTGTACTGAACTAAATACTGTTATAAGTGAAAGACTCTGTTTTGCTTAATAATTTTATTTTCCTGTTTGTTTGTTTTTTTGTTAGTTTGTTTGTTAGTTTTTTTGATGAATGTGACAGAGTTCCATATTGAGTTTAAGGGACATTTGCCTACCACACCTAATATACTCTTTCTTTGTCATTTCATTGTAGGCCCTTCCTTGGTATCAACCCTGAGAGGGGAACAAAGGCCAGCCAGGAGAAGGTGATGTCCAAGAGGTCGGGGAAGCTGCTCCAGAAAAAGGCATCTACTGTAAATCCCCATGTAGTCACCCATATAAAAAGACTCATGGACTCTGAGTGGGACTTCATGTAAACCCACAGCACCTCTCCACACAGGACCTGACTTTCACAAAGGAAAAGCCCAGTCTGCAACCAGATGTTCATGCTGTCATTCTAAGGTAACAAGTCTCAGTATTGTGTTTGGTTCAGTATAAAATACTTCAGTCCATGTGTCTCAGTTTTGAAGTTCCAGGTTTGTTCCTTGACGTGGTATTTATTGAACATGATCATGAGTTATGAAAGACTGACTCTGAAGGCAGGGTACCTGAAATGTGATGTGCAATTTTTAAACAGATTGCTGACAACATGTTAAACATCATTCATTTTTTTTTGTAGATTTGATTTTGCAAGACTTGAATTACTTGAAATTTGTTAGCTGCTGAATGTGTTCAATGCAGCATTAAATAATTTAAATGATATATAGATATCTTTCATTACAGTTCAGGAAAAATGGAAATCCAAACTCAGTGTACCTGAACGAGAACATGCACAATGGGAACCTATTCACCATGAGGAAATGATTGTATGTTACTAAAATTTAATGGGTTAAATAAGCCAGTTTTTGAAATATGTTTGATACAGAATTGGTTTTAATAAAAGCTGAATGTTGAAAAGTCATCTCTTGTCTGAGCCATTTCTATGCTATGCTATTTCCCAGGGCTTTCATTTTGAGATGTGACATTTTTAAATCATTAGTTTTCAGCAATGTCATCACTTCATATCTTCACATTCTCTGATATCAATTTTATAGTAATAAACTGTTGATGAAGATTACAGTACAAACAGTAAAATAACAGTATAATGGCACCAAAATACTGACAGTAATATACTGTAAGCATAAACTCTAAACATCATAATACTGTAATATTTTTTACAGTAATAAACTGTTGTTGTAGGATACGGTAGGTTTACTGTAGAATAACAGTGCTCTGCTGGCAACTTTTGCTGCCAGCTCTTTACTGTGAATTTACGGGGAAATTTCTTAGAGCATAACGTTGTGACCACCTGTCGAATATTGTGTTGGTCCCCTTTATGCTGCTAAAATTCCTCTGACCCAGTGGGGCATGGACACAGGACCTCTGGAGAAGGCCTGTGGCACCGGGATGGTGGCAGTGAATTCTGTGGGTCCTGTGGGTTGCAGGGTGGGACTTATCTAGATCAGGCTTGTCCTGGCACATCCTATAGATGCTCAATAAGATTTGGATCTGGAGAATGTGGAACCAAGGTGAACACCTTATCTCTGTTGTGTTCCCTGGGCCACTTCTGAGCAGTTTTTGTAGTGTGTCAGGGTTCATTGTCCTGCTGAGGGTGGCAATTGGCATCAAGGACTGCTGTTGCGATAGCGGGGTGGAGAGTTGGGGGTTGCTTGACCTGCAATGTGTGGTTAGGAAGGTGGTACATGTCAAACATCCACATGAATGTCAGGACTCAAGGTTTCCCAGCAGAACATTGTATTATAACAAGATGATCAATGTTATTCACTTCACCTGTCAGTAGTCATAATGTTGTGGCTAATCGGTGTACAACCACAATAATGGGGAAGATGCCGACTTGAAAGTTGTCCACAAGATGTTAAGATGCTACTCATTTAACCTGAAGCTCATGGAGAATCTCTGAAACATTGTCAAGCGAAAGATGAGGTACACCCGACATAATAATATAGATGAGTTGAAGGCCACTATTAAAGCAACCTTGGCTTCAGTAACACCTCAGCAGTGCCACATGGTTAATAAATCAGCATAGAAACATGAAATTCTGAAATAAATCTTGAAATATTGCAACAAAGACTTGAGCTGAGGTCAGAAAATGTATCACTAAAAATAAAATGCCACAAAATGCAAAGCAAAGCACTAAACTGTGATGTGCAAGAAGCATATGATTCCAACATCTACTGAAGAGGTGAAAAATACAGAAACAGACATAAAACTTAATGTGGTTTAGTGATGAGGAGAGTTTGTCAGATTAATTTGTGATATAAAAAATGATGTCACATTTCCACCATCTCTTCTGTATTGTTGTTCTCCATTTGAAGGTTGACTGGCAGTCTTTTAATTAAGTCCCCTTATTGCACTATTATGCAAATGTTTAATTTTGATTGACTGGTGAAATAATACTACCAAGTATTTGTATTGATTCTAAAGCCCAATTCTAAAGAATAGTAGAATGTGTTTTTTCTTTTGCATATTTGCTCTGAATTAGTTTTTCTAAAAAGTGCTGCATTTGGATGGAAACCAAGCTGTAAAATATAACCCTTAACTTTTCTGCTCCTTGGCAACAAAAAAACTTTAAAAACCCTAACCCTAACCCCCTAACCCTATGAAACTATTTTTGTCAAAATGCAAGTAAAATAGTAAAATGTATGGATGAAAAATTCAGGAGACTGTAGTGCTCAAATTGAACACACAACATGCTTCATTGATCTCATATTTGTTTTCTTGACGTACCTTCTCTATTTGATACACGTATTTAGCCTAATCTTATGTTAGTTAAATATTAATGTGTCTGAAAACAAAGAGAACAAGGGCAGCAATTTATTATGCTAACCCTATCGATGTTTTGTTTTTCTTTTCTTTTTGCATTTGTCTTAATTGTTGTCTGCAAAAAATCAATAAACAGTTGATGACAAAAAAAGTAACTGTGAAACTGCAACATGTTTTAACCACAGAGTCAAAGTTGGTGTCTCCTTGGAAAATAATTTACTGGCGCCATCTAGAGGTCATCCATTGACATTGACAAATGTGAAAACACTATAATCAAAATGTTTATTTTTCTAAAGAAAATATTGCTGAAATATTATTGAATGCTGAAGCAGCATTGGTCAAATGACTTTGACAAAGAAGGTGTGACATGGATCATGGATCATGTCATGGATCCAAAGATTTACTAAGCACAGAATGTGAATCTGAATTTCAAGATAAAATTGTGAAAATTGAATGTATAGAGGTAAATGTTCAGTGACGATCAAATACAATTTTAGTTCAACAGAATTCAATTTCAACTGTTAGTTTCAAGTTTATTGGGATACAGTTTTAATTTGATACATAGCAGTTCAAAATATGTTAAATTATATTTTTCTTTTATTTTACATTTTTCACATATTTCTGCCCATAGAGACAAAAGCACATAATAGAGTAACAACTGTAAATAAATATGAATTAAGGTGTGTTAAGTTCCTGTATCAGATTATGTTTAAATTATAATCATTAAAGCCATGTTAGACATGCAATTTATCATTACCTATTAAATAAACATGTATTAAATATAATCTACAACGACATTTCCACCAACCAGCTTCATAATAAATTAGATAGCACATTTTGTGACATTTTGAGCTCTGACTAATGTAGAAGCCATTTGACTCAAAATGTTAAACACAGCTCTTCTACATTGTTGCATTAAATATGAAAAAAAAAAAGCCTGACAGAATTTTGGCTGGTTTTGACTTTCTTCCTAAGCTTTCCTTACATTCTGTTCATCTTATATAATTCCTGAGATGATCTCTTCAACTTCTTTCTTGTTATCACGAGCACATACACAACACCTATGATCCCAAGGAGACTTACAAGGAGAAATCCAAACAGGACATAAAGTGACACTTCAGCATCATCAGCTGAAAGCTGCCGACCCAAGAAGTCCACTTTGTCCAGAGGATAACCAGACATAGTTGTCTTTACAGGGGCCTCTGCTGTAGTTGCAGGCGAGGGAGTTGTGGCTGTAGCTGAAGGTGTAGCTGTTGTGAGAGCGGGACAAGAATCAACTAAAATGTCATCATTTGCTCCTGTTAGGTGAATATTTAACACACAGACTAAATCCAGGCTCGGTTTAAAACTGGTATATGTTCTGCACACTGCACTGCCCAGAATTGAAACCTTGAGCAAGTTTTACTTCCTAAATATGACAGTTATTGCATATGTTTTAAATATGTTCGCTTAGTTATTATGTTACCTTCAGGGTTCAAACACTCATGGGGTCTGAGGGCCGGATCTTTGAACCCATTGCAGTTGATGATGGCGGTATAGTAAGATGCTGACATTTTAGGGATGCGAGGCAGAGCAGGGTCTGAGCGGTTCACAAAGAAAAGTCCAAATCGCTCAGCGTAGCCTTCGGCCCACTCAAAGTTGTCCATTAACGACCAGGCTGTGTAGCCTCTCAGATCAGCTCCATCCAGAACACGGGCTGAGACGACAACAGGAATATATTTAGCATGCAAGTACACAGTATAAATCAAAAACATTCAAACTGGCTCAGTGAATTTGGATAATTATTTGTTGTTGGTCTTTCTTTTACACAAACCATTCATTTGAAATACAAGGGATGAAAAGAATCTAAGCAGTAAAATTTGAATAAATGTGTCCACTCCTCATTCTATATTGACTACTGTACCTTTCAGGCCCTGGTTAATGTAGTTCTCGTAGTAGTACTTTCTGTGGACATCATTCAAGTCCACTGCTCCTTTTTCTGAGACGCCATTCTCTGTGACATAGATTTGTGGGTTTCCATACTCATCCTTAATATATTCAAGAAGTTTCCTAAATCCAAATGGAGTGATCCTCAACCAGGCGGAACCAGTTTCAAGCCAGGTGCGGTCGCTCATTGTTGCAGTACCCCTAAATATGGGATTGGACATCACAGCTCAGGATCAGTATAGCTTGTAACTCTGGCTTGAGTCTATTGCTGTCCAGTACAAAAATAAACATTTCCAGGTACATATCCATAAATGTATTATTGAAACAGGAAGCTAAACATTCTGACACATCTTCTACTCAGGTATTTTGCGGTACAAAGAAAACAGGAATCAAATGTTACCTCAGAGTCACTTTTTATTACCTGTCAGAATCATAGTCCTGTGAATCTCCTACATCAATATGGAATGCAAGAACACTGGTGTAATGGTTTAAGCCAAAGAAATCATGAGTCCCATTGATCCTTTGGATTTCCTCAGGGGTAAACTCCGGAAGCCTAAATTAAGAAACAGTTTTTTTTTCCAAAACTTATCCAGGAAATAACTTCAGTTTACTTAACCAGATGATGAAAGGGTTCATATTGATTAAGGCTTCAACCTCACACGTCTAGCCATTGTCGTGGTACACCCTGTACTAGTTTTCATTTACCGTGATTGAGGGAGGCCTGCAGCGAGGCTTCTTTCACGAATGGTTGTTCTCATTATTTCGGGATAATCGCCTTTGAAGATGGGATGGGCATACCAGCCAAGGAAGAACTGCAGAAAAATGTCCATGTTATGTGATTAGTTGAAGACAAATTCAGCGAAAACCAGTTGACATCCTGACTCTTAAAAACATCAAGTAAACAGTAAAGGTGAAAGAACACAGTAAAAAGTGGCAGATCCAGTTCTGCTGTTGACATCTGTGTTTTATTACCTCCAAGTAGCGCTTGGCTGCATCCACATCCTGCTGCTTATATGGGTTCCTTGGCATTGCCCAGTCAGAATTGAGAGTAATGGAGATGATACCACCTTGCGTTGCTCGATACTTGTCATTGTAGAGATGCCAGGCCTCAGCATGGGCCTTGATTAGGTTGTGAGCTGCAATGTAGTGCTTCCCAGTGACCCCTGAAACATTTCAAATTAGGGCATACCACATTTAAATTATGTTTGTATTGTTTCAGGTGTGATATAAAAGTTAAAACCTGTTCTTTCATGCACATTTACAGCAATTACTCTCTTATTTCTAGCTTCAAATATCTTGCTGTATGCATTAATCAGCAATAAAATATATGACATAATGAAAGTAGTTGGATTTTTCTAATGTTAGAGATCACATTTTTTAGACAGAACAATTTTTTTTTAAATATATATATATATATATATATATATATATATATATATATATATATATATATATATATATATATATATATATATATATATATATATATATATACATATATTGGTCAAAGCAGAGAGCATCAAAAGGACAAAAAGTTGCTTGGTTACCTGGAGCAAAACTACCATATCCATATCCAAGGAGGGCTACAATCCAGGGTTCATTGAGGGTGATCCAGATCTTTACTTTACTTCCAAGTCTGCTGAATAAAACATCTGCATATTCTCTGAATCTTTGGACAATGATTTCATTCTCCCAGCCTCCTATTTTCTGAAGCTCTAATGGAAGATCCCAGTGGTACAGTGTAACCTGATAAAAGAACAAGAGAAAAATGCATGCTACAGTCAAAACTTTGATACACTTTTAACAGATAATTTTTTTTTCTGAAAGAAACTGCTGCTAAGAAAAGGAGCCCTCACAGCCTTTACGTTCATGTATTTGAAAATGACCTGTAGTCTGGAATTAATCTCCTCTCTCTGTGATGCTGATTTTACCTAAGGAGCTACCAGCTAATTTGAGCTTTAACAGAAATGTTTTAATTGACCAACTGTAGTCAGTTTTTAAATAATTTATATGAGTGTGTTGTCAATGATTTCAAGAAAGCTGTAAGCAGCAATACTGGAGGGAAAGCAATCAGCCCATTCTGATCAGGCATGTTTTCAATGTCCACTGCATCAGTTGAATTCATACTAACAACATGGTGTGTACCTGGGGCTGAATATTTGCAGCTTTCAAAGCATCCAGTAATCTGTGGTAGTAGTTGAGTCCAGCTTCATTAATGTTCTTATTAGTGCCGTCAGGAAGCACTCTGGGCCAGGATACAGAGAAGCGATAGTGGGTCACTTTCAACTTCTTCAGCACCTCAATATCCTCGTCAAGCTTGTTGTAACTATTGCAAGCAACATCGCCATTATCGCCATTGGCCACTCTCCCAGGAGTGTGGGAAAACTCATCCCAGATATTAAATCCCTTTCCATCAGCTCTCCAACCACCTTCAATCTGAAATGTAAGAAAAGCAGTATTAAAAAAGCAGCTATAGTAAACACTCTCTGCATCCCACCCCAGCTCTCCTCCACTCCAATGTGCCATAGCAGTATGAAGTTCTTTCTGCCACTCTTGAAACAGATTTGGGATGATATTGCCTACCTGGAAAGCGGCACTTGCAGTGCTCCAGGCAAAATCTTTAGGGAAATCTGCATAAAGTGGCGTCTCATCTTCTGTTACTGGGAAACCATTGTCCTTTATGACCTGGCAATAAGAGAGAGCTGAGAACTTGGCTGTCCTCGGCCGGTTTGGGTTATTGAAGTCAACATGGTGCAATCCAAACAAAAAGTTGTATGAATTCATCCAGTCAAAAGAATCCATGAGAGATGTTGCCATGTATCCTTTCACGTTTACACCGTCAAGATTTTGAGCTGCATGTTATAGGAGAGAAATAACGTCATTAGTAATAAAAATGGACATTTGTAGATATATAGCCTATACTAGTGTGTTATACTATGTAATTACACATAATGATCAAAAAGTAAGAGGTACTGCATGTGTATATCTAATCGGTATATTATTTAAGAGAACTAGTTGACTGTGCCAACCAGAGTTTAGCTTCAGCATGTAGATTATAATTTAATGAACATGATGTAACTCACCCTTTAAAGCCTCATCAACATAGGTTTTGTAGTAAAATACTCTCTCTATGTCATCAAGTGTGATAGGATATGGTGAAGGCATGCCATTCTCGGTAACATAAATCTGTGGATTTCCATACTCCTCCTTGATCCAGTTGAGGAGTCTTCTCAAGCCCCATGCCACAGCTCGTTGTCCTGCGTAGGCCGTAGTTGGTGAATCAGGTTCCTCTGTTTCTAACACGTCCCTGTCTTCACCATATGAATAAGGGGAAAGCTTTCCTGTAGCAAATGTTACTACCTTTGTAGTGTAATGGTTTATACAGAACATGTCAGCAGTTCCCTTGATGTAGTTCTTTTCCTCTTCAGTGAAGGAAGGTAGTCTTGACTCTGAGAGGTCTTGGAGTTCACTTTTGGCTGAAACTTGCCACTTCATCGCATCAGGATAGTCACCATTCTTAAAAATAGGATGTGCAAACCAACCCAGTTGGAATTGCAGTGCACGGTCAGCAGATTCCACATCACGTGGAAAATTGGCATCTTTAGGTTCAATCCAATCTGCATTGAGAGCAATGGATACTAGACCTCCTTGGGATACACGATACTTGTCATCATATGTATGATAAGCCTTGGCGTGAGCTTTGATCAGGTTGTGTGCAACTATGTATGGTGAAATTCCTGGATTCTTAATGCTTGGTGGGATCGTTCCAAGCCCATATCCTAACCATGCAATTGAGTGAGGCTGGTTGATGGTCATCCACAGTTTCACTCTGTCACCAAAGGTGGCAAAGCAGAAGTCACAATAGTCATTGAAAATGTCAATCATGTCTACATTCTCCCAGCCACCGCGGTCTTGCAAAGCTTGAGGGAGGTCCCAATGGTAAATTGTCACCATGGGAGTGATTTTATTTGCCAACAGGCCATTAATGAGTCTATTGTAATAGTCAACACCTTTCTGGTTCAGGGATGAACGAGTACCATCAGGAAAGATCCTGGACCAGGACAAAGAGAATCTATATGACTTCACCCTCAGAGCTCTCAGCATGTAGAGGTCTTCATCAAGTCTGTTGTAACTGTCACAGGCTACATCTCCAGTTGCATCAGCAGGCATAGTGCCAGGTGTATGAGTATACACATCCCAGATACTGGGCCCCTTTCCATCAGCATCCCAGCCTCCTTCAATCTGGTAAGCTGAAGATGAAACTCCCCAACTGAAGTCTTGGGGGAATGTGCCATAGTGGTACATGTGTCTGTCGAATTTTGACTGGTGTGAGAATTTCTCCCAGATGACCTTTGATTTAGATGGAACCTCTGATGGTGGTAAAGCTGGTGCACGGTGAGGGAGTTGCATCTTCACCCCTTCATAAACATCACCTTTGCTCAAAGCAAAACCGTTTTGCTCAATAACTTGTGAATAGAAATATGCAGACTGCTTTGGGGTTCTCGGTCTCTCAGGATTTTCAAAGTCGACATAGTGAAGACCAAATCTTTCACTGTAGCCTTGTTTTCCCTCAAATCCATCCATGAGTGACTGCACTGTGAACCGCTGCACATTCACTCCATCAGTGAGTATTGCTACAAAATGGACACAAAACAGCACATTAAAGATGGAGGTTTATCCCAACTAGGTTTAATAAATGGTTTTCTATTTGAGAAATCTCAGACACTAACCTTTCAAGGCCTCATTGATGTAACCCCTCATGTACTCGATTCTGCTGGTGTCATTGAAAGTGTCCCCACCGTACTCTGTTGGCATCCCATTCCCAGTTATGTAGATGGGCACATTAACAACATTCAAGTACTGCTTGGAAATGTAGTTCAGAAGCATTCTCAGTCCCGAAGGTGAAGAAAAGATCCAGTTAGAAGCTGTGGAAGACCATGATGGGTCCACACTTTCCTGGAAGTCACCCACTCCCTGAGGACCAGGAGTGCAGCCACCATCAATGTTGCTGACCAACCGGGAAGTATAGTGGTTCAGTCCAAAAAAGTCAGCAGTTCCAAGTATCCTCTTGCTCTCTGAGGGAGTAAAAACTGGAAGTCTTGCAGGCTCAGAGCTGGGACACTTATTTCTTTTCAGTTCAATCTGAGTTTTGAGTTCTGCAGGATAATCTCCATCTACAAATATAGGGTGTGCAAACCAGCCCAGCATGAACTGCAGGTAGCGATCTGCAGCTGCTACGTCTTCAGGTATAGCGGGGTTTTTGGGTTCAGCCCAGTCAGAGTTCAGCGCAATGCCCACTTTCCCTCCTTGTGTCTTCCTGTAATTGTCATTGTAGACATGCCAGGCTTCAGCATGGGACTTGAGCATATTGTGGGTGACCTGAAAAGACAAAATATGGTCAATGCACCAGAACAACAATGAAAAAAGAAAAAATCATTCTATATATTTTGTAATAGCAATTCTCTTACCTGATAGGAAGAAACCACATAATCCTTTATTCCAGGGGCGTGCTCACCAGTGCCATACCCAGCATGGCTCACCACCCAGGGACTGCTGAATGTGTTCCAGGTCTTGACCCTGTCTCCAAACCTGGAGAAACAGAAGTCTGCATAGTCCTTGAAAGCTTCAACAATGGATGGGTTGGTCCATCCACCAGCATCTTGGAGTGCCTGGGGCAGATCCCAATGATAGAGAGTGACAACAGGTTGTATGCCAGATTCAATGAGAGCATCGATCAGCTTGTCATAATAGAGAGCCCCTTTCTCTGATAGGCTTCCTCGGTGGCCTGAGGGGAAAGTACGGGCCCAGGAGATGGAGAACTGATAGGTGTTGACTTGAAGACCTCGCAGGATGTAGACATCATAGTCCACCTTGTTGTAACTGTCACATGCTAAATCAACTGTCTGATTTTCAAAGGCTTGATGCTCATGACTAAAACGGTCCCAAATGGTTTCTCCCTTCCCATCTGCTTTCCAGCCTCCTTCAACCTTGAAGGACTCAGTGGAGGTGGCCCACTGGAAACCAGGGGGGAAGGATTCCTTCAGGAAGGCGTCTCTTACAGATGAGGACATGGTGGCAAAATGGTTCCAAGTTTTGCAGTAAGTCGTTGAACACGATGATGTCAGTAGATTGTTTCTGTTGTCCAAGGCATCTCTTTGATGTTATTGCATGACAGTCAAAGGAACAAGAAAATAAAGTTAGCTGGGGATACTTATTGATTTATGCATATATTTAGGGCCATGACAATAGAAAATACCTTTTTGGAGGAGAGTCAGCTAGATGTAACATATTCACCATGTCAATTCCAACAATAGTTTGGCCTCTATTACTCACTTCTGTAAAAGTAGAATCAAAAGAGTCATTCTGCATGTTTCTTTCATTGTTGTAAAATTACATCAGAATAATTGAATCTGAGATGCTTAACATGACACAGTTGTACACAAATGTAGCCTTGTCAAGGTATTAAGTACATTTCTGAGTGTGACTGCCAAATATCACTTACAAGAATTAGTTGTATGTTTTTACAGGAGAGCAAATCAAAATATTGATCACCTGTACATTTTGCTTTTCAACAGTTTTGTAATATTGAAGTCGTGACTTCTTATTACCTTTAAAGAGTTTGGTATCCAACACAAACTCATGAGGAGAACAGTTGATAGTATTCAGCTCATAAATTACTATGGGTGTGTCTCCACACTTTCCCTGCAAGAAAACATAAACATTCATGTTACAACATCCCCAGAATCAGACAGAGTAGGTTTACCATGTAGTCGATTAATGGAAACTATATTTTGAAATAACCTGTGACATACCATCACGCTTTGGAGCTCCTTGGCCAAGTGTTGTCCAGTGGCGCAGTCATATTTAACTTTAATGGACAGGAAATCTAAATATGTCTGAAACACAGGTACAGAAATGGAAATGTAGCTGAACATGGAATACATGTTGCTTTTCCCAAACAAAATTAACTTCACATGTTCCTTTAACAGCTACATACTGTATTTTAGAAATTATCTTGACATAGTCATACAGTCTTATTGCTGTACTGCTCATGAGCACAATTCTTACTTTTACTCTTTAAACTGTATGTTTTGTTTTATGTGACTGTAGGATCTTACCAGCAGTTGGGTATTACAGATGTCTGGAATTTTACTGGCCTTTGTCCCAACTGATACTTGTCCATCTGCACAAAGTTTGATTCAGTTATTAATTTACCATTTCCCTCCCACAACAAACTGACAGGTTACATTTTCCTCCCTCCTGCATTATTTAATCTCTGTTATCATGACCTTTGGGACATGTGGTTAATAGTTATTGAAAACTATCATTTTATAGAACACATCCATAATTCAGGTGCATCTAATAAAAGTAGACAACAACAGAACATGAAAAAAACAACTCTTGTGAAATGTGATTACAAGCTAAAGTACATGTGGAAATACAGTCATGGGGATTACATTGTAAATAGGTATTTTAATATATAATGAAAAAAAGCTGAGAAGATTTTATCTCTTATTTGTATGTTTAGGACACACAAGAATTCCTGTTGCCCATGTATCACCAGCAATAAATGTCGTTGTTTTTCTAATTGAAATTTAGTAACTGAACCTGGCAATGAACCTCTGAAATCCTGCTGGATGAATCCAGTGGGTCCCCATTGTAAACATTTGTGATGTAATACACACAAAAGTCAGTCTGACTTTGTATACATGTGTGTAATGTGTAAATCTGATGCTACCGCAAAACTACTGAAACATGATTTGAAAACTTTGATGGACTGCAAAGCTTGAATGAAGTCATACTATAAACAGATAAATATATGCACATCAGACAGCATAGGGACATTATAAACACTACTCTGTCAATAAAACATGAGGTTAGAACAGATTAAGAACATTTTCTAATTATGTTACTCAAACTCAGCACATATTTTTGTCAAAATGCAAGTAAAATAGTAAAATGTATGGATGAAAAATTCAGGAGACTGTAGTGCTCAAATTGAACACAACATGCTTCATTGATCTCATATTTGTTTTCTTGACATACCTTCTCTATTTGATACACGTATTTAGCCTAATCTTATGTCAGTTAAATATTAATATATCGGGTAGAATGAGTGAGTGGATGAATGATGTATGAGTGACATTTGTTTTTGTGTGTGTTTTGTTCTTTGAGCAATTTTGTGAATTTAATATGCTGACCGGGAAGTAGGGTGGGAGGAAGGGAGTAAAAGGGGTGAAAACAAAGAGAACAAGGGCAGCAATTTATTATGCTAACCCTATCAATGTTTTGTTTTTCTTTTCTTTTTGCATTTGTCTTAATTGTTGTCTGCAAAAAATCAATAAACAGTTGATCACAAAAAAAGTAACTGTGAAACTGCAACATGTTTTAACCACAGAGTCAAAGTTGGTGTCTCCTTGGAAAATAATTTACTGGCGCCATCCAGAGGTCATCCATTGACATTGACAAACGTGAAAACACTATAATCAAAATGTTTATTTTTCTAAAGAAAATATTGCTAAAATATTATTGAATGCTGAAGCAGCATTGATCACATGACTTTGACAAAGAAGGCGTGACATGGATCATGGATCATGTCATGGATCCAAAGATTTACTAAGCACAGAATGTGAATCTGAATTTCAAGATAAAATTGTGAAAATTGAATGTATAGAGGTGAATGTTCAGTGACGATCAAATACAATTTTAGTGCAACAGAATTCAATTTCAAACTGTTAGTTTCAAGTTTATTGGGATACAGTTTTAATTTGTTACATAGCAGTTCAAAATATGTTAAATTATATTTTTCTTTTATTTTACATTTTTCACATATTTCTGCCCATAGAGACAAAAGCACATAATAGAGTAACAACTGTAAATAAATATGAATTAAGGTGTGTTAAGTTCCTGTATCAGATTATGTTTAAATTATAATCATTAAAGCCATGTTAGACATGCAATTTATCATTACCTATTAAATAAACATGTATTAAATATAATCTGCAACGACATTTCCACCAACCAGCTTCATAATAAATTAGATAGCACATTTTGTGACATTTTGAGCTCTGACTAATGTAGAGGCCATTTGACTCAAAATGTTAAACACAGCTCTTCTACATTGTTGCATTAAATATGAAAAAAAAAAGCCTGACAGAATTTTGGCTGGTTTTGACTTTCTTCCTAAGCTTTCCTTACATTCTGTTCATCTTATATAATTCCTGAGATGATCTCTTCAACTTCTTTCTTGTTATCACGAGCCCATACACAACACCTATGATCCCAAGGAGACTTACAAGGAGAAATCCGAACAGGACATAAAGTGACACTTCAGCATCATCAGCTGAAAGCTGCCGACCCAAGAAGTCCACTTTGTCCATAGGATAACCAGACATGGTTGTCTTTACAGGGGCCTCTGCTGTAGTTGTATGCGAGGGAGTTGCGGCTGTAGCTGAAGCTGCAGGTGTAGCTGTTGTGAGAGCGGGACAAGAATCAACTAAAATGTCATCATTTGCTCCTGTTAGGTGAATATTTAACACACAGACTAAATCCAGGCTCGATTTAAAACTGGTATATGTTCTGCACACTGCACTGCCCAGAATTGAAACATTGAGCAAGTTTTACTTCCTAAATATGACAGTTATTGCATATGTTTTAAATATGTTCTCTTAGTTATTATGTTACCTTCAGGGTTCAAACACTCATGGGGTCCAAGGGCCGGATCTTTGAAGCCATTGCAGTTGATGATGGCGGTATAGTAAGATGCTGACATTTTAGGGATGCGAGGC
Organism: Amphiprion ocellaris; assembly: GCF_022539595.1. Taxonomy (NCBI): domain Eukaryota; kingdom Metazoa; phylum Chordata; class Actinopteri; family Pomacentridae; genus Amphiprion; species Amphiprion ocellaris. Next base: position 18,974,402 of record NC_072776.1, read on the forward strand.
AGAGCAGGGTCTGAGCGGTTCACAAAGAAAAGTCCAAATCGCTCAGCATAGCCTTCGGCCCACTCAAAGTTGTCCATTAATGACCAGGCTGTGTAGCCTCTCAGATCAGCTCCATCCAGAACACGGGCTGAGACGACAACAGGAATATATTTAACATGCAAGTACACAGTATAAATCAAAAACATTCAAACTGGCTCAGTGAATTTGGATAATTATTTGTTGTTGGTCTTTCTCTTACACAAACCATTCATTTGAAATACAAGGGATGAAAAGAATCTAAGCAGTAAAATTCCAATAAATATGTCCACTCCTCATTCTATATTGACTACTGTACCTTTCAGGCCCTGGTTAATGTAATTCTCGTAGTAGTACTTTCTGTGGACATCATTCAAGTCCACTGCTCCTTTTTCTGAGACTCCATTCTCTGTGACATAGATTTGTGGGTTTCCATACTCATCCTTAATATATTCGAGAAGTTTCCTAAATCCAAATGGAGTGATCCTCAACCAGGCGGAACCAGTTTCAAGCCAGGTGCGGTCGCTCATTGTTGCAGTACCCCTAAATATGGGATTGGACATCAAAGCTCAGGATCAGTATAGCTTGTAACTCTGGCTTGAGTCTATTGCTGTCCAGTACAAAAATAAACATTTCCAGGTACATATCCATAAATGTATTATTGAAACAGGAAGCTAAACATTCTGACACATCTTCTACTCAGGTATTTTGCGGTACAAAGAAAACAGGAATCAAATGTTACCTCAGAGTCACTTTTTATTACCTGTCAGAATCATAGTCCTGTGAATCTCCTACATCAATATGGAATGCAAGAACACTGGTGTAATGGTTTAAGCCAAAGAAATCATGAGTCCCATTGATCCTTTGGATTTCCTCAGGGGTAAACTCCGGAAGCCTAAATTAAGAAACAGGGTTTTTTTTTCCAAAACTTATCCAGGAAATGACTTCAGTTTACTTAACCAGATGATGAAAGGGTTCATATTGATTAAGGCTTCAACCTCACACGTCTAGCCATTGTCGTGGTACACCCTGTACTAGTTTTCAATTACCGCGATTGAGGGAGGCCTGCAGCGAGGCTTCTTTCACGAATGGTTGTTCTCATTATTTCGGGATAATCGCCTTTGAAGATGGGATGGGCATACCAGCCAAGGAAGAACTGCAGAAAAATGTCCATGTTATGTGATTAGTTGAAGACAAATTCAGCGAAAACCAGTTGACATCCTGACTCTTAAAAACATCAAGTAAACGTTAAAGGTGAAAGAACACAGTAAAAAGTGGCAGATCCAGTTCTACTGTTGACATCTGTGTTTTATTACCTCCAAGTAGCGCTTGGCTGCATCTACATCCTGCTGCTTATATGGGTTCCTTGGCATTGCCCAATCAGAATTGAGAGTAATGGAGATGATACCACCTTGCGTTGCTCGATACTTGTCATTGTAGAGATGCCAGGCCTCAGCATGGGCCTTGATTAGGTTGTGAGCTGCAATGTAGTGCTTCCCAGTGACCCCTGAAACATTTCAAATTAGGGCATACCACATTTAACTTATGTTTATATTGTTTCAGGTGTGATATAGAAGTTAAAACCTGTTCTTTCATGCACATTTACAGCAATTACTCTCTTATTTCTAGCTTCAAATATCTTGCTGTATGCATTAATCAGCAATAAAATATATGACATAATGAAAGTAGTTGGATTTTTCTAATGTTAGAGATCACATTTTTTAGACTGAATAATTTCAAAATATCTTGTCACATAAACATAAAATGTTGTACAGAAAATCCTGATTTGCCTTCACTTTGTGTACTTGTATTAAGTTCCACCGGATATATTTACAGCTTTTCTTCACGGTTAGTGATTAAAATTGGTCAAAGCAGAGAGCATCAAAAGAACAAAAAGTTGCTTGGTTACCTGGAGCAAAACTACCATATCCATATCCAAGGAGGGCTACAATCCAGGGTTCGTTGAGGGTGATCCAGATCTTTACTTTACTTCCAAGTCTGCTGAATAAAACATCTGCATATTCTCTGAATCTTTGGACAATGATTTCATTCTCCCAGCCTCCTATTTTCTGAAGCTCTAACGGAAGATCCCAGTGGTACAGTGTAACCTGATAAAAGGATAAGAGAAAAATGCATGTTACAGTCAAAACTTTGATACACTTTTAACAGATCACTTTTTTTCTGAAAGAAACTGCTGCTAAGAAAAGGAGCCCTCACAGCCTTTACGTTCATGTGGTTGAAAATGACCTGTAGTCTGGGATTAATCTCCTCTCTCTTTGATGCTGATTTTACCTAAGGAGCTACCAACTAATCTGAGCTTTAACGGTAATGTTTTAATTGACCAACTGTAGTCCATTTTTAAATAATTTATATGAGTGTGTTGTCAATGATTTCAAGAAAGCTGTAAGCAGCAATACTGGAGGGAAAGCAATCAGCCCATTCTGATCAGGCATGTTTTCAATGTCCACTGTATCAGTTGAATTCATACTAACAACAGTGTGTACCTGGGGCTGAATATTTGCAGCTTTCAAAGCATCCAGTAATCTGTGGTAGTAGTTGAGTCCAGCTTCATTAATGTTCTTATTAGTGCCGTCAGGAAGCACTCTGGGCCAGGACACAGAGAAGCGATAGTGGGTCACTTTCAACTTCTTCAGCACCTCGATATCCTCGTCAAGCTTGTTGTAACTATTGCAAGCAACATCGCCATTATCGCCATTGGCCACTCGCCCAGGAGTGTGGGAAAACTCATCCCAGATATTAAATCCTTTTCCATCGGCTCTCCAACCACCTTCAATCTGAAATGTAAGAAAAGCAGTATTAAAAAAGCAGCCATGGTAAACACCCTCTGCATCCCACCCCAGCTGTACTCCACTCCAATGTGCCATAGCAGTATGAAGTTCTTTCTGCCACTTCTGAAACAGATTTGGGATGATATTGCCTACCTGGAAAGCAGCACTTGCAGTGCTCCAGGCAAAATCTTTCGGGAAATCTGCATAAAGTGGCGTCTCATCTTCTGTTACTGGGAAACCATTGTCCTTTATGACCTGGCAATAAGAGAGAGCTGAGAACTTGGCTGTCCTTGGCCGGTTTGGGTTATTGAAGTCAACATGGTGCAATCCAAACAAAAAGTTGTATGAATTCATCCAGTCAAAAGAATCCATGAGAGATGTTGCCATGTATCCCTTCACGTTTACACCGTCAAGATTTTGAGCTGCGTATTATAGGAGGGAAATAACTTAATTAGCAATAAAAATGGACCTCTGTAGATATATAGCCTCTACTAGAATACTATGACATGAAATTACACATAATGGTCAAAACGTGAGGGGTACTGCATGTGTATATGTAATGGGTATATTATTTAAGAGAACTAGTTGACGTGCCAACCAAAGTTTGACTTCAGCATGTAGATTATAATTTAATGAACATGATGTAACTCACCCTTTAAAGCCTCATCAACATAGGTTTTGTAGTAAAATACTCTCTCTATGTCATCAAGTGTGATAGGATATGGTGAAGGCATGCCATTCTCGGTAACATAAATCTGTGGATTTCCATACTCCTCCTTGATCCAGTTGAGGAGTCTTCTCAAGCCCCATGCCACAGCTCTTTGTCCTGCGTAGGCCGTAGTTGGTGAATCAGGTTCCTCTGTTTCTAACACGTCCCTGTCTTCATCATATGAATAAGGGGAAAGCTTTCCTGTAGCAAATGTTACTACCTTTGTAGTGTAATGATTTATACAAAACATGTCAGCAGTTCCCTTGATGTAGTTCTTTTCCTCTTCAGTGAAGGAAGGGAGTCTTGACTCTGAGAGAGCCTGGAGTTCACTTTTGGCTGAAACTTGCCACTTCATCGCATCAGGATAGTCACCATTCTTGAAAATGGGATGTGCAAACCAACCCAGTTGGAACTGCAGTGCACGGTCAGCAGATTCCACATCACGGGGAACATTGACATCTTTAGGTTCAATCCAATCTGCGTTGAGGGCAATGGATACTAAACCTCCTTGGGATGTGCGATACTTGTCATCATATGTATGGTAAGCCTTGGCGTGAGCTTTGATCAGGTTGTGTGCAACTATGTATGGTGAAATTCCTGGATTCTTAATGCTCGGTGGGATCGTTCCAAGCCCATATCCTAACCATGCAATTGAGTGAGGCTGGTTGATGGTCATCCACAGTTTCACTCTGTCACCAAATGTGGCAAAGCAGAAGTCACAATAGTCATTGAAAATGTCAATCATGTCTACATTCTCCCAGCCACCGCGGTCTTGCAAAGCTTGAGGGAGGTCCCAATGGTAAATTGTCACCATGGGAGTGATTTTATTTGCCAACAGGCCATTAATGAGTCTATTGTAATAGTCAACACCTTTCTGGTTCAGGGAGGAACGAGTACCATCAGGAAAGATCCTGGACCAAGACAAAGAGAATCTATATGACTTCACCCTCAGAGCTCTCAGCATGTAGAGGTCTTCATCTAGTCTGTTGTAACTGTCACAGGCTACATCTCCAGTTGCATCAGCAGGCATAGTGCCAGGTGTATGAGTGTACACATCCCAGATACTGGGCCCCTTTCCATCAGCATCCCAGCCTCCTTCAATCTGGTAAGCTGAAGATGAAACTCCCCAACTGAAGTCTTGTGGGAATGTGCCATAGTGGTACATGTGTCTGTCGAATTTTGACTGGTGTGAGAATTTCTCCCAGACAACCTTTGATTTAGATGGAACCTCTGATGGTGGTAAAGCTGGTGCACGGTGAGGGAGTTGCATCTTCACCCCTTCATAAACATCACCTTTGCTCACAGCAAAACCATTTTGCTCAATAACTTGTGAATAGAAATATGCAGACTGCTTTGGGGTTCTCGGTCTCTCAGGATTTTCAAAGTCAACATAGTGAAGACCAAATCTTTCACTGTAGCCTTGTTTTCCCTCAAATCCATCCATGAGTGACTGCACTGTGAACCGCTGCACATTCACTCCATCAGTGAGTATTGCTACAAAATGAACACAAAACAGCACATTAAAGATGGAGGTTTATCCCAACTATGTTTAATGAATGGTTTTTCTATCTGAAAAATCTCAGACACTAACCTTTCAAGGCCTCATTGATGTAACTCCGCATGTACTCGATTCTGCTGGTGTCATTGAGAGTGTCCCCACTGTACTCTGTTGGCATCCCATTCCCAGTTATGTAGATGGGCACATTGACAACATTCAAGTACTCTTTGGAAATGTATCTTAGAAGCATTCTCAGTCCTGAAGGAGCAGAAAAGACCCAGTCAGAAGCTGTGGAAGACCATGATGGGTCCACACTTTCCTGGAAGTCACCCACTCCCTGAGGACCAGGAGTGCAGCCACCATCAATGTTACTGACCAACCGGGAAGTATAGTGGTTCAGTCCAAAAAAGTCAGCAGTTCCAAGTATCCTCTTGCTCTCTGAGGGAGTAAAAACTGGAAGTCTTGCAGGCTCCGAGCTGGGACACTTATTTCTTTTCAGTTCAATCTGAGTTTTGAGTTCTGCAGGATAATCTCCATCTACAAATATAGGGTGTGCAAACCAGCCCAGCATGAACTGCAGGTAGCGATCTGCAGCTGCTACGTCTTCAGGTAGAGCGGGGTTTTTGGGTTCAGCCCAGTCAGAGTTCAGTGCAATGCCCACTTTCCTTCCTTGTGTCTTCCTGTAATTGTCATTGTAGACATGCCAGGCTTCAGCATGGGACTTGAGCATATTGTGGGTGACCTAAAAAGACAAAATATGGTCAATGCACCAGAACAACAATGAAAAAAAATTCTTCTATAATAGCATTTCTCTTACCTGATAGGAAGAAACCACATAGTCCTTTATTCCAGGGGCATGCTCACCAGTGCCATACCCAGCATGGCTCACCACCCAGGGACTGCTGAATGTGTTCCAGGTCTTGACCCTGTCTCCAAACCTGGAGAAACAGAAGTCTGCATAGTCCTTGAAAGCTTCAACAATGGATGGGTTGGTCCATCCACCAGCATCTTGGAGTGCCTGGGGTAGATCCCAATGATAGAGAGTGACAACAGGTTGTATGCCAGATTCAATGAGAGCATTGATCAGCTTGTCATAATAGAGAGCCCCTTTCTCTGATAGGCTTCCTCGGTGGCCTGAGGGGAAAATACGGGCCCAGGAGATGGAGAACTGGTAGGTGTTGACTTGAAGACCTCGCAGGATGTAGACATCGTAGTCCACCTTGTTGTAACTGTCACATGCTAAATCAACTGTCTGATTTTCAAAGGCTTGATGTTCATGACCAAAACGGTCCCAAATGGTTTCTCCCTTCCCATCTGCTTTCCAGCCTCCTTCAACCTTGAAGGACTCAGTGGAGGTGGCCCACTGGAAACCAGGGGGGAAGGATTCCTTCAGGAAGGTGTCTCTTACAGATGAGGACATGGTGGCAAAATGGTTCCAAGTGTTGCAGTAAGTCGTTGAACACGATGATGTCAGTAGATTGTTTCTGTTGTCCAAAGCATCTCTTTGATGTTATTGTGTGACAATCAAAGGAACAAGAAAATAAAGTTAGTTGGAGATATTTATGGATTTATGCATATATTTAGGGCCATGACAATAGAAAATACCTTTTTGGAGGAGAGTCAGCTAGATGTAACATATTCACCATGTCAATTCCAACAACAGTTTGGCCTCTATTACTCACTTCTGTAAAAGTATAATCAAAAGAGTCATTCTGCATGTTTCTTTCATTGTTTTAATATTACATCAGAATAATTGAATCTGAGATGATTAACATGACACAGTTGTACGCAAATGTAGTCTTGTCAAGGTATTAAGTACATTTCTGAGTGTGACTGCCAAATATCACTTACAAGAATTAGTTGTATGTTTTTACAGGAGAGCAAATCAAAATATTGATCACCTGTACATTTTGCTTTTCAACAGTTTTGTAATGTTGAAGTCGCGACTTCTTATTACCTTTAAAGAGTTTGGTATCCAACACAAACTCATGAGGAGAACAGTTGTTAGTATTCAGCTCATAAATTACTATGGGTGTGTCTCCACACTTTCCCTGCAAGAAAACATAAACATTCATGTTACAACATCCCCAGAATCAGACAGAGTAGGTTTACCTGCTCTGTCTGAAACTGAGTCATAGAAATTATAGCTGATTAATTGAAAGTATATTTTTGAAACAACCTGCGACATACCATCACGCTTTGTAGCTCCTTGGCCAAGTGTTGTCCAGCGGCGCAGTCATACTGAACTTTAATGGACAGGAAATCTAAATATGTCTGAAACACAAGTGCAGAAATGGGAGTGTAGCTGAACATGGAATACATGTTGCTTTTCCTAAACAAAATTAACTTTACATGTTCCTTTAACAGCTACATACTGTATTTTAGAAATTATCTTGACATAGTCATACAAACTTATTGCTGTACTGCTCATGAGCACAATTCTTACTTTTACTCTTTAAACAATATGTTTTGTTTTATGTGACTGTAGGGTCTTACCAGCAGTTGGGTGTCACAGATGTCTGGAATTTTACTGGCCTTTGTCCCAACTGATACTTGTCCATCTGCACAAAGTTTGATTCAGTTATTAATTTACCATTTCCCTCCCACATCAAACTGAGAGGTTACATTTTCCTCCCTCCTGCATTATTTAATCTCTGTTATCATGACCTTTGGGACATGTGGTTAATAGTTATTGGAAACTGTTATTTCATAGAACACATCCATAATTAAGGTGAATCTAATAAAAGTAGACAATAAAAGAAGATTAAAAAGAGCAACTCTTGTGAAATGTGATTACAAGCTAAGGTATATGTGCAAATACAGTCATGGGGATTACATTGTAAATAGGTATTTTAATACATAATGTAAAAAGACTGAGAGGACTGTATCTCTTATTTGTATGTTTAGGACAAGAATTCCTGTTGTCAATGTATCACCAGCAATAAATGTCTTTGTTTTTCTAATTGAAATTTAGTAACTGAAGCTGGCAATGAACCTCTGAAATCCCGCTGGATGAATCCAGTGGGTCCCCATTGTGAACACTTGTGATGTAATACACACAAAAGTCAATCTGACTTTGTGTACGTGTGTAATGTGTAAATCTGATGCTACCGCAAAACTACTGAAACATGATTTCAAAACTTTGATGGACTGCAAAGCTTGAATGAAATCACACTGTAAACAGATAAATATATGCACATCAGAATAAAATCTAATCTTGATTTCCTACCTCTCTCTGGAAACAGTTGGTGGTAGCGGCGGTAGACACTGGCATGTGCATGAAGAGCGTTTTGCAGGTCAGCATTGTTCAGCTCATCCAAGCTGCTCAGTGTCATCCAAGTCTTTGCCAGGTCTCCAAACTGTACAAAAACAAACTCTGCATACTGCTGAAACATCTGTACCAGCTTCTTGCTCTCCCAGCCTCCATACCTTGATCTCAGAGAGTCTGGTACAGTGGATCCATGAAGGATGACCAGAGGCTCAAGTCCCACCTGGTGCAGCTGCTTCATCAGGGTCTGGTAGCAGTTAACCACAGCCTGTTGGGGCTGGCTGGGGAGGCCTGAAGGAAGGAGCTGAGTCCATGACAGCGGTACCTTGAAGTGAGTCACCCCTCGGCTCTGGAGGTACTCAAAGTACTTTGTAGAATCAGGAGGTATGGGATGACTGCAGTCAAAGGTGTCCAGCAATGCCTTGTCAGATGTTTCTCCATTGAGGCCCGTCACCTGTTTGTTGGTCATGGGGCCTGCAAGAAACATGGCCTCAAGTTGATGGTCATGTTTCTGACTCAAGCAGCCATATACAGCTATCAGACACAGAGGAAGAATCTTCCTCAAGAGAGACATATTGTCCATTGAATGAGTGCCTGCATGGGTAACCTTTTATAGTTGTCCTGTTTATGACCTTGAACTTATAGTCAGACCATAGTTTCATAACTGTCACCACTGCCACAGGTGGCAGAGTCCCTCTGCTGAGATGCTTTATGATGCCTTTGGCAAGGCTGGCTAAGTTCCTCTGATAAAGAGTCAGACAAAAGGCAGGTGACATTATGAAATGTAGTAAAAATCTGTATCAAGGCTGATGAATTAACTGATTCACAGTGCAAGAGGACATCCAAGGACAGATTTTCAGCTGATTGTCATGGGTTACATTTGTGGGTTCAGTTGTAAGGGATTAAATCATAAAGCTTTATATGCCTGATGTCAGTTAAGGTAAACAGCGTGGACCTTAATTGTGTATGAAACACATTTTGTTGTGTGTTGAATCAGACTTTGGTCATTTTGGGTTATTGCCAAACAGTGTCTGTGTGTGTTGCACATCACAGGTGCGAGGCATCAGTGAAAAGGATATTTCTGTATGTATTACAGCATATAAAATATCATGATTTATTTCACACTTTAGTTCATGAGAGAAAGTCAAAATTAAGATGTGATCAGTCAAGTCATTTTAAGGTTGTCATTTTATGTGCTTCATTGGATCCACTGGTCTCATATATTATCTACAGGTTAGGCAAACAACTGCTTCGGCAACTTTTGATTTGATTTGATAGATACTATATCAAATCAAATGTTTGTTTTCATGTTTTTTTTATTGCATGTGTCTTAATAACAGTGGTAAAGAGTTTTGTTATCCATGAGGCTCAGGGGCTTAAACTGGGAGCTCACTGCAGGTAAAGATGGTATCATCACAACAGGCTATATTGGAATCACTAATCTGAAAACTTGCAGTCAAATCTCACAATATTTAGTGTCATTCTGGTCCAGAATAATAGTTTCAGTGTGAATGTGAACTTTACAGTATTTAAGCATCATGTGAATTGTTCTACCTTCTGTCTTTTACATTAAAATGACCTTGGTTTGCAGGGTTTCCCACTAAGCTTCACTAACCTTTCATCAGGGATCACAAAATAGTGTAAATGTAATCCGTTCATTCTGATCAGAAGTTAGTAACATCAGCTGACAGAGAATTGGAGTCTGAGAATTAGCCAACAAATGTGATTTAGGATCAACTCGACCTGACATGTAGCTGGTTAGTTTCAGGGCATCACTTCATTGTGTTCCAGTTAAACCTGGCTTCTGCTGTAACTGCTTTCCTCTCAATCAGTTACTCAGAGTGGAAACGGTAGGATTTGTATTTCACCCATTTACTGTGTACATTGTTTGTGAGGAAAATATCTCCATTTTTCATTTTTTGTCCTCCTAGAATCCAAAAACATTTCAGAATTCTCCAGTGGTTATCTGTAACCTATCAGAGGATTGATTTACTATGTTTTTGCAAACCAAGAAGTTTAGTATCAAGATGTTGATAATAGTTTATGATGAACACTGTGATAGCTGTCACGTACTAACGTTGGTCAGACAATAATAAAGAGATAGTAAATAAACTTGACTGTGATTCCATCTCACACATTTCATTTGTCATTGTTTGTTAAATGCAATTTAAAAGATTACATGTAGGTTCCGTATTCAAACAGAAAACTAAAATTTGTGACAAAACAGTCACTGTTTTTAACTTATCATGGCTACTAAGAAGTATTACCCACATTGGGTTCAAATCTATGTGTTTGCTATATTTTCTCCCCTACTACTTAAAAAACAGGCATTTTAAAGCATATTACAAATGCACATCCTGGTCTTCAAACGTGAGGTCAAGATGGGGATGCAGTTATCATTTGGGTGAGTCCAGAGTCTTTCTGATCATATCACAGAGCTGCAGTAAAACACTGTAACATGTGCAAGTGGCAGTGTTTTATTGCAGAGCTATTTAGATGTCATATCAATCTTAATGATGTAACAGCATAATAAGAAGAAAACAGAATACAGTTAAACAGCTTTTCTATCAGTGGATAGCATCAGTTTTTCCAATTCAAGGCACCATGAGGACGCTCCTGTGGTTTGTGTGTCTGTACATTTTCTGTCTGTATGTTTGTCAGAACAGTGGGGTGAATGGGCAGGAGGACTTCATGCTTCTTGCAGGGCCTCTTACAAACCAGGTGGTCAAAGGCTCAGATAGTGAAGTGAATAATGCCTTTGACTGCAGTCATCCCATACCTCCTAGTTCTAAGCAGTACTTTGAGTACCTCCAGAGCCGAGGGGTGACTCACTTCAAGGTACCGCTGTCATGGACTCAGCTCCTTCCTTCAGGCCTCCCCAGCCAGCCCCAACAGGCTGTGGTTAACTGCTACCAGACCCTGATGAAGCAACTGCACCAGGTGGGACTTGAGCCTCTGGTCATCCTTCATGGATCCACTGTACCAGACTCTCTGAGATCAAGGTATGGAGGCTGGGAGAGCAAGAAGCTGGTACAGATGTTTCAGCAGTATGCAGAGTTTGCCTTTCAGGAGTTTGCAGCATTGGCACACTCGTGGGTGACAGTGAATCACTTGGAAGATGTTTGGCATGATGTGGCTGCAGGTGCTCCCGGTTCTCCACAAAATATCCTCCATCTCACCAAGAACATTCACCACCTCTATCATCAACGATTTCCAGACAAAGGTGAGTTAAACTGGCCAGATTTGGATAAAATTCATGACATGACTAATTTATCGTGTCAGAATTTGCCATTTGTTAGTAATTTTTATGGTTAAATGCAAGTGAAACATTGGTTGTAATGCTCAGTCCTTTAATTACTGTCATGTAACCATCAAGTTCTTGTGTAATATATATCGTCTTTTCTGTCACTTATTAAAATATTACCTGATGATCACCTGATGCTGACACCCTTCTCTACATTATTGGTAGCACTATCAAGACTAGTTATATCATGTCTTAGTCAGCAATAAATCGGTATCAGAGATCAGTAAAACAGTTTTACATGCATATCACTGTCCAGCTGTGCCCAACTGACCTTTCTTACATAACAGACATTTTGGCTTGAGTAGGGAAAGTATATGCTCCTTCCACTGTGTTATGTCAAACATGTCATAAATGCTTCTATTATTACAGGAAGACGCCTGTCAGTTGGGTTGAGAGCTAAAGATGTGGGTTCTGTCTCCCAGGTTAAAGATTCAATAACAGTAAGATGCATCAGCATTTGTTTTATGTGTCCATCTTTCGTTATGTTGGGCAGAAATAATAATAGTAAAAAAAATTTGAACTTGATAAATCACATTTTTAAAAAATGGTTGAACATTTGAACAGTGCATCTAAGGGAAATTTTGTGATCGTTGTGTTGGTCCTAAAATTAGTTACAAAGAGGGTCAACTTGTGGGGAGAAGCCCTTATGAGAAATGCTTTCTACTCACAAAAGGGTTTATGATTATGGCTGTGAATATGTTTTAACAAAACAACCCTTTATTATTTTATTAACTTTCACTATGTTTTGGATGAATAATTTGTTGAACAACTAAACCTTTCAAAATCTCCAGTTGGAACTTCTACTTAATGCCAGTAATTCATTCCTTTCATGGTACCTGTTCGTTAAATGACAACTACACATTGCCAAACATGTCTTTAAGAACTTAAAGAACTAAAAAATCTTTTTAAAATGCAAAGTTACAACAACATTTTAGACAAATGGCATCACAATATTCTAAAGCTATAAAACTAAAGTTGAATTAATGAATGCAAGCTGCCCAGTCCCCAAAGCAGCAAAGCAGCCCCAAACCAGAGCATTTCCACCATGTTTTACATTTGGTCTGGGAATCTTGTCCTTTTAGTCTAACACCTAACATATCTACTGTTAGTGGGATGAAACAACCCTACTTTATTTCAGACGGTTTGCTTTTGGCTTGTATGTTTAATGAAAAACTGAGGTTAAACTCTGATGTTCTTTTCAGACACGTTTACTTGAATGCTTACCATGCAGATCAAATTCATACAATCTCTGTCTGATTGTATACTTTAACAACTGCAGTTGATGATTTACCTGCAGATCCTGCGATAAAATGCTGGGGTTCTTGGAGAAATCTTTTTTCATCAAGCGGTCTGCTCTTGGGCTGAATTTGCTTTGTTCACCGCAGAGGTTAGATTACAGAGGTTTAAATAAGATAAGTTCCACCTGTCAGGAGATTTTAATCACTGGCATGTTATCTGGAACCCAAATCTATGGATTTAAATGTGTAATAAATGTGGCGTTGGTCTTACTTTCACGTTGTTGATCAGTTTTTGGGTTTGTTTTTCCTGTTTGTTTTTCAGTTATGGAAAGACTATGAAATATGCTTACTTGTTCAGACATGTTGAAAAACTCAATTTCCACATTTACTTCATTACAATAAACAGTTGTGTATTGCTGTCAAAATTTTGCAGACATGTATTACAATAGTAAATGCTAATTTGTTTCATTGTACAAGCAGTTTGTTTTTCTATAACAGGCATGAATGTAATGACATACTGTGTTGTGCAATATCTCCTATTTTGAACAGATGGACTACTTGTCAGTGCAGATTGAATATAACTGTACTTCCTCGTCAAACTTTGCAAAGGAGCTGAAGAACTTGCAGGTACACTACACATGACCACATGCCTTTTTTTGTAACTTTTCATTTCATATTTGACATCGCTATTATTCTTCAGCCACGTGTTATTATGTTGTAGGTTTCCATTGGGAACTTGCCCATCTTGATATTCAAGATAAATGTCCATGATTGCTCTGACAGTCAATACCAGCTTCTTGGAGATTTCCTAAGTGGTAAATATCATTATGACTCATTTATTGTTACACAGTTATTCATTTATGTTCATACTACAGATATTTTTAAATATATACCAAGAACATGCAGTACTGAACATTCTCTGGAAAGCTTTTTGAAGTATATAAGGAACTATTATTTAGGTATCTTTCCTGTCTGATATGTAAAATGTGTCTGCAGGACAACATCACCTCTCTGTTCTTTCATCAAATTAACTACATTTTGGGCCTGATAAACCAGTTATAACAGGAGCATATCAACCTGTAGTAGTTATATCACTGAATATTATGAAACATGTCAGATGTCATTAAAAAAAACTTGGTGGTTTATTGTGCTTAAACAGCAAAATCTGGTGTGAATTTTCGATGCCATGTTAATTATTTCAACTATCAAAACACATTAAGTAACATCAGAACAATGATAAACACATTCTCAACCTGTCCTGAGTTTTTAATGACCAGATTATGGAGGATTGTCAAGCTTTTCAATCAAGTTGTAAACTGCAATATCGCAAACTTATACAATACCATGATCATAAAGTTCTTGGGAGTGTTATCATATAGCAATGTGACTATAAATTTTTATTGCTATGGACCAGTAAAGTTATACAAGCAAAGAGTAAAATCACATGCATTGTGGAGTAAAGCTTTAGGACCTGGTTTTTAGAATCTGTCCAGCAGTCAAAACATTAAAAAAAACAAACATTTTAATAGTTATTACAACTGCACTGTGATAAAGAAAGGTCAAAGGTTGGATGAAGATTCAAGTGGACACTTTGCAGATTTTAGTTGAGGTATTTTTCTTAAACAAACTAGCAAACCGCAAATACAAAAAAATACTAACTTAATGTGTAATTTTAAAGAATGTATTTCTGGATGTCTCCAAATTTCAGTAATGTCACTCATAAAGCAGTTGCTAAATCTGTCTTGAACATGTGACAGTCCTGAAGAACAATGGCCTGAATATTTTGGGATGTGACATGGAGGACATGTTGGGAAAGCTGGAGATGCAGAATCTTCCCATCAGGTAAAAGTTTATGTTATTGACTCACATGTAGTTAAATGTTTTGTCCATGTTTTTTTTTTTTTTTTTAATGTTCTCTCATGTGTATCTCTTTTCTAATAGCCAAGATATTCCAGATTTTGCCAAGATGACAGAATTTGAAAACATTTATCAGAATGTTTGGCATACGTTTGAGGCTCAGACCGCAACCGAACGAGATGGTTTCCTGAAGGAATCCTTCCCCCCTGGTTTCCAGTGGGCCACCTCCACGGAGTCTTTCAAGGTTGAAGGAGGCTGGTTGGAAGGTGGGAAGGGAGAAACCATTTGGGACCGTTTTGGTCATGAACATCAAGCCTTTGAAAATCAGACAGTTGATTTAGCATGTGACAGTTATAACAAGGTGGACTACGATGTCTACATCCTGCGAGGTCTTCAAGTCAACACCTACCAGTTCTCCATCTCCTGGGCCCGTATTTTCCCCTCAGGCCACCGAGGAAGCCTATCAGAGAAAGGGGCTCTCTATTATGACAAGCTGATCGATGCTCTCATTGAATCTGGCATACAACCTGTTGTCACTCTCTATCATTGGGATCTGCCCCAGGCACTCCAAGATGCTGGTGGATGGACCAACCCATCCATTGTTGAAGCTTTCAAGGACTATGCAGACTTCTGTTTCTCCAGGTTTGGAGACAGGGTCAAGACCTGGAACACATTCAGCAGTCCCTGGGTGGTGAGCCATGCTGGGTATGGCACTGGTGAGCATGCTCCTGGAATAAAGGATTATGTGATTTCTTCCTATCAGGTAAGAGAATTGTTAATATAATAAAAAATATGCATTTTTTTCATTGTTGTTCTGGTGCATTGACCATATTTTGTCTTTTCAGGTCACCCACAATATGCTCAAGTCCCATGCTGAAGCCTGGCATGTCTACAATGACAACTACAGGAAAACACAAGGAGGGAAAGTGGGCATTGCACTGAACTCTGACTGGGCTGAACCCAAAAACCCCGCTATACCTGAAGACGTAGCAGCTGCAGATCGCTACCTGCAGTTCATGCTGGGCTGGTTTGCACACCCTATATTTGTAGATGGAGATTATCCTGCAGAACTCAAAACTCAAATTGAACTGAAAAGAAATAAGTGTCCCAGCTCTGAGCCTGCAAGACTTCCAGTTTTTACTCCCTCAGAGAGCAAGAGGATACTTGGAACTGCTGACTTTTTTGGTCTGAACCACTATACTTCCCGGTTGGTCAGTAACATTGATGGTGGCTGCACTCCTGGTCCTCAGGGAGTGGGTGACTTCCAGGAAAGTGTGGACCCTTCATGGCCTTCCACAGCTTCTGACTGGATCTTTTCTGCACCTTCGGGACTGAGAATGCTTCTGAACTACATTTCCAAGCAGTACTTGAATGTTGTCAATGTGCCCATCTACATAACTGGGAATGGGATGCCAACAGAGTACAGTGGGGACACTTTCAATGACACCAGCAGAATCGAGTACATGAGGGGTTACATCAATGAGGCCTTGAAAGGTTAGTGTCTGAGATTTCTCTAATAGAAAAACCATTCATTAAACATAGTTGGTATAAACCTCCATCTTTAATGTGCTGTTTTGTGTCCATTTTGTAGCAATACTCACTGATGGAGTGAATGTGCAGCGGTTCACAGTGCAGTCACTCATGGATGGATTTGAAGGAAAACAAGGCTACAGTGAAAGATTTGGTCTTCACTATGTTGACTTTGAAAGTCCTGACAGACCGAGAACCCCAAAGCAGTCTGCATATTTCTATTCACAAATTATTGAGCAAAACGGTTTTGCTTTGAGCAAAGGTGATGTTTATGAAGGGGTGAAGATGCAACTCCCTCACTGTGAACCAGCTTTACCACCATCAGAGGTTCCATCTAAATCAAAGGTCGTCTGGGAGAAATTCTCACACCAGTCAAAATTCCAGAGAAAACTGTACCACTTTGGCACATTCCCACAAGACTTCAGTTGGGGAGTTTCATCTTCAGCTTACCAGATTGAAGGAGGCTGGGATGCTGATGGAAAGGGGCCCAGTATCTGGGATGTGTACACTCACACACCTGGCACTATGCCTGCTGATGCAACTGGAGATGTAGCCTGTGACAGTTACAACAGACTTGATGAAGACCTCTATATGCTGAGAGCTCTGAGGGTGAAGTCATATAGATTCTCTTTGTCCTGGTCCAGGATCTTTCCTGATGGTACTCGTTCGTCCCTGAACCAGAAAGGTGTTGACTATTACAATAGACTCATTAACGGCCTGTTGGCAAATAAAATCACTCCCATGATGACAATTTACCATTGGGACCTCCCTCAAGCTTTGCAAGACCGCGGTGGCTGGGAGAATGTAGACATGATTGACATTTTCAATGACTATTGTGACTTCTGCTTTGCCACCTTTGGTGACAGAGTGAAACTGTGGATGACCATCAACCAGCCTCACTCAATTGCATGGCTAGGATATGGGCTTGGAACGATCCCACCAAGCATTAAGAATCC
Source organism: Amphiprion ocellaris (assembly GCF_022539595.1). Classification (NCBI taxonomy): domain Eukaryota; kingdom Metazoa; phylum Chordata; class Actinopteri; family Pomacentridae; genus Amphiprion; species Amphiprion ocellaris. The sequence goes on from NC_072776.1 coordinate 18,991,566, forward strand.
AGGAATTGCACCATACATAGTTGCACACAACCTGATCAAAGCTCACGCCAAGGCTTACCATACATATGATGACAAGTATCGCACATCCCAAGGAGGTTTAGTATCCATTGCTCTCAATGCAGATTGGATTGAACCTAAAGATGTCAATGTTCTTCGTGAAGTGAGGGCTGCTGACCGTGCATTGCAGTTCCAACTGGGTTGGTTTGCACATCCCATTTTCAAGAATGGTGATTATCCTGATGCAATGAAGTGGCAAGTTGGAAACAAAAGTGAACTCCAAGATCTCTCAGAGTCAAGACTACCTTTCTTCACTGAAGAGGAAAAGAACTACATCAAGGGAACTGCTGACATGTTTTGTATAAATCATTACACTACAAAGATAGCAAGTCATGTTACAGGTCAGCTTTCACCTTATTCATATGAACAAGACAGGGACTTGTCAGAAACAGAGGAAAGTGATTCACCAACTACAGACATCAAAAACCAGAGAGCTGTGGCATGGGGTTTGAGAAGACTCCTCAACTGGATCAAGGAGGAGTATGGAAATCCACAGATTTACATTGCTGAGAATGGAGTGGCTACAAAATCAAGCACAATGTGGGATGATAGTACCAGAGTATTTTATTACAAGACCTACATTGATGAGGCTCTAAAAGGTGCACTGATATCTACAGATTTTGTAAGATACACTTTATGATTTTCATGATAGTGTTTGGTCTTAATCATTTATCTGTATGTGTTTGTTTTAACAACAGCCTACGAACTTGATGGAGTGAGGGTAAATGGGTATATAGCGACATCGCTCATGGATTCGTTTGAATGGCTGAATGGGTACAAAGTTGGATTTGGACTGCACCATGTTGATTTCAGTAACACAAACCGGCCAAGAACTCCAAAGTATTCAGCTCATTTCTACTACTATGTCATAAAGGATAATGGTTTCCCCAGACCAGATGATGAGAAGATGCTTTATGGACATTTCCGAAAAGATTTCCTTTGGAGCACTGCAACGGCATCATACCAGGTACTGTAGCTATCTAGGTGAAGCCTATTCATTGACCCTGAATCACGTAATTGTACAAGTACTGCTCTGTGTTTTATCTACTTAAATAGTTTTTGTTTTGTAATTTTTTTTTTTCTTTCCAGATTGAAGGGGGCTGGAGATCAGATGGAAAAGGTCTCAGTATTTGGGACAAATTTGCTCACACACCTCTCAGAGTTTCTGATGATGACAATGGGGATATAGCCTGTGACAGCTACAATAAAGTAGAAGAGGATGTTGCTATGTTACAGCAACTTAAAGTGACCCATTATCGTTTCTCCATTTCGTGGCCGAGAGTGCTTCCTGATGGCACCACCAATTATATTAATGAGGCTGGACTCAACTACTATCACAGACTAGTGGATGCACTGCTTGCTGCAAATATTCAGCCTCATGTATGTGTAATTCCAGCATCTCAAAAAAAAATTTGCAATGGATAGTTGGTAAATTCTTTTGTAAACTGTTTTTCTTTTGCTGTCAGATTACTCTGTACCACTGGGATCTTCCACAAGCCCTGCAGAATGTTGGGGGATGGGAGAATGAAACTATTATTGTCAAATTCAAGGATTACGCTGATCTCATCTTTAGTCGTCTTGGCCACAAAGTGAAATTTTGGATCACCATTAATGAGCCATACAACATAGCCAATGTAGGCCATGGCTATGGAGTAGCTGCCCCAGGTATGCTTGAAGTAATGTTTTGCATCTGATAGTCTACATCACCCAAACTATGGCTGGTTGTGGGTTTAGTTAAAAATTTTGATTCTAAGTGGAATTAACAAAACATTTTAGGACTGGTATTGGGAATGTTCTATAAGTGCCACAAAATTATCGGTTGTTAAAGAAACTTACACTGTAAATTATAAATCAATCTTTAATCAAATCTTAATATTTCCAAACACAATGACAAAAAGCATATACTGTTTAGGTGGCAAATGTTATTTTTACTCACTGTGTGTTTGCAGGAATCAGTTTTCGACCAGGCACTCTGCCCTACATTGTTGGTCACAACCTGCTTAAAGCTCATGCTGAGGCCTGGCACCTCTACAATGAAAAGTACCGGGCCACACAGAAAGGAATTATCTCTATCACCATCAACTCTGACTGGTCAGAACCCAGGAATCCCTATAAGCAGGAAGACATTGATGCTGCAAGACGTGTGGTGCAGGTACACCAGTCCCTTTCATATTTTAGATAGACTTGTGTCACGGTAGTTTCCAATAGTTGTTATGTCTTTCTTTGTGCAGTTCTACATTGGCTGGTTTGCCCATCCCATATTTAATGGTGACTACAGCGACACAATGAAGACAATCATTCGTGAGCGAAGCCTAGCTGCTGGTCTGCCAAAATCTCGGTATTATAAAAACTAAAAATACAACAACAACAAAAAACATTACCTAAAATAAGTTATTTTCAGTACCTATAAAAAGTATTCACCCGTATTGGCCGATTTCCCATATATTACTTTTCAACTTTGAACCATTTCACTCTGACAAAAATTTTCCCCCAAAAAATTAATCTTTCATGTCAATGTGAAAACATTTCTACAAAGTATTGTCCTCTGATTGAAAAAAAAATAAAATAAATTATTGCATGAGTATTCACCCCCTTTAAGTCAGTATTTAGTAGATGCATCTTTGACTGCAATTACAGCGTCATGCCTGTGTAGATAGATTTCAATCAGCCTTGCACACTGGGGCATTGCTGTTTTAGCCCATTCTTATTTGTAAAAGTGTTCAGGCTGTCAGATTACATGGAATTGTAACTGAATAACCCTTTTTAAACTCCAGTCACAAATTTGCAGTTGGATTAAGGGTGACTTGACCAATCCAGAACATTCACTTTGTTGTCTTTAAGCCATTTTTGTAACTTTGACAGTATATGCTGGGTCACTGTCGTGCTAGAAAACAGTTCTTCTCCCAAATCCCAGTTCTCTTGCAGTACTGTATTTGTTTACCCTTCTACCTTTAGAAGACTTTCAGACTCTTGCCAAGAAGCATTCCAACACCATGATACTGCCACCACCATGCCTCATGATGGGGATGGTGTGTTTGTGATGATAAGAAGTGTTTGGTGTTGACCAAAAAGCTCAGTTTTCGTCTCATTAGGCCAACGAATCTACTTTCAGTTGACTTCAGAGTTTCCCACATAGCTTCTGGTGAACTCTAGCCCAGAATTAATGTGACATTAAATCTGGACAACAGTCTTTGTCACTCACCCACAAAGCTAATGAAGAACAGGCAATGGGTGCTGCACAGTTTCTCCAGTCTCAGTCAATGAAGCTTGTATCTCCTTCAGAGGAGTCATAGGTGTCTTGGTGACCTCACTCACTAGTCTCATTCTTGCACAGTCACTCAGTTTTTGAGGACAGCTTGCTCTTGGCAAATTTTCAAGTTCAAAATATGTTACATCACTTAATGAAGGATTTAGCTGTACTTTCTTGTGTGCATACACTGAATTATGCTTTTCAAAATCCATTTCACAGAGTTGTTTTAAGTGTTCTTTTGCCTTCATGGTGTATTGATAGTAAAGAATACTGACTCACTGGTGCCTGGACCTTCCAGATACAGGTGTCTTTATAATACAGTCACTTGAGACACATTCACTGCATTCAGATGATGTGTGATGTGTGATGACTAGCTCAAGTTGTCTGCACCTGTGTTGAATTGAGTGAGTCACCTTGAATGGGGTCAAAATATTTATGCGGTCACTTATTTTATATTTTTAATTAATTTACATTATTTTGTAGAAGCCCTGCGATACACTGGCTACCTGTCCAGGGTGTCTGATGCCTTAACCCTAAGTCAGCTGGGATAGGCTCCAGCCACCCCATGACCCTGACGAGGATTAAGTGGTATATAGAAAAGGGATGGAAGGATGGATATTTTGTAGAAATTTGTTGTCTTTTAGAATAGAAAAAGTATTTATTTTTTGCAACAAAAAAATCAATTGACCATGATTCAATGTTTAAAAGCAATAAAAAGGGAAAACTTCCAAAGCTGGGTGAATATTTTTTATAGGCTCTATATGATTTTCTGAGCTAGTCTCTACTCCATAGTTGCCTATAAAATAAAACAAGGAGTATATGTGATCACCAATGTATATTGTTTGTTTTGGTGCACAGTATAAAACATATTTCATGTTACAAATTTCTGTTCAATTTCTCCAGGCTGCCTGAGTTTACCCCAGAGGAAATTAGGAGAATTAAAGGCACCTATGATTATTTTGGGTTCAACCATTACACCACTGTCCTTGCTTTCCCTGTGGAATATGGAAACCTTCAGCACTATGATGCTGACAGGTAAGCAAGTGCCAACATGAGAAAAAGAAATACTTCCCTAATTATGTTTTCAAGCTAATGAAACAAGCCAATATATCCAGCACAATAAAGTGTATATGAATGTCTTTATTGTGTACTTCATTTGAAATTTAAAATCTAACATATTTGATCTTCACAGAGGTGCAGGGACAATTGCTGATCGTACCTACCTGGATTCAGGTTCAGCCTGGCTGAAAATCTCACCCTTTGGATTCCGCAAAATTCTGAACTTCATTAAGGAGGAGTACGGAAATCCACCGATTATCATCACTGAGAATGGCATCTCAGAGCGAGGGCCTGTTGACCTGAATGACACTCACAGGAGCTACTACTATGAAAAATACATCAATCAAGTGTTGAAAGGTATCCAAGTACTTTCATGGAATACATTCAAGACCAGGGCAGAGAGAAAGACAAAGTGCAGTAAAATGTTTTATTGTTTGTTAGTCTTTCTCAAAAGGCTTAGACCAAGAAATTAGATTTTAAGCACAACAGTGTCTATCCTAAAAGTGCTGTTTTCTCTATTAAGCTTACTTGCTAGATGGCGTTGATGTCCGAGGCTACACAGCTTGGTCACTGATGGACAACCTGGAGTGGGCTACTGGCTTTTCTGAGAGATTTGGTCTTTTCTACGTCAATCAGTCAGACCCAAAACTTCCTCGAGTGGCAAAGAACTCTGTAAAACTTTACTCCACTATCATAAGCTGCAATGGATTCCCTGACCCTGCTTTAGGACCCAATGACTGCTTGCCTGAAGGTAAACTGACACAGAGTTGCTGACATACCTGTTCTGATGAATGAACTGCTAAATTCAAATGTTGAAATGCACAAATGAAAAAGCAAAAACTGCTAAAGGTAGCTCTAATAGTTTACCTGGTTCTTTGTTTGAGCAAAGAACCAGGTAAACTGTTTTGTCTTGTTTCTAGTCTTGAGCTGTCTCATGCTATAGTTTCATATACACTTCTATTCACACTCCGTATCCAATTGTGGCAGGAAAGTGAATAACTTTATTTTCCCAAATGTCTAACCATGCAATGAGGTTAAAAAAAAAAAAAAAATTACATGAAGTCTAGGTTTACAGTTATTGTTACTGTCAGCAACGTGTTCAGAAATAATGAGACAGCTTTGGTGCTTATGTGTCTTCTCTGCAGAACCAACTCAACCGGGCACTGACAAGCCTGTGAAGTTCCTGGGAATGAAGCTCTCTGTCAGTGATGCTGAGACTGGACTTAACACCACGTTTGCTCTACTTATTGTTGCATTGTTTGGAATCCTTTGTTCATTTTCATTTTGCTTATTTAGGAGGAAAACAAAGTCCAAGAAAAATGTTGATGTTGTAACCGTTAACAGCATCAAAACAGACATGTAGTGGAAGTCTTCAGCATGAATACTTCAAAAGTTTAAATCCTAAATGAAATAATACATTCAACAGATGTATTTGACTTTTCTTCTGACTATTGCTGTGAGTTACTGTTGTTCTTGAAACTCAGTTTGGGATTTAAACAAAAAAAACGCAATATGATCCATTCTATTTGATTCATGACTGTTGTCATATTATGCAATTAGAACCGCTGTAAATCCCACAAGATCTGCTTGTTATTAGTACTGCTTCTTCTTGAAAGTAAAAAAAAATTAAGTCCATTGTGGTTTAAAAATACTAACTATCTTTAAGGATTCGACTGGCATTATCTGTATTATATCGTGAAAAAAATAAATTGTTCCACGCATGTTATATTGGATTGGGATATTTGTTGTATTATTAAACAATACTTGTATTTTCTGTTATAACAAGTTTCTCTGGGTGGGGAATTGGTTCATATAAAGATGGATTTCAATCTGTGGTCTCTTGAACTATCTTGCTACTTGCTGTGTCCTGAGAGGCTCCTGTTGAAACTGAAGCTGCAGTTAGTTGTAAACGCTGTTGCTCCGTTCTGTACAAATCATCCAATGCCACTAGAGGTCACTGTAAGAGTAAAGTGGATCTTGTGCATGTCTACTAAAGGAAAAGATCCAGAACTTAGTCTGTCACAGTAAATAACAGCACCATTCAAAAGTTTGGGGTCACCCAGGCATTTTCATATTTTCCACAAAAACTCACACTTTTATTCCTGTCCTAACATAATTGCACCATGGTTTAGTAATCATCAATTAGCCTTTCACCACAATTAACTAACACAATGTAGCATTAGAACATAGGAGTGATGGTTGCTGGAAATGTTCCTCTGTACCCCTATGTAGATATTCCATTAAAAATCAGTCGTTTCCAGCGAAAATAGTCATCTACCACATTAACAATGTCTAGACTGTATTTCGGATTAATTTAACGTTATCTTCTTTGAAAAACACTGCTCTTCTTTCAAAAATAAGGACATTTGGATACTTATGTTATTTTGCATATTTTTTCAGTTTTTTTTCCAGTTCTTTCCTCACAAAGTCAGTGTTAGCAGCAGCTGAACTACTGAGTTGGAAACTAACAGCTTAATAACAAGGTGGAAAGTGGAAACCCTATCCAATCTAATACTCTTAGTCAAATTCAGAATGTCTCCTCATGACCTCCAGCACAGCCATCTGCACCTTTAAAGTCAATCTAAAATACATTATTTGTCATCATCCAAATCACTGGACAGATCACATCAGGTTTAACTCACGTTTGTCTGAACCGGAGCGACTTTTCCTGAGAAATTTAGGTTGAACTTGGACACAGCAACGACCTCTTTAAAGAGCTTGCAAAATACTACAGTATTTATAATATAATACAGTATGTTAGGAATCTATCTGAATAAGAACTTCCAGAGTTTAGTGTTCACCAAAATCAGAAATAATCGTATATTAGCAATTGGCTGACTTTCTCCCTGATAACAGAATGTTAGTTTGTTATAAAACCAGACACAGACCAATTGAAAAAGTGGTATTTGTTGTAAAAATTTATTTCAAAAACTAACAACAAAGTACTATTAATACAAAAAGTATGAAAAGTACAAAAAGCATTGGTCAAAAATAACTTGAGATGACAATATTTGAGTTGGCACTGTGGGTATGATTCAGAATACAAAAGATGGCATCTTATTAGAGCCCGTTCAAGGCATTGAATTCACATTGAAATGATTAAATCTGTTTAAAACTGTCATATAGATTATGGAACAGTGATAACATCCAAAAATCAGCACTTTCAGATACAGAATATGACATACAGTACTATCCCTTACTTAAACAGAAACAATTAAATGTGGGTCTGGATTGAAAAAAAGACGTGCAGCTAACGTAATAAGCTACAGATTGACAAAAGAATGTGATTATTAAAATATTGTAATTGAGCTCAGATTGTATCAAACCTTTTTTTTTTTTTTTTTAAAGAACACACCAGTCCACTGACAGAATCTGGTTCCAGAAGGTAAAACGGTAGTGAACGTTATTCTTTAAAAAAAAAAAAAAAAAAAAGGTGTTTGCCACAGTGACAAGGGTCTTCTGCCAATACCACAATACTTAAAACTAATACAAAAATAATGAACAGTATCAAATGTTTAAAACAATACAAGACAATGTCAAGAGATACATTTTTCAAGCATTACCCAGGTTTGTTTGTTCCTTTGGACAAAGGCACCCCAAATGTGTTCCAGTTACCATCCAGGCACTAGACTTGGGAATGTTGACTGGTGCAGTGCCAACATTGTCAAAAAACAAAAAAAAATAAAGAAGAAGAAAAGAAATCTTTGTATGAAAATTGACACCTCGCAAAGTCTTCACCAGCATGACAATAACTCCAGTACCTTTCATTTTTGAGTGGTGCCTTGTCCATTAAGCTTTTGTTTGCATCTACAAACACTCCCTCCTCACAAAGTACAAAATTCTTACAGTTTGAACTTTTTTTCCTTTTGCACAACTGGCTTGGCCTCACCTTAAGAAAATGCCATAAAATGGAGTTCCAGTTTAAGTCTAAGGCAAACTTGAGATTCTCTCACTGAACTTTCAACAAAGGACATAAAATGACTAATAGCTCTAAGTCTCATAATAAAATATATATAAAAAAAGTAGCTGCCCTGAGGGAGAAGTACATGTTAACCTTAACCGTTCTTGTTGCACGATGGCAGTTTGTTAGCACTTTGGATCTTCAGACAGGCTGGTGTCTCATAACTGCTGAGTAGAGACTCCTTTGACTTGACGCTGGACCACAGCTGGCCATAACACTGGAAGGCTTGGGCTGACTTCATCCACCTCAAGCATAATCACAATGTCACACTCACACATACACGCTCCCTGTTCCATTCCCTTCTGTCCTCTCATTGCTCCTCCTGTGAGCTGATCAGCTGATGAAAACTTACGCACGGAGACCTGGGAAGAGATTTTGTCGGTGTTAGCAAAGCATTTTGTTTTGACTACAGCTACACAACAACAGTCAAAGCAACAGTACAGTAATGACAGGATGCACAGGTTAAAAGCCTCACCTTTCTCGCAGGTACTGCTCTGCTTCTCCTGGGCAAAGTTTAGTCTGTTCTGTTCCACTGCCGTGCCGTTGGACTCTGGGCTGCTGCTGCGTGACGGGCTGCTCTCTTCGTTCTGGTACGCCATATCCAGATGCTGCTGGGCCAGTTTTAGGTGCCTGCGCAGCCTCTCCAGCTCCCGTGAGGACGCTTCGTCTCCAAACGACTCACGACCCGAGTCTCCCAGGTTATCCCTGAAGCCCAGTTTTCCTGACGGGTCCTTCTTCAGAGCCGTGTGGTAGCCTGGAGGAGGAGCGGAGGGCTGGCGGCAGATGGAGGACCTCTGGCTGGCCAGGGCTGGGTGACGGGGGGTGGGAGGCCGAGGTCGCGGTGTGCAAAAGCAGTCACGAATACCACTGATGCCAAGGTGAAGGATCTCCAACACGGTAAAGAGTAGACACAAGGCGCTGACGGCATACATGATGAGCAGGAAGATTGTTTTCTCTGTCGGACGTGAGACGAAGCAATCCACTGTGTGTGGGCAAGGAGACCGTGTGCATACGTATGACGGTGCCACCTCCAGTCCATAAAGGATGTACTGTCCAAACAGGAACGAGACCTCAAAGATGGCACGCGATAGCAGCTGGAATACATAAACCTTCATCAGGCCATCTCTCTTGATGCGACGGCGTCCATCATGCTTTTTGCTGGGCTTTTCCACGACTTCCTTTTCTTTATCTGGCTCTATTTCTTCCAGGATCATAGGATCTTCTTCCCCGTTATCCTCGGCCTCTTCGTAGTCGCGGTTGGCGCCACGGCTCACAATTGGCATCCTTTTCCTGCCCCGGGGCCTGTAATCATCATCCTCCATGCGGGCGATCTTGTGCATAGCAAACCCAAGGTACATGATGGTGGGGGTGGTGATCATTATCACCTGGAACACCCAGAAGCGGATGTGTGATAACGGCGCAAATGCATCGTAGCACACATTCTCACAACCAGGTTGCTGTGTGTTGCACACAAATTTACTCTGTTCATCATAGTAGATCGACTCCCCTCCGACTGCTGTCAGCACAATCCGAAAGACGATGAGGAGGGTGAGCCAAACTTTGCCGACAAAGGTGGAGTGATTGGAAATCTCATCCAGCAGACGTGTGAGGAAGCTCCAGCTCATTTTGCTTGTGGGACAGGTAAGTTCTCAAACCTGGGCAGAAAAAGAGAGATAAATGTACTCAGGTGTTGGCCAAGGTGGTAAAACAACAGCGATATGTGCCGGTGATACACACTTCATCAATAGAAATAATAAAATAGTTGCAGTTAAATGAGATGATGCAACCTGCCATGAAAGCACACAATGGAAACACAAAGTTTACAAAGTGCTCCCTCTCTGGCTCAGAAACAGTCTTGATAACTGGAGTGGGCTAATCTCCCTGAGGCTTCAATGCAGGTTTTCTGGGATGTGTAATAAACCTTCACCCTGGTTGACCTCCATGCATCTCCAGGTACTGTTAGACTGCAAGACAGTTTTATTGACCAAGATATTTACAGCATCTTATTGCTGCTCAGGTCACCTCAAAGCTGAATTTACTTGCTTTCTTTACTTAATATATATCAGCATGAGATTATCACTTTGTCCATATTTATCTGTGTTCTGCTGGTCCTAATTAGAAATAAGTCTTTAAAGATGAGCATTACTTATTGAAAACAACTAACTGCAAAATGCATGTGGAAGGATACGAGCCACCAACAACTCAGTCCTTCAAACTAACAATAATTGTATTAATTTCTTGTGGTATATGAAACCACTTAAAAATACTCATCGCCTGTGAATTAGTGAACCAGACAGCCACAAGGTGGAGCTACTGCATCACTGCCATCACACATCCACAGTCCACCCTTTGCTGCTGTGAGGAGGACATGCTCAGGCAGGGATCCCTGAACTAATCCGAGTAGACACCATCAACAAATTGTACAGCTACAATGACGCTGACATGTCGAGGTTGTGGAGTAAAGTTCTAAGCGGTCAGCCCGAGGCATTTAACACGCAGAATATACAGGATAATCTGGTTTGCAGAGGCAATGCACTCAGGTTTATTAGAAATCGCAGCTAAATGCATGAAAGTTGAAGTAAATACCCATCCAAATCGTCACAGTCAAGCTCAATCTAGTCTCCACTCAACATTTTATACACAGGGAAGTCCTCATTTAGTTGCTGGAAGTTGAGGTTTAATAATCTGACTGGGATCTAAAAGCACTGAAGCCACAATCAAGAGCTCCTGCGGTTTCACGCCATCTGGGACAAACCTCATGAGCAACTTCTGCTGAGCAATTACACGCAATTATAAACCACACTGCCACGCTTTTACCAAGTAGATGAATGAGCAACAATAGAGTTTTGTCTTAAACGCAGAACAGATGATACCATTTTGCAAAGCTATACTGTGTCACATTTAGCTGTTGGATAAACAACGTCCGTTCTGTGACAATTTAGCCACGAAGCGTTAAAGTGAATTCTTTGCTAGAACTGAGTGAATCAGCAATAGAGGTACGCATGAATCATTTTAAACATCAACTGTCAACGATACAGAAAATCAAGTCATGTTAAATGTCATTAAAGCAGTTTGGCAAGTCTGCGTGCTTGAACAAGTTTTCATGGAAATAAAGACGAAATCAAGTAACAGCACCGTCTTACTATCTGGGTGCAGTAGCACTGCACATACAGTCCAAATACTTTATTATAGTTACAAAACCTGACTGTAACTTGAGCTCACTGTCTAAAGTGACACAGTGTTGTGCTCTGTAATGCCTGTGCAAACACAGGGCAGGGGAGGTGCTGGACATGAAAGCCTCATGTTATTCAGCCTGTCCCAGGTTCAAGCAGTGTTTCTTTTTCAGACTAGAATGAATCCACAAAGAAATACTCCAGCTGTGTGCAATAAAAACTGGCATAGCGGGGCCATTTCGTACATTCAGTGAAACATCTGAATTATCCTAAATAACTACTGATCAGATATATTCAGCTCAAATCTACTATTTTGATGGCATGCCGAGTTGCAATGGAAATTTTCCATCTGGAAAGTTTACTTCAAGTACAAACCAAATACAAGAAAAGTGACAAAGTGCAGCTCAGCGATCACATAACGTTGTACCACAAAGAGAGAAGCCTTTAAACAGGATCCATTACGCCTCCCAGTGCTCCAGGAGAGCTTCTTAATAAGCCGTCTTTACTGGGCGACTCCCATGTGGTGAGTGACCAGGTTCAATTTAACAAAATAGAAACTTCTTTTCAGCTGCTCTATGAACACACCTTTTTTTTTTGGCTGATGATTATGAGTTCCCATTCTGCTTGTAATCCATGTAAAACCTATAAAGAACAGAGACGACTGCATAACAAGCTGTTCTCCTGTCCTGTTGATCTGCTGTATCTCCCAGTAATGCAGTGAAGCTAATTTCACCATGTCTCTCCACAAACCGCCTCTTCACAACTGCTGTTTGCTCACTACTTTTATGTTGTTTGTCTGTTTATTGCTCACATGGACCACCGCTGTCATTATCCTTCATCTGTGGCTTTCTGCAGTGTTGACACTTGCATCCTGCACGAAAACAGTTAAACCTGAGTGACAGTTCTTAACTGCCAGGTTTCCACACCAAGATAACTGGAGGCATGTGGTGTGATTATGTACACAGCCGTTCAAAAGTTTGGGGTCACCCAGACAATGAAAACTCACACTTTTATTCATGTGCTAAAATAATTGCACAAGGGTTTTTTAATCATCACTTGACCTTTCAGCACCATTAGCTAACACAATGTAGCATTAGAACACAGGAGTGATGGTTGCTGGAAATGTTCCTCTATGTAGATATTCCATTAAAAATCTGTCGTTTCCAGCTAGAATAGTCATTTAAAACATTCAAAATGTCTAGACTGTATTTGATTCATTTAATGTTATCTTAATTGGAAAAAATGCTTTTCTTTCAAAAATATAAGGCCATTTTTAAGTGACACCAAACTTTTGAACGGTAGTGTATAAAGAGACAAATTTATCAGAAACAGTTTGGTTTATGAACTCCAATAAAGCTCTATCTTAGGCACACTATACCCAACATGTTAGCTGTTCTGTCTTCCAGATGACACCACTGGTGTCAGGATGCCAGAGATAGAGCAGCAGAAGTCAACGGCACGCTCAGCTGCTTGTAATCTAGGCTAACGGTTAGAAACTGCACCAAGCTGCCGTCAGAGCTGCCATTCGAGTTCAAGGAATACCACTGACTCACGTGCAAGTGTGAGTCTGTCAAGCTGGAAATGGCAGAAAGAGGAAGTACATGAGATAACAATCCAAAACTTGCTGAATTTGGCAACTCATAGCCGTTCTGTTCAGCTGCTCTCCATAGTCGAGTGTAAGATTTAAAGAATGACACACTGTCTTTGGACCCGCTGTTCATGTGTTCACATTCACCATCATTGCTATATTATCTGATGTGAACTGCAGTGTTTTCCACTTTTTGTGTCTTCATATAATGGAAAGAAATGCCTACTTCAGCTTTTTCGATTGCCTGCTCAAATTTTGTAAGTTAGTCAGTCGAGGACACTAGAGGGCAACAGTGTGGACATTTCAGCTACACTGGAAATCAAGTGGACACAGGTACACTACTGTTCAAAAGTTTGGGGTCACCCAGACAATTTCATGTTTTCCATGAAAACTCACACTTTTATTCATGTGCTAACATAATTACACAATGGTTTTCTAATCATCAGTTAGCCTTTCAGCACCATTAGCTAACACAATGTAGCATTAGAACACAGGAGTGATGCTTGCTGGAAATGTTCCTCTGTACCCCTATGGAGATATTCCATTAAAAATCAGCCATTTCCAGCTAGAATATTCATTTACCACATTCACAATGTCTAGACTGTATTTCTGATTAATTTAATGTTATCTTCATTGAAAAACACTGATTTTCTTTCAAAAATAAGGCCATTTCTAAATGACCCCAAACTTTTGAATGGTAGTGTACATCTGATTCTAGCAATTCCAACAAGTATGGACCTTCTCTTTTTATTCTAACAAGCATACAATCCCTTGAATCTGGTTAAAACTGATCCTCAAAGTACATCTAAATGCAAGACTCACGATGCAAATACTGTCCACAGCTGTGTTCCATAAAGTACTTTTCTATGTTTGCCAAAAAAAGAGACTTACTTTAGACATTTTTTGATCAAAATAAAAAGTTAATGTGCATAATGAGAGATGGAAACAAACTTTTCCACAGCAAAAACTATTTCTGCATGTTCGCTGTCTTTGCCCCTTGCCAGCAGGAAACATGGCAAATACCAGCTGACATGAAAGGATAATTACCACTTTTCCAATTGGGAACAATTTCTGGAGACTTCTCTTAATTTTTCCTCTTGCTGATCACCAAAGTTGTGGTTGTTTCTTATTTAAGGTTTTCTTAGCAGTTGGCAAACAACTGGTTTTGCTTGTAGCTTCTTCTGTTTAATAAAGCCATGCCTAACGTAGCCTTTGCTGCCACCTGCTGATGAGCCTAGTATTTCACAATTTTGCTTCTAATTTACCTAACAATGAACCAACCGTGAATGGTGATAGAATACTACGGCGTGTGCTCCAAAAACTGGAGTTCAATTCAGTAACTGCTATTTTTCTTTTTGCAGAACTATTTCCTTTGAGTAGTTTTTGTCCCTACAGATATCTTAGAGCAAAAACTCTCAGTTTAACCACATATAACCAAGTAGTTCTGAACAACTAGAAAATGTTTACACTAATTGTGCAGCAACTCATAGATTTTTGTATTATTGGTATCTGTTTTTTTTTTTTTTTTTTTTTAAATATGTGAATAACTTTTTTTGGATGTTTCTATTAATCAAAGTATGTTTGACTTACGTTTAACTGTGGATTAGGTTGAAGCTCTTGTACAGACTCTTAAGGAATGCAGGGATAAAGTCTTTTTTTGGGAAACAAGTGGTGCAAACTGCTGAACAATGCAGGTCTGATTCAGAACCTTCAGCCAACTGAGAGAAACAAAAGGCTGGATGGACATAATGTGATGTCTCAACTGGGTTGGCATCTTAACTGCAATTATCTGATGAGCTTCAGCAAGTTAGATAAGTTTAGTAACTTTTAATCCATAGTTTCATTTTTTAAAGTTGATTATACTGTATGTGGCACATCATGACAGTCTTACCTAAGGAAGTAAGACCAAAAATTTGGTTCTGCAGTGATTTGCCAAAAAAAAAGAATCAAAAAGACACTGTGCTTGGTCTCACTTTCTGACTCTGCCAGAGCCTACAAAGCATTTCAAACATTAATTTATCAATGATTCTTTAATCAATCCTGCAATAAACACGTGTATTTTAGCTTTCCTGACACCACATGTGAGAATCAGTCCTCCATCTGCGGCACTTGACACCAAACAGTCTGTTTCCAAGCAGCAGAACTTGCACACAGGCCGATTACTGACAGAACAGAGAGGCTTTTGTGGCTCCAACATCTGGGAGGCCACATCCATCTGACCCTCCTGTATCCCAAAAGCCCCGCAGGCTGAGAGGCTCCGGGCCCGGGCAGGGAGAAGCCCCGGAAAATAAGCGGAGGATGAGTCAAACTGAGGAGTGACTCCTGGTGGGGAAAAGACAACTCATCTAACCACAGGAACTCCAAAAAATAGGAAAATGAAGAAAAACACGGCGATACATCATCCCATTCTGATTAAATACACTGTCTGTGAAATTAAAATGAATCCTGTTTGGGAAGGGCAAAAAAAAAACGATCCTCGTGGCTAACGGGCCACGACGTCAGCACGGTGCTCCACATGCTCCCGCAACGTTTTACCGATGCTTAATGACGCTAAAGGTTGCGCCATATTGTTCAGACAAAGTGTGTGCGGAAACTTTAACTTATAAATACCGTAAAATTCCGAATTCACTGCTTTACATGAGGGCGTGTGCGCAACTTAAATGCGAAAAACAATCCTTGCGCGTCACCCCATCACCTAACCCACCCGATATACTGCAAAAAACACATTTAATTCAGCGAAATATTCAGCATACCAGTGCAATTATCATCACATGTGGTGCGAATGCCAACATTTTGCCCAAATGTGTTCCAAATTGTTGATAGTTCCACACAATAGGACCGATTTGTGCGTTTTAATTAGCGCTGCCAGCCAGCCTGTGCGCGTAAACTTAAGTTAGCGCTTAAACGATGCGTTTAAACCCGCTGGTTCTTTATGCACGAGTTAATAAGACGCTGAAATTAAACTCACAGCTTCAGAAAACAACTCCCTGTGCAAAAAGTTAGAGATAAAACTAAAGCGAGAGCACCTTTTCTTCGATAAAGCTTTAAAAAATACGTGATGTTGCCGCGTCTCTGCGTCGTCGCCGCCGCGCTGTTTGTGTGGATTTTTTTTTACCTTCAGCTTTCAGCTCCTCCGTCTCATCAAAGTTGTCGTCTAAATCGAGAGCTTCTCCTTCGTCTTCTGTCTTGGTAGAAAGAACTCCCGCGGTATTATCAAGCCATGCAGGTTTTGTTCTTTCCTGCGAGGAGCCTGCGTCCTTCTCCAGTTGTGCGTTGTACTGCTGGGTGAGGACAAAGAATATTCCCAAATCCCCCCCCCTTTTCTCCTCCCAGTTTCAGCCGGGCACCCCACCCCCTGTCTGCGCAGCCAGAGTGGAGGAAAACGATCGACTGCCAGCATTCCTGATGCAATCTTCGCTTCAGTCGCTTTCCAACTTCAAGCCTGGACTCCAGATCCAGAGAGGACTCACTGAGATCTGTGCCAGGGGACGCACTCACAAAGCAATGAATAAATAGGATGTCCTGTTTTCAGTGGGAAAAAAACACAATGTGCCTAGTATTTTTAATTTACCAGCAGAACAAACATACAATTCCACTGAGGGTGCTTCATGTTAGGACCTGCACTATGTTATCTGCATCCACCCCCATTGTTCAGAGCTTCAGGTGAAGATAGCAGCAACCTGATGCTGTAGCCTCGTTTCTTTGACAACATTCAGCCTAATGATAGCAGATGATCCTCTTCCTGCTGAGGCAGATGTTCGGAAGTTGTTGCTACCATGAGGTCTCTTCCTCCGTGTCACGCTTTCTTTGGTTTCCTGACCCCCCTAAGCACTTCTTTGACCCTATACAGTGAGCAATGTCCGGTCAAAGAGGAATCAAGGCAGGATTTTTACCTCACATCGTGAATCACAAAGTGAACAGAGTCAGTTATCTGAGCTCAGCAATATGTGGATTCTTATTCATGGGGGAGATGTGGCATCTGCACTGTGGTCTCGTACTAAATCATAGGTGAGATTTCCTTTAAGCAGCTGAATTTCCAGCCTGCTGATGCTGCATTTTTGAAGAGAAGTGACTTAAATGAGGTACGTGCGGTCCACCCAGATTAAATATTGGAGGCATCCAGTCTCCATCAGTCTCTCGAGGTAGTCGCTCACGTTGAATGATCACATTGTTCTTCCCGGATCTCCTGAAATGCCAGTCATCGTCACCATCCCCTTCCCTACCTCTCTGCACAGAAAACCCACACCAAGCTCTCTACTTTTACAAATCGTTTGTTGCTAATGCACCACAAAAGGCCGCTTCATCTCATCTTTTTTGATAACTGGCTTTTTTTTTCTGGTGACAGCACACACAAAGAGCAGCAGTTATTGTTTAATATCTGCTGCAAACAGGGGGTCAGTGGAGGAATGCATTGCCCTTCCCCCTTCTCAGGGTGCAGCCCAAGCTCTATTGTGAGCCACAAGCATGCTTTTATTCATAGGGTGTAATGTGGGGTGCACTGGTAAACCACAGTCCAAATGACAGAGAAAGATAATGTGAAGACTGAGCAGCCCAGCCTCGTGGCTCCTTCCTAACATTTTTTTTTTTTTGCAGTCTTCCATCCATGCCGAGCATACGCCGACAAAAAAAACAGACCTTTTTTAAGAAACACCCTTCTTCAAACCAGATAATCAGCACTGAAATGTTGCTAGGAACACTGATCTTAGTGTGGATGCTGATTTATGGCACACAATCTGGCGAAAAGCTGCTTGCTCAATTGGCCTGTGATTACACAACAGAGGAGGCTTAACATTCCTCTGGTGTTCCACTGTGGGCAAAGTTTTTTAAAATCATAGAGAGCAGTTTATGATTCATCCATACTGATGTGGATATGGTCTTACATCATATCCCTGCCACTGTTTTTGCTCTATACTTCTCAATACCTCTTTGATCTTTTACCACAAAAAACAGCTCCACAAATATGATGTTGCAATGTCATATTCAGCAAAAGAAGAGAAAGGGCTTTGCTCAACAGTTGCCCTCTTGTTTGCTTCAGAACCTGACCCACTGTGAATCACCCCCTTGTGATGTTTGCTTCCCTGCGACACACAAACGCACACTTTTCCTGAAAGAGTCAGCCCAGAACTGGTTTTGTGACTGAATGTTTGTGCAAGTTCTACTATGAAAGTCACAGTGTTCCCCTTTTGGCAGCTGTGGTCAGCTCTTTTGACAGCAGAAGGAGCTGAAATCTCAAGGGTCACGAAGATGGGAAAAATCTGTCTGACTCTACAGGACTCTAAGAGACTGTATTTCCATACCCACTTTGTGTAGCAGAGAATGTACACAGATATATATTTCAGTTTCTGGCCGGCAAAGACTTTTACTGCATGTCATCCTCCTGCTTCCTTTTCCCTTATATCCCATCTGTCTTCACTGTAGCCATCCAATAAAGATACAAATGACCCCCAAAAATTTTAGAAATTTTATTAATAGCTAGAATATTTGTTTACCGAATTAACAATATCTAGACTGTATTTCTGATTATGTTATCTTCATTGAATAAAATTGCTTTTCTATCAAAAATAAGGACATTTCTAAGTGACTCCAAACTTTTGAACGGTAGTGTATTTATTCATTACCGGTGGAGGAGTTCCCATCCTCTCTGTATTAGCACCACTTTTGCAAAAAAGATGAACCACATTGGCCAACTAATGCAAAGCTGCAGTCATTAAAGGATCTTGGTGTTAGCAGAAAATGCTTGCTGCACGCTCTTGCTGGTTTTAATTTTTCAACTTGCATTCTTGAGGCAGTCTCCCTGCCAACACACCCCGGAAAACGCACAAGGGCGCGACTCATTTTATTAAATGGCATTAGCGCAAGGTTAACCTGGCAACCGTCCAAGATGACTTTAGAAAAATGAGCAGCCATGTCTTTGCTGTGGGCCAGAATGGAATTCTTCTCTGTTGCAGCACTCGCTGTCAAATTCGCTGGGGAACTTTCTTTTATTATTAATTTGCTCCCTCGTCAAGCTTTATTTATATACTGTGCAGTTTATTGCTACATAAATGTGACTCTTTATCAAAAAGACAGAGCAAATGTTAAGGTGGCGGATCTTCCTGCACCTGTGGACTTTCTGTGGCCAGTTATTTACTGGACACAGATTCCGAGGTAAACTCAGGCCTAAACCGTAACATTTTATTTCACAGTACAACAGGGAAGTGGGTTTTTTTTCTGCCAACAAGACTAATGCTTTCCATCTGTGTGTTGTTTAGAAGTCTGTGTATCCCAAATAGTGCCTAATAAGGTTCTGCCTCAGATCAGAGTGACTCGATATGACTTTAAACCATAGTGCATCAGATACAGGCAGACTGGACATATTATCACATACAGAGAGTTTTAAAAGTTAAACATTTTGGACATCACAATCTCATATACCTACATCATGTCGTAAAATAAGAATATGGGCAGAGAAATATGGTTACAGGCCTAAAATCTGTGCTGTAGATCACGCCTACAGTGCCATATGTAGCGGAAGAGCTGCCAGAGGTGTTAGTGCCATGCCAAGGAAAGTGAATATAATTACAGCACTATGGCCACAAATTGCTTTTGAAATAATAAAAAGAAAAAAAAACTTTGGAAGCCAGTACTTTTTAACCATTGCACTGAAAGTAATCAGTCCTCAGTGTGTACTAAAAAGCATGCCTTACTTATAATACTTAGAATAGAATAGAATAGAATAGAATAGAATAGAATAGAATAGAATAGAATAGAATAGAATAGAATAGAATAGAATAGAATAGAATTCCTTTATTGTCTCTGCAACAATCTCAGACAACAATCCTGTCATTTCTTCACGTTATTTAATTTCATCAATGAAATTAGGCCGAAATGTTGCAGCTTCAGCATTTTGAACCTAAAAAAGTGATGTTAATTTGTATTTCTGTGCAAACTACATAAAAACCTCCCATGGTGAGTTTTTATCTTCTAGTTTACTGCTCCCTTCTTGCGTGTTTACTGCTTCCTACTCCTGCCTATCGCCTCACTTGTGGAACAATCCATCAGGGGGACAGGGTGACTCGGCACCGGGTGAAAGGGGGGTGGGTGGGCTTAATTTGCAAGGTCACCTTCTTTTGCATGGGGGAGGGGGACTGATGTCCTCAAAAGTGGGGTTCCACATGAGTCTCTGTTTTCAGTTTACAGTCGTCCAGAGCGTTTTCAGCGCTGCAATTCCCAAAAGCATCTCATCCACAGCAACACCTACAACAAACATCCCACAAGATCCTATGATGAAACCCCTTCTTTCTGCCATCCAGTCAACACCGGCACCCCTCAGTCAGATGGTCGGGTTACAGTTGGAACAGGCTGCACGTGGGACACACAAAAGAAGCCTGGTGCTTATAGGGAGGAGGGGTACAGCGTTACTATGGAAACAGACAGCCCTACCCCCGGAGCAGATGGTGGTGGTGAGGGTATCGGGGGCTGGGTGTAGTGATGGCGGGACCCAGAGATGATTATCTGTCCCAGGTTTTCCTCCTGAAACAACAGCATCTGTGTGTCTTCTTAACTAAACAGGTGGCTTCGGTCTGTGTTAAGTTGTTTGTTAATGCGAGAGCTGAGCTTTGTTCTGCAAGCGACAGGAAAAACTCAGCTATCAGTCACACTGTATTTAAAGTACAGGTAAATTTGCAAGCGCTTCATTAACTGCATCTTAATGCCAGTGGTTTGATTACGGTTTTGATTTATTTTTTTGCTTAATTGTGGGAGGTTGAAACTGTTTCCTCAAAAATTCACCAGTATGAAAGCAGATGACATGTTCAAAGTTGATACATGACTCTGCAGTTCTAGTTCTACAATCTCATTTAGCAGATGCTTTTATCCAAAGCGACGTACATCTGAGAGTAGATACAACACAAGCAAGGATCTAGTCAGGAGAAAACAACCTGGATAAGAGCCATAAAACAATGACTCACATGTTACTGAAAGAGAAAATATTTGCTGAAATCGTTCCTCGTGTCCAGACTAGCTATTAAGAAATTCTTGCTTTGTGTAACTACATTGTGAGAGTCAGAACTGGAGAAGCCTCTTGGACGAGAGGTGAAACGTCTTCAAGAATCTACAAGAGAAGTCCAGTTGATTTCTCCTGAAGATCCTACGATTACCATGACCTGGATGACTGAGGATCTCCATTGTGAGAGGTGTGGTTAATCCACGCTTCTTGTTCAGATCAAGTGTATTTTTCAAATTTGCAGTCTTTTTTAATGCAAAAATCTTTCATTTTATCATTTTAGGGATAGCAACAGAAAGAAGAAATGTCCTTTACTTGAAGTCCCTCTGCATCGCAGTTACACATTTAGAGTTTTTCTCCATGAAAACAATCCTTTCCTTCCTTAAAATGGCTTAAATGTCACTCAACAGCACTGCTACCTACATATGTGCAGATCAAATGAGATCCATTGTGCCGCTCTTCACCCACCTCTCCACCACTTGCTGATGCTCAAGCACACCAGCTCAAATATCACTCTACTCAAACTGTGTACAACTGCTCTATGGGAAGTTGTAATACTGAAGTAATTCGAGCCATAGGTGTTCAAAGTGGAACCTAAAAAGATGAAAAATGATACATGATGTTCCATCCAGCAATGTGACAGTACTGGTTCCTTAGGTTTGTTTTTCATGAATATTGATGCATTGAATTTCAAGGTGGAAGTGGCCATTCATATTTTTGTCATGATATTTTTACCAGCATATTAAAAAATATTGTATGGACATGTTAAGATGGAAACATTTTAAAAATGGATTGTTTTTGGAGGGGGTCTTTAGTCTTGCTGTTGCTGGCTGCTGAAGCCTCATATCAGTTTCTCCTAACTTAGTGTATGCATGGATCGCTGGGTGTTTCCAGACCAGTTGCAGCTGCAGGCAGCACAGTGTGGGTGCCAACACAGGCCCTGGAGAAAACGCAAGGAAAAGAACAACATGATCCCATTAAATCATAACAGAGGCAGTGTGGTGACCAATCATCCTGGTGTAGTATTCTGTAAACTTACTGCTGTATTTAGACAGTTTACCTTATGATTATGCCACGAGATTTACTTGTAAAATCCAGTCTCAGACTGTTGGACAGTGATTTGGCATTAAATAAGCTTCTTTGTTGGTTAAATCGTTACTCAATCTAACCTTTCTAGGTAGTAGTTTATGCACAACCACTACATGCAACAACATACCCACAAGTTAAAAAGGAGCAGTCTTTGATTCCTCTGAGCCAGCATGCTCGAGGCTGAAGAGCAGAGGCAATTCTTTAAAAGGAAGAGAAAGAAGCACTTCAAGGCACAGGAAATGTGGTTATTGAGGATGGCCTCTGTGCTCTCCTGCCCCTGCTGCTAACAGCACTTCTCTGAGAAACACATTTCCTCCCATTTGCAGTCTCAGCTTCCATACAAAGGCTTTAAATGACACTGAGACCTGAAGTTTTGAAAAATGAGGCAGAGAAGTTGATGTATTAATGATTTAGTTGCACTAAGCCCAACATATTTTTTATGCTGTTTTGTTTTTCTGGCTTTAACGAGTTCTGCTGTGTATTATTACTTTCTTAAAATTATAGGAAAATTATTACCTTAAGTAAAGTAGGGAAAAGGTTTTGTTTTTAGTGATAATAAATTGTACAGGAGTATCCACTCCCAGAAACAGTTATCTCTGTGTGCTTGTACTTTCCTTAACAGACTCCACTTGTAACTTAACTCTCCAGCTGCCTACATCTGGTTTGGAGGTTTTGTGACCCAAGATAGTTTCCCTATTTCCACTTCTAATGACACCCATTTCATCGGATGAGGGAGCTGTTGACAGACCACGTATTGAACAAATGCCACAGCAGAGAAGTAATTGTGCTAAATTCAGCCTGTTAAACCCCTCTGCCTGTTTGTCATAAGCTTGCTGCTCTGGTCTGACGTCAGCATGACTCTGCCAAAGAGTCATAAATGCGTAAAAGACTTGGCAGCCATTTTGCCAAGTCTTGGAGAGAAGTTAGACAGAGAGGAATTATGGGCTGAGTAAAACTGCTGGGATCACCATTGATTCAGCATGTATAGCATCTCTCCTCTAGATGAGACAATTCATCACCGGTAGGAGACGGCAGAGGAGAAGATGATTTGTGACTTAAAGCCACAAGGATACAAAGCAAAGGCTGAGCTTCAGTATCACTGCAGAGCAGTGTAATTAGAACTTAAATCCAAACTTAGCTCAATTCAAAACCTTTTATTATATATCAGGGTTAATGTTGTTATCCATCAATCCCCTCACACGTTTCTGGCCAACAACAGGTCAACAAAGAGAGTTTATTGAGCTTTAATCAATGGAATGGTAATCAGTATGAGTTTGGGTGAGGAGCTGTATGTTTTTACACTTGTGTGGGTAGCTTGGACACGGACCTTGAGTTGCACATGTGTTTATTCCATCTGGCCCTGCCCTCTCTCATGTCTGAGTGGTGATGTCATGAACAGAGGTTTTCGGGTCTCACAGCTTCTTGTTACACCATCCCACTAGGTCAAAGTTAGACATTTGAAAGTCTATATGTTTATGTGTGGGCTTGATGGGACATATTACACGTACTCTCCTCTAGGTCCAAAATATTCCTACACAGTAAAACCATGACTGCAATTACGAACCGCAAATTTACTATGTTGAGTTACTTCTAGAGGTGGAAATAGTGTTGCCAACCGTTGGAGGACATGACGAGCGTCTGGCTCTGTATGCGTGGGTTTCAATCCCAGGGTTGAGCAGTTAAAATACAAAAGGAACTGGTGAATTTTAAGAGGAGCCGCATGGTCTGTTACTTTTCACAGTCATTCAGTAAAACTGTGGAAGTGGTATCTCCTTGTTCTCACCCCACTGTTGCTTCATAAATAGAAATAGGAAACCTGGGTGTTAAGAGGCCAACCTAATTGCATGCAAATGACTTCTCCAATTCTCTGAATTTGAATGGAGCCATCCCGGTGTGCCATTTAAAACACAAATGCAAATGTGAAGATAACAGATGATGAAGGTGAGAGTAGCAGATGCTGTTAAAAGCTACAACCTGGTATTTATCAAGTAGACATTGCAGGTGAGATGACCTCAAGTGCCTATTGGCTGAACAGAAGAAGTTTAGGACCATGCAGCAAGGACAATGTGGCCGTTACTTCGGGATGAGAATGGAAACTTTCTGTTACTTTCTTTACAACATGTCTAGCCGGCATTGAGTCGATTGTGAGAGGGTGACATAAAAATGTTCCTAAAGGAGAGGTCTAACTCACCTCACACACATTTTATCCCCTTGCTGCAATAAACAGCCCATTGACAGATGGTCAGTGCTGTGAAGGCTGAAATCTTTTAAAAGTACTTTTTTTTGACTTGGCGAAATGTTCCCAGCTCATGCTCAAAATGGAATTTGGCTTCCTTTCAGCTTCTGTAATGAACTTACTTGCCATTCAGGGAGCATTGAGAATAGAACGCTACTACAGTAATCACAGAAAAACATGTAATGACTTGATCAGTGGGTCAATGTATGATTGATATGTCAGCAAAGATAGAGCTGTGGTCATTAAATTGTCAAAAATCATCGATGAAACACCGGGACATTCAAACAATGAACAGGTTTGTTTACCTATTTGTTTGCATGTATCTCTTACGTTTGCCAGTTTCATGCTGTCTTCCCACTGGACCTTATAGAGTACAGAACCTTGGCATCCAAAAAACATCTGTTTCTTTCAACCCCATCCCAAACAACTTCACACAACAGTGATTAAACCTATCAGTGCCAAGCAAACCTCTCTGTATTTTGCAGTATACAGAACCATTAAATCTGTTGTCTGTGGCAACATTCCTGTACTGGCACGTTTGTAATGATGTGTTTTCCATCAATCAACAATTATTGGTTTGCCAGAGGAAACAAGGGGAGCAACTGTAGCAAATGGAGACAGAATAAGCTACAGCAACTAAGAGAAAAGAACAAGAAAAGTTTCTGCTGCTCCAGATAAAAAAGAAGGTACAGAGGTTTAAGATTAAATCTTTAAAAGAGTTTCCATGGACATCATATTAAAAAAAAGAAATCGATTAGGTGCATTTGTCATAAACACATAGGAGCAGTGTTCGACTGTATGCAATGATGGATTAATTATTCATGATGTCACCTACAGGTTTAACGAAGAGCTTTTTAAAAACTTAGCTTGTGACGTTGGCCATCACCATCTTGGCAGTGCGTGACTCTTAACTCCCAGCTCATCCAAATCTGGGCAAAGAGGTGAAGTGTGAGTGGAGCTAAGGCAAACCATGCAAACATGTCTGGGCCACCCCATGTCCTATGATGACACTCACTTGTCTCTCAAAGTTGTCCCATTTTTAATGATACATAACTCTTAATCCTTAAGACAGTTTGAAGGAGTGAGTTATATGAATATTCACTCTTCAACAGTTGTCATGAATGGAGAAATTAGCTACTGACATCAAGACATATAGGTTCTGTAAAGCGTCTTGAGACACTTTGACCTGTAACTGGTGCTATATAAATAAAATTAAACTGAACTGAATTGAATATTTTTGTTCAGAAGTTGGACAAACTTGAGGTCTATAGGGATTCACTCGCTTTTGGTGCCACCCTCAAGTGGCCATTTGAGGAACTGCAGTTTTAGAAACATCTTAGAGTCTTGTAGAATGTAATTTCTGCATTTAAAATCCAGAGAGATGCATGTCACTACAAAACAGTTCACTATAATAAAAGTAAGCTTGGAAACAGCACTCATATATAACAATAAACACAAAGGAAAAGTGACTCCAATGCAGATTTAAACTTGTCCGAAATGTAAGACTTCAGTCAGACAGATGTGTCCATTTCAGATTGTTTCATATTGAAAATGCATTTATAGTTAATTAATTGCATTGCTGAAACAATTGAATCCTATTTAATTATGTGTAATCTTATGATCTACTGTCTTTCAAAATCTGTGCTGTGGGTCGTGATCCTAATACTGGAAAATACTGTATGTGGTATTAGTGTTTGATATTGTGTGGCTTCTTGCAGGAGAATGAGACAGAATTTCTCATCTCTGTCACTGAAGTTATGAAAGAACACCTTTTCAAAGACAGCAACTTTGTAGTCCACTAATTCAATGAGATCAATGGATCTGTTATTAATGAATGTAATACTGATACTGAAGAACTGGACTTTGGGGATGAATTGCGGTCACATTCTGATAAGCTACCTTCTTACATCATTTCTTGTCATCAACAAAGGGAGGATCTGGTGGTTTGGCACACGGATCGGAATATGAAAAGCGACCAGACTTTCCAGTTCAGACTGCCTGATCTTCATGAGTAAACCTGCTCTCACCAGCTGACAAACTCAGTGGGCTGACAATAGTTGAACACTTCATCTTTCGGTTTATCCACATGGAGGAGTTTCATGTAAGCCTGACAAAAATAGGGGGAGGAGGTGGTTGTTTATAAAAACACGATTATAGATTTATAGTAACAGCTGTGTCCTCCTACAGAAGAATTTCGCTTTTCTTTCCAGTTAAGCAACAAAACAGCTGTAGGGTTTTAAAGAGTGGGGCCCCGGCCATGAAAGCAGCATCCATAGCTCGATTTTTTTCTTTTTTTCTTTACAAATGGACTGAACTCTTAACTCATCCAGTCAAGTAAACACACTAATACTTATCAACTAGAAAACATAATTCAGACATTTATGGGAGACAAACTCTTCCATGTTGCATGCTGTAAGTTAAGAGCACAAGCATCTTTCATTTAGGTAATGCTGGGTTGCATAGAAATCGTCAAAGGAGATAAAATGACATAACAACCATGTCTATCACTGGCACTAATAGTTAGCGTGCAGAGGGATGATTCCCAGGTTGCATTGGCTCCACCTCTAGCAAACAACAAAGCTAATTAATGAAGCATCTCCACCCAGGAAGTCCCTACAGTCTAATAACTCCATATTTGTTATTAGACTGCAACCCAAAACCATTTTTAGAAAGCTGCTACACAAGACACACAATCAAGAGGGTGCCTGGTTCTATATATGTGCTTCCTTTCTGTTGCATTAGAGCTGGTAAAGCTGCGAATAAAATGTTAAGAGCAGGTTCAGTAACCTCAGTGTCATGACTCATTGTTTGAAGGCTGTTATTCAAGCCCCATTTCACAGGTGTTTTTTATCATCTTGTCAGGTGACCAAGTATGATCTTGGCTGCCTTTGCAGATAACGTTTTGGTGCAGAAGGATCATGAGTTTCATAAGGAATGCCTGAGGCCTAGCAAAGCCAGCTGTTTTTAGTTTTCTGGGCCGAGGAGCCTGTATGTGCACATGCATGTGCCTCCTGAGTGTCTGTCTGCATGAGTGTGTGTCACAGAGTGAAAGGCAGGGTTTGTTGTGTCTTGCTACACAAGGCTGTGCTCAAGTAAAGCTAATATAGAGGGACAAAGATATTGGTGTTACATCCAAATCCAACAGCATTACTCTGACAATGAAGAGGTGACAATAAATCACAAATGTCCAATCAAAAGCCTCTTGTTGAACAGGCATGCAGTGCAAAATCATCCAGCATGAGAGCATTGTGAATGAACTGTTGAGTCACCAATTGCTGACGCACGTGGTAAAAGAAGAAGTTTTATTTATTAAATGCATCCACAGAGCTCAGCAGCTTTGGATGTGTGTTGAGTCACTGTGTACTGAGTCAGTATTGTGTCACTGTAAGTCCTGTATATGTGTTGTGGCTGCTGTATGGTGTAGTACTCATTCTTGTTATATGAGGTCAATATGGTTTTATGAAGGACGGGGGTCCACTGCATATAGAAGAATAAAGTTTCCAGGTCACTGAATGAATGTCAGATGGGCCTTTTCTGTCTGTGTCCTCTGGCACAAAGAGCTGTGACCTCATGGGATTTATTGAATATATCACACTGATCACTGCAACATTTAACCCACCTTCCTATCATTGTGTAGCCCCCTCTTGTGTCACCAGTATAGGTCTAAACCATCAGGGCATGAACACGGTACATCTGGAGCCACTGAGGAGGCTGGGGCTTGTTCCAGCATGTCTCTTGGATAATCGATTATATTGGGATCTGGGGAATCAGGTCGACACCTTTAGCTCTTTGTCATGTTCCTTGAGCTGTTCCTAAGGAGATTTTGCAGTGTGTCCTGCTGGGGGAGGCCACTGCTATTGTAGGGAACACTGACTAACATTACCTTTAAATTCTAATAATCACTGAAAGAACATACTTTAATCCAAATATTAAAAAAAGAAGAAGAATGTTTAATGTATAAAAGAACATTTTAAGAATATTTATCATTTCAAAAAAGCGTTCATTTGTATACAGTTAAAGGTAATCGAGATGTTATGTTTTAACTGCAACATTCAAAGGAAGTTTTGAAGATGTTGCCAGGTCAACAAAGAAAAAACATTCTCATGCCAAAATTTAAAAAAAAAAAAAAAAAAAAATGGTTTCAAGATGTTATTGAGTCTTTAGATGACAAAATGATTTCATGAAATATTCCCAGAATCTTGCACAATGTCAGATGATATCAAGAGGGAAATTCTCTTCGCACTACTCGGAAAATATTTTAGAATGTTAGGACATAAGAGTCCAACAACAGGAATAAGTTTCCTAGCAGAACATTGCACTGAAACAAGACGATGAATGTCATTCACTTCACCTGTCAGTGGTTTTAATCTGATCGGTGGATATGGAAAAATAATTCTCTGGAGGACACAAAAATCACCCACTTGGCTGACTTTGGTTCTCTGTCAATATCACAATCACCCTTGAATGTACTTGACCACGCAGCATACACAATATTTTCCACTCACTGAGAACACAAACATTTCTTGCGGCCTGTCAAATTGATGTGGCTTGTGCACGGATTTTACTGGTTCCCACACAAAGCCCCACCTAACATGATAACCTTAAGCTGTGTACTGCCTTCTCTGCGGTCCTCAGGGTGAATTACACAACTGCAGACTCAACCTTCTCACAAAATCTACCCTGCCTGGTCTGATTAGTCTGTCTACAGGCATGTGGGAGCTACAGCTGTTTGTCAGTCACCTTACACATCAGGTGCACCGTTTAGATTAACTGTTGAAGTCAGAGTGCAAACTGTCCTGCCATTGTTCCTGATAGCTGCCTGCTGTAAATGCAGAGGACACAACCACGTCATTCCAGCGCTGTACAAAGTTTCTGGTGCCTCAGAACAAGACAGTTTCACTCCGCTGTTGTTAAGTTTTCCTCTACAACCACATAATAATCTGCTGTATTTAAAAAAAAAAGCGCCATAGACATAGTTACTGGTCTTGTAAAACTTGTAAATGTCGTCCTCACACTTGGGCTACATTGCTTTGTCTTGCTGTCCGTACAGCACTGTTCCAACCCCAGCATTAACAAACCACTCACAGCTTTAATTATGTGTTAAAGCTGCACTAATCAAAAATAACTACAAGTGTAATGAGAAAGAGATCACTCATGCAGTGCCCATCAGCTCTCCAGAGCCTGTTTGCTTCTTTTAGCACAATGGGCTGTGGGTTTTGTGGCCTGGAAACTCTCTTTTCATCACCATTGTTTCCAGCTGCTGTGGGCAGCTGCTTTCTTAAAAAAAAAAAAAGAAGAAAAAAAAACTTTGAAGAACTGACTGTACTCTTCCTACCCAGCTAAAAGAAAACAAACAAAAAAAACTTAGTGCAAGTCACTCGGCAAAAACGGTGACTACATTTACATACACATTATTATATTGCTATTATTCAGAGCATGAATTTGATACAGGTCATATTGTGTTTGGTTATTCAAGATTGGGCATTTTCCAACTTAGACAAATTATTGGAGTGTATTTGGAATATGCATCTAAGTGGGTTTTTTACTGCAGTTTGTGACACATGGCCTCATGTCTATTATACACAAATCAACAGTTTGCAAGACACAAGTAGATGCATGTCCAAAAGGAAAGCCCACATTGGTGGTTTACAGGAGAAACACACATGCTTTAAAACATTAATAAAGTCTTGGGCATCAACAGCTCCATAGATATGTACAAAAGCAGTGCTGCCCTTTTTCAAAAAGTTGGCAGAAAGAATAAAGACAGAGGCTGTGCTCACACATGTTGAACAAGGCCACCACTAATGGAAAAGATCCTTTCCAGTTGTGTCTGAGATTTTTGGCTAAAAGGTTTAATAACCCAGACAGTAATATCGATTTTCTGCCCTGCTTTTCAGAATAAAAAGCTTCTGTCTTTCACAAATAAGATCAGCACTTGATGATTTGTGAGCGAAAACACATCAAGAAATTCATTCACTTTTCATAGTGACAAAAAAAGGTGCTCTTCTGCCATCAATGAATAGGTCCTATTGTGGACACAATAGCTGACTTTTAGGTTGCCAGACTCTCAGGAGGAGTTCACATTTTGGCAAAAGGGTCACGTTTTTAGAGAAACCCAGGCACTGTGAGCCTTCCTCAGCCACTTGAACACACAGATCTTTTACTGTTTCAGGCACACAAAAAAAAAACAACATGCCACCAGTGCGTGGGTTGATATTTTCCTTCCTTCTCTCTGCTCTGTGAGCTAACAGGCAGTTTATTTTAAACTTGACTTGGACGCACTAAAATACCCCTAAATGGCACAGTGGTTGGCCTCAGTTAAGACATTGGTTTTGGAACTTATATGCAGTGGTTCAGGTTTTTGTGAATCATGCTGAGTGTAATATAAACCTAGAAATCCAACCCTGAGCCTGGCTTCTTGTGTAAAGGCCAATAGACACACCTTCTATTGAATAAAAAAAAGGTTTCGATTCAGTAATAAGACCATCTGGTGTCATCTTAAATGTAAAACAGCTCCTCAGTAAACAGAGGTTGTGCTTTGTTATTTAAATAATGGGATAAGTATCATGAGACTGGAACCCAAGAAGTAAGAGTACAAAGCAGATACCACAGATGGAAGAAAAGAATGCAGACAGTGAAACTCATAAAAGACACCTTTTATGTAATCTGCCACTCAGAATCCTCATATAAGTGGGCATGTTTGGCCTGTAAAGTTGAACAGATAGTGCATTCTATTGTTGTTCGTTTACACACACATATTTCCTTTCTTTTTTTTTTTTTTTACAAGCTGCTCCATGCTTCACAAACTTTAAGCTTCCATGAGTTTATTCTACTGACTGCCTCCTCTATGGCTCCACGCTCCTCTTTATGATCTTTTTATATAAAATTTGTTGATAGTACTGCTACCACTAATACTCATTTTAACTTTATTACTGGATTCTGAGACAAAAAATCAGAGTAAAACTATCTTTACCTCTGAGTATGATAAAACAGTGCAGCTCTGTTGACTACAGCATTAAGCGGATCTATATTTCTGTAGCACATGGATTCCTGTTACTAACATGCTTTTCACATCAGCCTTTACAACTGAACTAACTTCCCTTCTTATATCGTAAGTGTGAAGAACACCTGCTGCATGTCTTTGGAATAAACATCTGACATAACTCAGGTTATAGAAACTGATTATATCAAAGAGAGAGACAACCAGACATACTGTACAGCAGATATATACTAATTCCATCGCAGGCAGGCCAGGCCTTTCACCATTTCACAGATGAGAAAGAGGGATGAGACTTTTTGCACAATAGAGACATTAATCAAAGCATTGAGTCAGAGTGTTTATACTTCCAAGTATTTATGATTGGAAATGTGACTAAAATATAGTGCGTGACTCTTACAAAATGTCAAGTATGGATAAAAATAACAGTTTACAGAACACCCCGTAGCTGCACTTTTAAGCCAGATAAAAAAAATAAAAAATACAACAAGGATATAACAGAAGCAAATACTGATTGTAGTACTGGATTCCTAAAATGCTGCTGCAGGCACAGAAAGACAATCAAAAGGGAGCTGTTTCTGTTCCAACAATAAAGATCTTTACTGACTAAATGAAGTGCACATTTGCTTCTGTTTTCTAATCCAATTTAACCCCATTTTAAATAGGCACAACCTTTCAGTGGTGTGTCCACAACCTAATCTCCAGCCATCAAGTAGACAAATCAAAGGCAAACAGAGCCGGATGGGTAGATGGAAGGATTGTCTGGGTGGTTTGTTCATAAAGCAAACAGGCGGCTTTATGTGCTGGATTTTCTTTTGTGGCCTAAATGTTAAAATAGCAAAGCCTTTGCTGAGACCTTATATGGATGCTAGAGGAAAGAATGTTTTGGAAAAAGCCCCCTAATCATCAGAGATATGAGGTTAGCACCCCTTATCACAGATAATTACACAAAACAGATAACATGCACCTGCTCTTTGGAAGTATTTTAGGAATCCAAAGCAGCTCCAGGAGAATAATCAAAATGTTTGTTTTGAACATGACGAAAGCATGAGATTTTCATTCTGACAGACTGGCAGAAAAACACAGATTTATAAATCAGGCAGAGCAATATCACTGAAATCTTCATTGTGTCAACCTCCCCTAATGCCACACACAAGCAATTTATTTGTATTGTAACTATAAAATGCTACAAACCACACAGAGGTAAAACCACCCAGACTTTAGCTTCCTTATATATTCAGGCTTCACCATGTTCCAAAAATCTAAACGTTAATGATAATGAACAGAGATGTATATTGAAGTGAAACCACTAGAGCACAACTGAGCTGCTGTTTTCAACAAAAACATTGTTGTTCCATTTGCACATAGTCCCCCATCCTCAAGAATTCAGCCTCCCAAGTTAAACTTTCAAAATTCTAGCTCCTAAGCATACAAGTCTGAAGCTGTTGTACTGTGTGTTTTGAAAGACTGGCATATTTCCACATGCTCATCAGACACGCTCCTCGTTGTCTATTTGTGTAACGACTAGTTCAAACAGAACCATCCCACTCCCTCTGGCATCCTGGAGCACATGAGGTGCAACAAGTGTTTTTGCAGCATCTTAACATTTGTATGTGTTTTCCTTTTGCTTTCCTTTTTTGTTTAAATTTTTTTTTGTATATTTCAGCTTTTGGAATGTGGAAAATGTTAGTGTGCTCTTTTCATAATTTGCTATCATAGAAATTTTAATTTCCGACAGCAAGTAGTGTAATAAACATTTGTTTATCTTAGACTGTGGAGGATAATCCCATGGAACCTGAGGGTTATAAGGTAATATCTTTGACTGCAGTTTGCTCAAGAAGACACAGTCTGTTAGGAGGATCAATGAGTAGATGTTGCAGGTTAATATGTTGACTGTACAGGACAGAAAACACACATCAGGTGCTAATCTTCATTAAAATAACTCATTTTACTCTGGTTCAGTCCAACTTTAACAGAACATCCCATTCACAGACTGTCAGTGAGGACAGACTGAACCTCAAACACAGCTCTCAGTATGACAGATTTTATTCTGTCCATGGTGCATCAACTTCTGAGAGTTTTCTTTGAAGGATGTCTCACTGGTAACCATCTTGTGATGTGGTTCATGACAAGCTCAGTCCATCGCTGTGTTGCCTAAACACACACTGAGTCACCGGACGCTCGCTCAGATATGATGTGGATGATCAATATAATGTGTGGTCTGTTTGCTCTAAACTGTGTCCGTGTGTGTGTATAAATAAAGTTATTGTGGCAAGGAGCGCCAGGAACTGTTGGATGGAACTAAGGCAGGCCTTGTTTTCAACATTGTCATGTCGCAAGGGGCCTTGCACAAGGAATTCCTCTTACTAGAGCTGTGTATCAACAGAGTAAAACAAGGTCAGCCTCAGACCGCAAAGATAATTACTTAAGAAAGTGTTTCCGAAGTTTCACCATTTTATCAACTTACTTGTTTTTCTGAAGAAAAGAAAATCAATATTACTTTGTCTGATTGTCTTCTTGAATAACTTAATAAAAAGGTTGAAGTGCTCTGTTCACATACTGTATGTATTAGTTACAGCACACAGGATGGCTGTGGGACAAGGAAAGACATTTGGTTTCTGGCCAATCTTTCAGGACAGGATCTGCTGACTGGAGCAGCATCTGGTCCAACAGATGGAAAAACGGCAAAGGTCTTTAAATGGATAAGGCAGGGTTTTTTATACTGGGAAACTGTTTTGTTTAGTCGACGTTGAGAGCAGGTAGAAAGATTGTATAGAGTCATCAAAACTTACAACTGAGTGAGTCTTATAGTGGTGAGACCAGACAACTCAGTGTAGCATCTGTTTATGGCAGTCAGCCCTCATTCACAAGAATGTCATTTAACTTCAATGTTCTATAGGTTTATCTTTACCACTTTCTAGCTGTTTTGAAAAGTTACCGTTTGGTAATGTATCTATGAGTCACTGTTATTGTTTGGTGGTAAGTGAAAGAAGTCAGATATATGGGAATAGTTCAAAAAGTCAAATGATTGACACTCAATAAAAGAGCAACAGATAAAAGTGATATGCTCAAACAAATGTTGTGTAACATAAAAATTTGACTATTATTGTCACAATTTAAATAAATAGATAACCAGATCAGAGGCTCCAGATTAGGTCCAGTCTGAATTAAACCTCTGACAACTTGGGTCCACTGTTCTCTTTGCTGTTTAAGTGTGTGGCGTCATTATGCCAAGATCTAAAGAACTCTCTAAGAACCTCAGGGAAAGGGGATTTTAAAAGACCTCCAAATCATTAAAAGGAAAATAAAGCTGCCAGTTTGTCCAGGACTGACAGGCCCAGCATATTCAGGCCAAGAGAGACAGTTTGATTTCAAAAGAAGCCTCCGGGAACCTCAAAACTTCACCACTGGATATGCAGCTAACTCTTAAAACTGCTTGTGTCCAAGTTCATGTATCAGAAAGACATCACACAAATTTGACTTCCATCAGAGGTGTGCCATAAAAAAAACAAAAAAAGAACGGGAGACCAATAAAACTTGTATGAGCAAATAGCAACTTTTGGAGTAATGTGCTCCTACGTGTTTAGCTGTGTTTCAGAAAAAGTTCCTCAGACCAGCTGTGAAGCACTGTAGTACAGATGTTCTAGTTTGGAGTTGCTTTGCTGCCTCAGGGACTGAGCAGCTTACAGTCAGCGACTTAACTATGAATTTTCATCTATTTCTCATCCTGTCAAAGATTACTGGAAGATACTATCTGTTGGAAACCTAAAGTTGAACTTGAAGTGAACATTTCGACAGGATTCATCCTAAGCAAATTAACAAATCTACCAATGGCTCAAAAAGGAGAAACATAGGGTGATGGAACGGCATATTCAATGTCTAGATTTGATTTCCACCTTGCAAATGAAGACATTTTTTCCACAGAATAAGATGACATCTATTCATATTTATCACTGTCTCAAAGATTATCGAGGTTTGCTTGATCAAATATGAAAATGTAAACAGTTTCCATGAGATGTACTTACAATTTCCATTCACAGAGGTCACTGTAGACTTCATGTGTACCTGAAGTCACAGTTACAAATGTCTCTACTGTGGTGCTTTGTTCCCTGGGTTTGCTGTTTGCTGCCTGTTTAGTTTACGCACTACAGACGCAGACTGCTGCTGCCCCCGGCTGGACAAATAGTCAACAAACAGTAGTATTATTTACAGTTATACTGTCAAGTTCTCAAGAAACACACTCTGATCAGAACATGCCGTGGAATTATTTTGATCTTACTGTATGCAAGATTAGACGTGCCATTTAGTTTTTACAAACCAGTTCCTGTTTCTGCAGCTGCAGACTAGATGTGAGATAACTTAATTTCATGTGGAAAGCTCCAAAATAAAGAGGGAATTCATCATGTTGGTTTTAAGAGCCCCCTGACTGGCAAAGTCATGTAGCCTCGTGAATCCAAATTAGATATTTGCTGCCATCAATTCAACTGGAGAACCAAGATGATGGAATATATTTAGATGCCAGATGTTCAAAACCACTGTTTCCATTATGTGATGAATTAACACACAGTAACTAGCACAATACCGTAAGCTACGTGTGTGTGACATGTCATTATTTTATTAATGCAATAAGTCATTGTAAAGCAAGGTAATTCAATGTCATCTACTTTATGTAGCATTTTTCATAGTTTTTATCAAGCCCAGTGAGCGTTACATTAAAACTAACACATTTAAAGGTTAAAAATTATATTTGATTTGATTTGGATGCAAGGGTTGACCCCTTTGGAAGCTCTAATGCGATATTTGCTTTGACAGATTTAAGATAATGAATGAAAAGTTTCTTTCTTTAAACACTGAAGAAGTGGTTATCGGTGTTAAAATCAACAGGGATGTAAGACAACAGGAAAATGGAAATTCTTTTTGAATTGCCTGAGCCCTTATTACTCTGATATGGACTCTTTCAGCGCACATCAATAAACTGACAGAATAATGTACTGTATGAAATATTATTTATACATAGTGATTTTTTGGGAGGGGGGATTTTTAAAGTTTAAAATTGGTCTTAATCACTAATTTTCAGACGGGGTTGATTTATGATAATACAAAGAAGAAAAGACAGACATATTGACAATGGTTAGAGACCAAATTATACTTTCCTACACTGTGAATTTGGCTCATTTTTCAAAAAAAAAAAATTGTGTTGTGCAACTGCAATTACAACAACACACTGTAACAGCAGACTTTTACTGGCTAAAAAGTTTTATTTAATAGAAATATTATCAACATTTCTCTGCAGGTTTAGCTTTTCAGCATCTTGTCACCTTCTGCATTCACCTGTGTGATTGAACATGAATGTTCAGGGGAGATAACATGTAGATTGCTATATACAGATGAAGTCTGTGGTTTGCTGACTTCCTTTGAACCATCGACTTTGCTAATATATCAGCAGCATCACTACTCTACAAACTCAATGCATAGAAGGACTTCCACTACGTCTCCTTGACAAGTCGCGTTATTCTTGTTTAACCTGTACACAGGAAAAAAAGAGAGATGAAGCTGCAACTTTTCACAGTTACTCTATTGAAGTATTTGGCACTGGCCAATCAAGCAGAAGGAGAAAAACAGGTAAGCTATGGAATTCTGGAATTTTCTTATTTGTTGTGAATGTGATCCAAGGACGAAAGAGCTGTGGAGCCATGCATGTTAGACCAAGAAATATTTTAGTGTCATTGCATTTCAGTAGCATTGTATATTAATACTGCTATGATACAGTGATATGTGACTATATTTATAAAGTGAGATTATTCAGAATTTTAAATGGCTTACTGTCAAACAATGAAAGTCTCCTTGTAACTTGTTTGTTTAGTATGTAGAGGTAGTTCCTAGCCAAGTTTCTTGACCACAGACTTCATTCATCTCCAAATGATGAAGTTGCTGGAGGGCTAATATCATTATCTTTTGACAGAGTTGCTATTTTCCCCTGTTTCCACTCATTACGCTGAGCTCAGCTCTCTCCTAAGTGGAAGATTATACATATATGAGAGTGGTATTGATTTTGTCATCAACCTCTTGAAAGCAAAGATGTCAAACTTTTAAACAGCTAGTCAGTTAAAATTCACTATATATTAATCTAGGTAGAGTGTTCATTTGTGTTTAATTCTCATTATAATCAGTATTACTAAAATAATCCTATAATTTCAGGGTTGAAAAACACATTCATGCTCTCTTGAAAACTGCATTCAAATCAATTTCACATCAACTCCAGGAGTTTCAATCGAAAGTAAAAATACAGTTTTTTTTTCAGCTTCACAATTTTTTCTATTACCAAAGTATATTGCAGTTTCAACATCAAAACTGCACCAGTTTAATGTCTCTGACAGATTAATAGTAACAAGCATTTGTTCCCTGGATGTATGATCTGTTTTCAGATATTTTAAAAAGTGAATTCTTTAAAAGGTGCACTTTAGGTCAACCTTGAAAGTCATGATCCAAAAACTAAACAGTTTTTGGTTCATGACGCCTATGTGTGGTTTAGTCTGATTGGATGTAAAACCTATCAGCCTGAAATGTATTTTTCAAATTTCATTCAAAGCTAATCTCTACTGTGCTGCCTTAAACTGTTGATTCTAATGTGGCTCCTTCTTACCAGTTGCAATGATTTTGTCTCTGTTTAGTTGATGTCCACTAATGAATATGAGGGCCTTTTCGATGATCCATACTTCAGCTCAATGGAGAACACTACTTATGCTTATGAAGACTACGAACCATCTACTCCCTGCAACATCACTGTGCCTGGATTTAACAGCTTGGGCCTGATGATTGTCTACTTCATCGTGTTTGTTTTCAGCCTCTTTGGCAACAGCGTAGTCGTCTATGTGGTTTGCTATATGAAGAAAGGCAGAGCCAGCACAGATATCTACTTGATGCACCTTGCGCTGTCAGACCTCCTCTGCTGCCTCACCCTCCCGTTCTGGGCTGTGGATACGCACTTTGGTTGGATCTTTGGCAACTTCCTGTGCAAACTCTTCTCGGGCTTTCAGGAGGCCTCAGTGTACAGCGGCGTGTTCCTGCTGGCGTGCATCAGCGTGGACCGTTACTTTGCCATTGTGAGAGCCACACGTGTGCTGCCCTCTCATCACCTGCTGGTCAAAGTGGTGTGCAGCGTTGTGTGGCTGGTGGCTGCAGCGCTGGCCTTACCTGTGGCCATTAAGAGGGAGAGCATGTACGATGATGACCTGGGCAAGTTCATCTGCTACGAAAACCTAACTAATGAAAGCAGTGACCAGTGGCAAGTCAGCATACGTCTCCTGAGGCATACGATGGGCTTCTTCCTGCCTCTGCTGGTCATGGCGGTGTGTTACGGCTGGACCGTGGTGACACTGTTCCACACCCGCAGTCAACAGAAGCACAAGGCCATGCGCGTCATCCTGGCAGTGGTGTTGGCATTTATAGTGTGCTGGCTGCCTCATAACGTCACTGTGCTGATTGACACACTCATACGAGGCGAGAC
Source organism: Amphiprion ocellaris (assembly GCF_022539595.1). NCBI lineage: Eukaryota > Metazoa > Chordata > Actinopteri > Pomacentridae > Amphiprion > Amphiprion ocellaris. Next base: position 19,030,467 of record NC_072776.1, read on the forward strand.
GATTGAGGTGAAGACATGTGAAACTCGCTACAGGGTGGAAGTGGTTCTACATTTGGCCAAAGTGTTAGCCTTCATGCACTGTGCGGTGAACCCGGTGTTGTATGCCTTCATTGGGGAGAAGTTTCGTAACCAGCTGCTCTTAGCTCTCTACAAACATGGCTGCATCAGCAAGAGGCTCCACATGGCTTACAGAAAGAGCTCCGGCAGCAGTATCAGATCCAGAAACACCTCTGTCACTATGTGAACAAAAAGTTCTAATGGAGGATTAGGTGGTGGCGATTTATATTTCTACTCCCAGGTGGCCAATTGTTGTAATATAATCTGAAAAGAAAAAGAAAACTAATATTTGTTAGATGGTGGTTAGCACTTTCACCTTGCAGCTGGAAGATCCCCGGTTTGTGTCCCGACCTGGGCCTGGGAGCTTTCTCTGTGGAGTTTGCATGTTCTCCCTGTGCATACATGGGTTTTCTCCAGGTACTGCTTCTTCCCATAGTCCAAAAACATGCTCAGGTTTATTGGTGATTCTAAATTGTCTGTAGGTGTGAATGTGAGTGTGATTGTTGCCTCTATGTGTAGTCCAGTGATAGAGTGGTGACATGTCCAAGGTGTCCCCTGCCTTCACCCAAGGTCAGCTGGATAGACTCCAGCCCCCCGTGACCTTAATGAGGATTAAACAGTGAATAAATGATTGATGGATGGAGGAATAACAAGACTGCTAATAAAGTTCACACTGGTTATTTACTTCAGAGCCTCAGCATCCTGCCATAGCCCAGATGTAACATTTACAAGCAGGACTGTGTTTTTATTTTCAAATAACTTAATTATCATTGATCAATGAGTCCAAAAGGTTCACACTCCAGAAGGAAAAAACAAAAAACAAACAAAAATGGAGAACTTTCTATCAAAGTGCATGATGAGAAAGCTGCCCAGTTTGGACTACTTCCATGATGCCATACTTTCACTGCTTTGAGAACTCATGCAGCTATTAAGATGTTATTGTTGTGCATTTTACAAAGCTTGCATGTTTCTTCTTGAAATGAAAGGCATTTAAGTCCCATATTAATGAAATGTCTTCAGACACTGCAGTGTTTCCATTTGAACACCTTTTTGTTTTGTTGACCTGAAAAAAAAAGCTTTTCTGCCTATCAGCTATCTTAATCTTTTAAACAGGAAGAAGTGGTGAAATCTGCTCTTTGTTTTCAAAAGCAGTGTACGTTGCGTCTCTTAGATGATGACTGTCATTTATGCAACAATTCTGTAGAAGCCATGGCTGCAGGAAACAAAACATTGTGGTTCGTAACAAGTGTTGTAATAATACAATGTTGCATGTTTTTCACTGTCCATGAACTTGTTTCTTGCATTATTAATAAAATATTTTCTAGATTTCTGCGTACAGTGATCACATGAATGTCTGTGCATGTGCTGGTGGTGCAGGTTGATAAGCTCATTTGGATCCAACCCCACCTGGGTGGCACTGTGATGGATATGTGAAAATATGTGTTACAAGAAACTGTGCAGCGAACATGGTTGCAAAACAAAACCTACATGTAAAGGAAGGATATGTTTTTTACAGACTCTGATCATATGAATCCTTACTGGATTACAGTTTTAGTGTACAATCCAAAAAGCCAAAAGCAAATAAAATTGTCAAACTATACAACAAACATAGGTTTAGCTAATACGCAGTTAGGAGCTTTTAGACACAGAAAACTGTCATAATGATTTATTTTTTGAAAAGACAGTGCTGGTTAAAACTCAAGTGATGCTGATTTTTAAAAACAAAACATTAAATCGCAGTTATTTATTGCCTTCTTTTGCAGGACATTTCACAACACTTTTTACTCACTTATGCTAAACACAGTTGATGCTGCCAGTACTTTCCAGGCATATCTGCACTGTTTTATTTATTTTGGTTAAAAATTTCAGCACTCCTCCAACAACCAAAATTAATACTAGTAATAATAATAATAATAGTTTAAATGTTTAAATGATTTCAGTTATCAAACATTTGGCCATCCAAATACATTTCGGGACGAACAAAAACAACTTTTTCTCACTAAAATAAGTGAATTTCTGCTAAAACACCAAATGCTGTCTCATGAGTTCTGGCCATGTTCCTGTTAGTATTGTATTGTATAGTATTATTGGTTTGATGTTGCACTGATTATCAGAATGACCGTATGAACTTACACGAGTATTTACTGGTAATCCAGTAAACATGGCTTTCAAGAAATGATTCTCATTAAAAGAAACAAATAATCAAATTCACGTGTCCAAAAAAAGGCAAAAACACAAACTGGATCTGTGTCATGATTCATCAGCGTGTCAGTCATGTCTTTAGGAGGAGGTTTGAATAATGTCTGCAATAGAGGTTTTATGAGGTGAAGCTACTGATCCTGAACAAACTGGGGATGGCTGAAGAGAGATGAATTCTGGGAAACTGGCCAGGTGCAGACAGGTTGTGAATCTATCCCATTGGAGGAAAATATATTGTGTCCATCTAAAGTCTTTACTCTTCACAAAGACTGACAACACAAGATGACCTGCGGATGATCGCAAAAAAGTTCCAGAAGTCTGTTGCTTTACTCCTGATAAAAATGAGGAACTTAATAGAAGAAGTAGGCTTCAGTATTTTTAAAATACCACTCATTCTCTAATATGACAGTTTACTTTCATTTCTGATATTTAACAAGTTCATTTTCTGGAAGAAATGTGATGCAATGGTTTGGTACCAGAGTCAAACACCAATGTGACAGTTTAAATCCAGTACTCCCTCCCAATCAAACACTGTATGGAAAACTGGCAGGAGTTTTTTTTTGTTATGTTCAGTTTCACAACATCCCAGTATGATTTAATGCAAACACATGAAGCTATCAAAACTCAATATTACCTTGCAGTTATTTATTTATTTTTAAAAGGTCTTTGCTTGGCCTTTTTTCAGCTTTATTGACAGGACAGCAGTGAGAGAAAGACAGGAAAGTGGGGAGAGGAATTGGGGAAGGACCTGCAGCAAAGGCCCATGAGCTGGATCTGAAATCATGACTGCTGCATCGGGGACTATAGCCCTTATTTATGGGTCACCCGCTCAACTTGTTGAGCCACCAGGGGGCCAACAGTTATTTTATTCCAACATGGAGTAAAGCAATAAATAATTGATTGTCAGACGTTATCATATTTTGGTCCCCCACACAGGCAAAAATCAAAATACACTACTGTTCAAAAGTTTGGGGTCATGCAGGCAATTTCATGTTTTCCATGAAAACTCACACTAACCTCTGTACCCATATGTAGATAATCCATGAAAAATCAGACATTTTCAGCTAGAATAGTCATTTACCACATTAACAGTGTCTATAGTGTATTTCTGATTCATTTAATGTTATCTTCATTGAAAAAAACACACTTTTCTTTCAAAAATAAGGACATCTAAGTGACCCCAAACTTTTGAACAGTAGTGTATACTGAAGTGGACATATGGACTGTGGGGAAATCAGTAGTGAGGTTAAAATCACAATAAGTAACCAGCGGTGCAATTCAGAAAAGCGGTGTTACATCCCAGCTATCAACTCTCAGCTTACTCAAAGGCACAACCTGGTGGCAGAAGCTGTTTTTGCAAACATCAACACTTAAAAATGTGTCCCACTTCAATGGAAAGGGCCACAGGTGAAGACAGTGGTCCTGCTTCACTTCCACCAGCCAAGAGCATGAACCACCTGTCAGGAACACTTAAATACATGGAAGGAACATAATCTGCACCCATGATTACATTAGGAAGGGGGGCACATTAAGTGAGGTCTGGGGGTCCTGAGGAATTTTTGAGCTCCCACCACTTAAATTCCTGCAATCTGATGAGTTTTGCACACCAAATTTGTCTTTTTCTACATTAGTTTATGGTGGAAATGTCTTTCTTTTTGTAAAGGAAACCACCAATTTCAAGGTTTCCTTCAAAATATAATGAAATATATGGTACAGTTGTGTCACTGCCACAATCAGGGAGAAAACACAAACTAACACCTGCTGCTTAGAGGCAGCTGGTCAGAATGGTCAAGAATCAGCCAATCTGCAATGAATTAGACACTGTTGGAACACAAATATCAGTGTTTACAATCGTGTGTTATATATCAAGATGAGCTGAGAAGATGCCATGCAAGAAGGAAGCCCTTCCCCTAAAAGCAGCACCTTAAAGCTTGACTGAAGCTTACTGCTGATCACACGGGCAAAGAAAAACCTTCTGGAAGAAAGTTCTGTGGTTAGATGGAACAAAAATGGAGCTATTGGGCCACAATGACCAGAAATATGTTTGGAGGAGAGAAGGTACTCTTTAACCTGAAGAACATCAAACCTACCATCAAGCATGGTGGTGGCAGTATTATGCTTTGGGGCTGTTTTGCTGCCATTGGAATTGGTGCTTTACACTAAGTAAATGGAGTAATGAAGACGGAGGATTACCTTCACATTCTTCAAGAAAACTCACAATCATTTGCCAGAAGGTTGGTTCTTGGACACAGCTGAATGTTTCAACAAGACAATGACACCAAACACACAGCAAAAGTAGTAAAGAAATCGATAATTTAGACCAGAATTAAGAGTACAGACTGGTCTCCCCGGTGTCCTGACTTAAAGCCCATTAAGAACCTGTGAATTATGTTAAAGAAACAAGTCTGCATCGGAAGAACAAGTTTAATTAACCTGCAGCAATTCTGTCAAGAGGAGGGGTCTGAGATACAAACAGAGCATTGCCAGGATCTTGTGGAAGGCTACCAAAGCACCTAGTAGAGGAGAAAATGGGATGTTCAACCTAATATTAGATATGATGTCTGTATGTTTTTGACCCAAGCGATTGTGTAATAATTCCAGGAGACCTACAATAAATCTATGACAGAACCAAAATGTATGATGTGTTTCAATGATGTGGATCAACAATCCTATCAAAGAAACTCAAGTCTGGCCAGTCCCCAGGTAATTAGGCCCTTACCAATGCAACGGGGCTGTCACAGTAGGTATTTAACATATTTAGAAGTTTTTAACCATGAGAATAGCCCCTTCGTAGCTTGGCTAATATATCTGATGCATTCATTAGTTACATCTTACTGTCTATAATAGTCCATATATTCCAGTTGACTCAGTTGATACAGTGCTCACATGGTGCACACAGTAAACCAAAGCAGGACTGTTTCAGAACAGAAAATACTGGAGTATTTCTGGGATGAAATAAGTTGGTGGACTGAGGTTCATCGGGAGCAAACAGCTCATTTTGGCTCTTTTATTTCAGGCTGGTGGCCACATGAGACCTGTTCTCTCCGCGATGGGCGGGAACAAGGCTGCGCGTAGGATGACATCATGTTACCATAGTAACAGCATAGTCGCAGCTCGTCCGTCGGCTTTGAGCAGCAGCTAACTGCCGCTGAATAAACTGGGATAAAGTGGTCCGCTGGACGCTGGTGAGCCACGGAGCATTACGGGAATATTAAGGTAAACCCACTGTGTAAGGATGGATCATATTCTGGAGTTAACGTCTCAGCTTATCCTCTTAGCTGCGCTAGCAGTCAAAGCTAACGAACATTTCGTCAATAGATGAACACGTTGCTGAGCTAATGCAGTAATGCTTCTGATTCCTTTTCAAAATAAAATGCGTTTTAACAACATACTTCTGATTGTAAACAGAACTCTGAACCTGTTTTATTCTAATCCATTTATGAAAACTAATATTTTAAGGCATTTTAAAGCTTGTAAAGCTTGTAATCTATTGGATGTCAGTTTTATGTAGAGAAGGTAAAAAATAAAAATGCTGATGAAGTGATGAAAAATAATCAGAATCGAAAAAATTGCAATTTGAAAATCGCAAAGGCTGCAATTTAGGTTGGACATTATGGAGCACATCAGACTGAGGGTTTATTTTTTTCCACTCATTATTATTCAAACTTGATTGCAAAATGTGCATTACTTAGATGCTGCTGCTGAACCAGAATTAACCTGCCTGGTCAACTCAGAGATTCTTCACCAAATGGTCCTATTGTTTTCTTAGTGGAAATACTAAGATGTGAGATGAACTTCTTTCCTGTCAGGTAGTAATAATCCATCACATTTTAAATCTATTAGATCAACAATTTTGAACAAAAGCTTTAAAAAATATATTTCAAATCGCAATATTTGTTAGACAATATTGTTCACACTCATGCTGAGGTGACATTCAGACATCCAAGGGATTTCCACACCAACTTTTGATCTTTATACTGTCATCTGCAGGTGTTATGTTTATAGACTTAATGTGTTTATACCACTGTTCATTGTGCTTATACTGCAACATATTGTTTGTACTCATGCTGTACAGAACAGGATTTTACTGCTTTTTTTTCCATTTCTGACTGCATTTTATTTTTTTTGTACTGTGGGGTGAATATATTGTCTGATTTTTTTGCGACCATAGAGATAACAAATGTCATAAAATGTTATGTAAATGTCTGTATGAGTCATTAAATCTGATGGATATTTGCAAAATTTTGTACACATGCGGTATAGTTTGTGACTTTTTAAGGTAAAATAATTTCCAACATTACGATTTCGAGGGTTGTGGGAAACCACACGAAGCATTTTATTGACTCGAGGATTGCCAGCTGTTATTTTGAAGGGCATTCCGTGACACCGGAAGTTCTGCTGTCAGTCACAGCAGTAACTTAACATTTTACCTTCGGCCATGTTTTTAGCATCTAACATTATGCGCTCTGCTTACTGTGCTTAGCCAGTCGTGTGTACTGGTGGAGACACTCTTAAACTTGCACAGGAAAGTATTATTAGCTGTCATTTCTGTGTCACCGGCTAATTATTAGCCTAGTTTGTTTGCTAACGTCAAGGAAAACAGCCTTTAACCAGCCATGCCTTTGCTTCCCCATTTAATTGTCTAGCTTGTTTGCTGTTGTCTCCAGCAGAAGTTAGCATGTCGAACGATCTGGCTGGCGTGTGGGAGGTGGCACTGAGTGATGGAGTCCACAGGATAGAGTTTGAACACGGCACGACCACCGGGAAGAGGGTCATCTCCGTGGATGGAAAGGTTAGTATGCACAGTGTGTTGTCCTGAAGCCAAACCTCTTTTTATCAATCAGTTTCCCATGAGAAGATGAGTTAAATGTCATTTTCTGATGCTACCTCTAGGAGATACTGAGAAGGGACTGGATGTTCAAACTCGTGGGGAAGGAGACGTTCAGTGTGGGCCAGTCAGACACCAAAGCCACCATCAACATTGATGCAGTCAGTGGTTTTGCATACGAGTACACCTTGGAGATCAACGGGAAGAGCCTGAAGAAGTACATGGAGAACAGGTCAAAGGTCACCAGCACCTGGGTGCTCAACCTGGACGGCATGGACTGTAGAGTGGTGCTGGGTGAGCTCCTCTGTGGTCCCGTATTATTCACAATCTGTCATGACAATCAAGTTATTATATCAGCGTTACAGCCTAGTCATAGTGGAAAAAACTACAGTGATGGTGGTGGTGTTTGCTCACAGAATATCTGATGTCAAATGCACATTTACACAAAGGATAAAAAAAAAAAATGGTTCCACCAAGTTGTTACACATAGTGATGGTTAGGTGGATGGATACCTTTTTCTGTACATAAAGGTGGTAACAATTACACAAAGACAAAATAAATACAGTTACAGGTCGAATTGAAATATCAGCACAAGCACGTTGTGTAAAAGATAGGTGACGGTACTCCAACTTCCACACACTTTCTTGGCATTTTCTATTTTCTTCACAGTATTTAAACATGGGAATCTCATGCAGAGAAATAAAAAAAGATCCAAAACAACCACAAGGCACTCTCTGGAAAATGTTAACCTTTTAATATAACGGAGGAAAAAAGTTAGAAAGTTCATTTTTAACTCACAGTGGTCCTTGGTGCAGTGGTTTGGAGGTCATAGGGGCTTTCACATGCCAGAAGGGTGGAGTTCTACAACCTCTTAAGCGTTTCTAGTAGGATGTACAGTGCAGACTTACGAGTAGTGGTTTATAACTTACATATTTAATGCTTTTTCCAAAATTAATAATGAAGCTGGGAGTTGATTTGGAACAACAATCAGCATCTGCCAGTTACTATAATAGCAATTCCACCTTAAAATATCACCTCTGGCTGTGTTTGTTCATTCTTATATTCAGTTGTGATCGATACAGAATTGATCATCGGTACAGTGTGATTTATGCGTCTTCAGGTCTGCCTTCCAACATCATGCTGGAGCTGAGGCTAAGCTCTTTAACCGTTTTAATCTCCACGCCGTCTTCAGCCACCTCTGTCCACCAGCCAAGATAATCCTTCTTATAATTGCACTGCTAACAGCTGATCAGGTGGCACACGGCCTAAAGCATGCTCAGCACACAGGAACTGCTCATGCACATTGTTGGCAGCGGTAATCTATACATGTCAGCAGTAGAATCTGGAATATAAATATTTCACTGAAGTGGCAGAAATGTGAGTGTGGTCTGCAACAGCACTTTGTCACACTGTAGGTAATGTGTTGACAGACTACAGCTGATGATAACAGACTCAAGAACATGCTATCACTTAAACCACCAAATGTTCCTCATTTTGGGATTTGAGAGAGTCATTATTAGTGTTTTCTCTCAACAGTAAACATGGATTGGACATGTTATCAAGATTAGGCCATGCTTCTTAAACTTTGCATGCATTGCGTATTTTGTTTTTACATGTGCCACTGCATTTTCTATAATTCATGTCAAAACAAGATATACACTGCACAAAAAAAATAAAGAAACACTATGAAAACACATCATATTGTAACAGGGGAAGAGAACAAGCTGGGTATCTGCATTGATGTGGACTGGATAATGTGTTAAGAACGAAAAGATGCCACACCATTTGATGTAAATGAAAATTTATCAACCTAGAGACCACCACTGACCCACCACCGGTCTTCTTGAACAGTGTTACAGGCAGCATAATATTCTCCATACCTGTCCAGCTCTCCTAGACTAACTGCCTGTCTCATGGAATCTCCTCCATGCTCTTGAGACTGTGTGGGGAGACACAGCAAACCTTCTGGCAATGGCACGTATTGATGTGCCATCCCGGAGGAGTTGCCTGTGCCTGTGCAACCTCTGTAGGGTCCAGGTATCACCTCATGCTACCAGTCGTGACACTGACCCTAACCAAATGCAAAACTAGTGAAAAACAGTCAGGAAGCATGAGAAGGGAAAAAATGCCAGTGGCCTTCACCTGTAAAACCATTCCTGTTTGGGGGTTGTCTCTAGTGCACCTGTTGTTAATTTCATTAACACCAAAGCAGCTGAGATTGATTAAAACCACCTGCGTTACTTACTTTACCAGATCAGTATTCCAGAAGTTTAACTGACTTAGATTAAAAAGCGTTCCATTAATTTTTTTGAGCAGTCTATGTGCTATTTTTAGAAGACAAAGTCATCACGCAAAGTCCTTCAAGTAATTTAAAACACCAAATAAGAGACTAGTCAGGGTGTTGTCCTGCTTTGTCTGGGAAACCACAAGATGATCAGATACACTGAAACCAAAACCTAATAGCAATAGAAACAAACAACAGCTCAAAGCTGACTAAACACATACTGTGACTTGTTTAGCAACTGTTAGCTGGCAGTCACACTGCATTCTTTTTACAGGCCGACAGTCGTTTATTAATTTATTCAGCGTCTGTCTGTTTACTTTCTTTCAGAGAAAGACACAATGGATGTGTGGTGTAATGGAGAAAAGATTGAGACTGCAGTAAGTTAACATATGCCACTTTACTCTGACTTGTTGTGCAATAACTCATTTCATATGATCAGATATTAGCTTTTTAATATGGCATGTTTTTTACTTTTTTTCTAGACATTGTTAATGTGGTAAATGACTATTCTAGCTGGAAACAGCTGATTTTTAATGGAATAACTACATAGAGGTACAAAGGAACATTTCCAGCAACCATCACTCCTGTGTTCTAATGCTACATTGTGTTAGCTAATGGTTTTGAAAGACTAATTGATGATTAGAAAACCCTTGTGCAGTTATGTTAGCACATGGATAAGTGTGAGGTTTCATGAAGAACATGAAATTGCCTGCATGACCCCAAACTTTTGAACGGTACTGTATGTCATCTACATCATCCATCCTGTAGGGAAATCTAAAGCATGTTTTTTTTACACTTACCAAAAGTGACTGCTAAAACTTAAAAGAAAGGCCCACTGGTTCTTCATTTTCTGCACCTTAAACTATAACTCTTCATAACACTTTTTTGATTTGCGCCTGCAGGGGGAGTTTGTGGATGACGGCACAGAAACACACTTTACACTCGGGGACCACAACTGCTGTGTGAAAGCTGTGAGCAGCGGGAAGAGGCGGGATGGGATCATTCACACGCTGCTCGTAGACGGCACAGAGATAGCCGAATGCACGGAGTGATTGCGTTACATGTGTTTACATTCATATGAGAGCAAAGATCGGGTTTGTATTTGTGACTCTGAATCTGTGAGACTGAGTGCAGGTGTGGATAAAGGACTGTAATTTAAATCTGTTGGAGTCAGGGACCAGCTGACATAAATATGTGCTTCTAAGTGTCGATGGCCATACTGTGCAGGGTTTATTAGCCATATATGGGTAAAGGTTGTTCTGTAGTTAATATAGAAAGAAGGCAGGACCTGCAGTCTGAGCAGTTTTAGAAGACAAGGTGCAGTCATAAATGTCAGTCACAAAAAAAAGATTTACTGTCTCAAACTGTTCACACTGAAAAAGAATCAACTTTATATTGATAGAAATATGACCAACCTTGGTAATACTATTTACATAGAAGTCCAGATGTGCCACATTTATCTACTCAACATGTTGTTACTGCGGGCAGCTGCTGTTGAGGTTGTACTGTCTCAGATGTCATTACGATGAGAACTACCACCCACTTTACAAACCACCTGCCCTGGTAAACCCCAAACTCTCTGCTCATCATGTTAGCTTGCTTGTATTTTTTCAATATTGCGCCATAGGAGGTTTACATACCAGGGTACGAAATTATTCCTTAAACGTAGCACCATTCCAGTGTGCACTGGAGTGGTCCTCGTTTCTGTTGACATGCTAAATGGTCTTTGTTTCATTGTTGAAATCAGTTGATATTACAGTTACATGTAATTAGCTTACTGCTGTAGATGTGTCAAAACATTTGAGGGTGCTTTGTCTACAATTTATTAGCTGTAACAGTTACATAGACAATCATTCCCATGTGACAATATTTGTAGTGATAAAACACACCTGAAATACACAAACACTTGCTGATATCCAGTCATACTTTCTGTTGTGTTTAGAGTTGTTTTTGTTTTCATTTTAAGGTCAGCTATTATTGTATTATTGTTATACATATTTTTGTAAATTAATGGTTACAAATTAAAGATGGAACATTCAATGTATCTCAAATGTTTGTTTAAACAGAGGCACTCACTGTTTCTTCAGCACTGGCACAATACAGTGAGGATCTTTCACACGGATATTAGTATGAACCCTTAAGTTCCACTTAGGTGGCAGCTAAAAATGCCCACTAAATAAACTTCGCCCACTGTTGACTGAAAAGCAGCTGAAAGCTCCCGTAAATAAACACTGAATTGATTTTTGTGACCGTTGTCATACAATTTCAAAAGTTCAAAGGTAATGAACTTTGATGGTCAGACTGTGTTTCTAGCAGTTGTTATTGTATCATTATGATTACGGGGAAATTGTTTTATGTTTATCATGTCATGTATAAAAACCTAGCCTTTATACATTTAATTCATTTTGTAAAAAGTAAACTGCATTTAATTTGATTAAATCCACGTAGCTGATCAGGTTCTGTTGTGTTGTTGAGTTTCAGATATTTACTATTAGTAGACAAAGCTGAGTTTCTTCAAGCACTTTTTCCATTTTTTATTAACTAGTTGAGACTTAATTACAAAATATAAAATGATTCAATACAAGAGTCTTCAAAAAAAAAGTACAATTTCAAAAAAAAAAAAATCCATCTGCCCTCATGTTTCCTGCGCTCACACTCCATTTTATGATTCCATTGGAGTTGACAATTATTGTGTAAGACTCATTTTACAATTATTACATTGCTGTAGTTGTGATGTAGTCTATATTCCTGTCACCAAAAGCTTTGCATGTGTTAGATGAAGAATCACACTGTAGTCTTTTCTAAACAAAATGAAGCCATTTCTACTGAATGATTTGTTGCTTTAATGATGTTTACTGATATAGAATCATTATGTGCCCCTAAACACACGACCTACACCAATGGACAAAGTATAATATTGCTGCTATAATACAGCACATTTGTAAAGCTGGAACATTGATTGATACATAAATGATTAAGCCACTCCTTGCAATACTAGTGCTGCTATATAATGCACGTCAGTCACCACAAAAGAAACAAGAAACTCAAGTTACTACTGCAGTTACACAAATTTCAACTATAAGAAAAATAAATCTAACATCTGTGATTCCTTTATAACTTTACGATACTCATCTCCATTGTGTGGTTTCAAGAAATACTGCAAACTCAAGCTTGTTTAGAGAACTCTAAACCCTCTTACAGGTGATAATGTACCTGGGCAGAGCTTGATAACCACTAAATATGACAGCGACATCAGATCCTCCAGTCACACTGTCGTACAAAATGTGGGGATCTTTCCCCTTGGCGGGTGGCAGAATGAGACCCGGTTTACCAGCGGTGGAGTCTCCTGTCAGCACCTCAGCCTCCACAAAGTAAAGGTACTCTTCATTTCTCTCCTTCCATGTTTTCATGGCTGTCCTCACTGTACCAGTGAAGTAGATGCCATCGCCATATGCTGGGTCTATATACAGAGGAAGATTAAGTGCAAGTTTACATCTTTGTTACTATATCCCTTCTCACTTTGATGTTATGTGCAGACATGTTACTAATTAAAGGGAAAAAATAACCCTTGGCTCCAACAGTGAGGGGATCCAGTGGCTCTGCTATACTTTGGTTATGGTTTGGATTATTTTCTGTCCCCTTAGGGAAAGGTTACTGCAAGTCAATGTAAAGTTGTTCTGAGTGATCACCTTTATCCTATGATGAAACATATGTATCATGGTGGACAGTGGTCTCTTCCAAGAGGATGGTACCATGTCTACAGGACACGAGGAGTCACTGAATGGTTTGAGGATTATGGAAGTGAAGCATATGCTATGGTCTTTGCAGTCACAGTCTAACCAAACACCTATGAGATATTTTCAAATGATAAATTAGACAGCACTCTCCGCCATCATCATCAAAACACCAAATGGGGGAACATCTATTGGATGAATTCAGTAGAGTTCTAGGTACTTGTGGAATTACTGCCAAGGAGCATTGAAGTTGTTCTGACAGCACAATTTGCCACAACACATCACAAAGACACTTTATGTTTGCATTTCCTGTAATTGGTCACCTGTCTGTATGTGTTAGGCTAAAATATTACATTCAAAGCCCCTAGAAAATAATCATTAATGCTTTTTGTAGCATCATCATCATACCTTCAGGTGGGGCGCACTCTGCATGGAATCCAACATGGCTGACCATTTCACAGAACTGTGCAGGTATGCATTGAAACATTGTTTGAGAAGTGGAGCAGCCCAGCTGTTGTTTCTTGAGGTCAAACAGCAGCTCCAGTGTAGAGTTCTCCACTTTGATCACCTAAAAGTCAAGCATGTCACTGGTCATGCAGTGCCTCAAAATAGACATACAGAATTTTACATAAATTAGTATCAACATTTTTTGGTTTGAGGAAAGAGTGCATCCCATATGAAACTGTTTTTCTACTGAATGTAGCATAATAGATTTATATTCATGACACCATGTGAAGACATCAAAAATCAAACTGTGATACTAGCCAAATCACAAAGGTAGTGTCCTACAACAACTTCAAGCATGCAACATTTATACATACTGTACCTTTAATATTCTCAGCCCGCTATTTTTGAAGGCAGTCTGTCTGTCTGAAAACTCTCGGCCATGGTCAAGTGGTGTTTTCTTAGGAAAGGACACCTCATTAGCGGTCAAAGTTTCCAATTCTGACTTTTCCTCTGAGACAAACTTCTTCTGGATGGTGCAGAGCATGGCCTCCACCTGCAATGCAGTCATTACAACATCTTCATGAGAATCCCCATCTATAGTTATGCATGCATGACCCTTCGCAAGAAACTCTTCAATGGAAACGCCCTTTTTGGTCAGACGAGTCAGTTGCCGATATTCTTTCTCACTGAAGTGCTGGATGAAGTTGTTACAGATCTTAACAGTGCCAGACGATTTGAAGAGGAGGTCAGTGAGCCATTTTTTAGCCTCGTGTGTTGATTCCTCAGAGAGGCCAGTCAAGCTGATCTGTGGAGTTGGAGCTCTGCTGCCGTGGAAGTCCTCTCTGCGCAATGCTAATGGAAAAGACAACAAAAATCACTGTGGCAAGATTATTATAACAAAACAAGGTTAGTTAAATCATAGTATTTTTTTTAAAATTTTTTTTTACAGAACATTAGCTCAGCTACGTTTGTTTTACTGGATTCAATGAAAGCTATTACAATAGTGAGCTATAGCCAAGCTTTCTACTTGTCTTAAAGATTATTTTAAGTAAACTTCTTTCAGATACGAATTACCAAAACTATATAAAAGTCTCAATATTTTACAAGGCCTATTCTGGTGATTTTTCATATTTTAGGCCATAAAGAACAAATTTCACACTGTATGAGATTCATATTAAGCTAGCCAGCTTTTAAAACTGAGTTCCATTCTTGTAAGGAGCCAGCTTGTAAACTTAAAATTTGGTACATACCGATAATCAATTTTCCACATTCTGTTGTCAAAGTTAGTCTTTCTTTATTAACTGTATTTATGCGACTAGAAGCATGGACATCTGAAAACTCTGACTTTAATGAGGTGATATAATGCATCAGTGAAGTGATTTGTGAACTAGTGAGTTTCACGAGCATCATAATGAAGCTACAAGGAAAACAATGAGTGGTTGCAATATAAAATCTTTTCAGGATGTTTTGTCCTGTCTGTGGACTGGCAGTGCTTCACAACCATAGTGTGTTCCACAACCATCCAGTGTCTGATGAACTGAAATATTGTTGTTACCAGGTGTAGAGCTGTGATGAGAGGCTGACGAGTGCTGAAGAGATCTTATTTTTTTCTCAAAAGCCTGAAAAGAGAAGATTATATACATACATACACACACACACACACACACACACACACACACACACACACACACACACACACACATATATAATTCGTATGCGACAATTTACAAAGCATAAATGGCATGTCCCTTAGTTACAGAGCACTGGCAGCTTAACTTGTGCAACTGGAATAATCAGCATTTCTCAGAAGGTGTGAGGAGTGTTTCACACCACAGTAAATACATAACCACTTTCCATCTAACAAATAAAAGGATATATCATTGATGCTTTTTTATGACATTGCAGTTTTAGTATCTTAATATCAGTCTAAAATCACAACAAAAGTTTCTGAAATACAACCTGAAATGTGTCATGGTCAGATGGAAATATGACAAAGTGAACTTCCATCATCCTTGGACACGATGGGGCGAAGGCAGCCACTGCATCTAACATGATCCCGGCAGATTCTGCTTTGGTAAAGCCGAGGGCTCCAGTGCCGATGGCAGGAAAAGCGATTGACTTGTGTTGACTTGCTGCTGCTCTTTGTAAACATTCCGATACAGAATCAAAAAGGATCTGAAATGAATCAATGTATGGACAAAAACACAGACATACCCAAGCAAATTATAGAGAGTAATATTTACTGCCTTTATGGTATATCCTCTGGGCTTTCAGTTGTGTTACTTTTTAAAATCATCTGCACAGTCAGCTGTCATTATCATCGAAGAATGAACTCTTGACATCTCTTAAACATTATTTGAGAGTGAACATACACAATCTAAATTGGATATAGTTACAGTTCTGGCTGTAATGGACTAAATTTAAGATTATTTTATGAAATCCCATAATATACTCATTTACAGGTTCAAAATGTATTTCTGGGTTTACTAGAACATGTTTTCATCTGCCTGAAACACTCTGTTTTAGCTCCTGTCTCTTTCATAGATGAAGTGTTTCAGAATTTTTGGAACAGCATTTTCTGGGGGAGAGAATAACTTCCTCTGATGTGGTTATAACTTTGCAGACCTTTTACATATACAAACATGGGTATACAACATACTAAAAGAAATGGAAAAATCCAAAAAACATACCTTTGGTGCTGTAGCCCACCCCTTTTCAATGCAAAAAGTGTGATACACCTCTTTACATTGCATTTTGTAGGATCTTGTCGGAATGACACATCCATTCTTAGGAGCCTTACTAATTTCTTTTTGCATTTCATAACCAGCTTTCTGCAATAAAACTCTGGAGATTTGACCGGAGCTCAGGTCTCTGTTTGCTGCTGCAGTGTTCACAATGACATCTGTCTGAGAGGGCATGAAAAAGAAAAGTAAATATTACAGGATCAGAACAAGAGTATAGACTGTTGTCAGATTTAGAAGTTCCCTAAAATCTAAACACCCTCTTGGATCACAAAAACATTTAGCCTGAAACACATGTTAACAAACTGTACTGTAAGTAACAATTCAAAATAGCAGCTATTCACATTAAATGTCATAAATCATCATAAGTAAAAAAAAAATCATTTGACAAAATAACAAGGAAACATAACAGATTTTTACCTGTTGTTCCTCAAGTTTATCACTCGTCAATTTCAGAAGGACATTTCCTATCTGGACTGTAGGAGGTGAGGTGTTGGCAGAACCTCTGGATGTGTTTGCTGCTGCATGACTGTAAGTCACAGGCTTTTGGTTTCCAACTATCTGACGGCAAGCTCTCTCCATTTCCTTCACTGTGGGCTCATCGTGGTTGACAAAGAAGATTTGTTTAGGATGATGTCCTTTAGAGGAAGACTTCTCATAGTAATGCTTCACAGTTAACACTATGGTGTCTGCACATTCTGGCAGGGGGTAGTGGAACAGCCCAGAGCTGATAGCAGGAATGGCAACTGTCGTTAACTGATTTTCCTTAACCTTGTCAAGAATGCTCTTGATGGCTTTCTCCAACAGCGGTTTAGCCTGTGACACATCAGGCTTGGAAGGATGCCTTGGTAGATCTGGACCCACAGCATGAATTATCTTTTTGCATTGTAGTAGCCCAGCATCACTGACAATTGCTTCTCCTGTTTTTAAGTCACCATACTTCTTGACATAATCAGCACACTCTCTCTGGATTGTAGGACCACCAGCCTCAGACAGAGCTTGAGCAAGGCCACCCCAATGCTGTAGATGTGAATTTGCAGCGTTCACAACTGCCTCCACTGGGAATTTGGTGAGATCAGCCTTCCACACAGATGCCTGAACACCCATAGGCAGACTGACAGCACACCTCTTCTCTGGGGCAACAGTCGGTGATGCAATGCTCCAATCTCTCTCAAATTCCACGCCTTCAAAGGTGGCCACACATCCAAATTTGCTACTGAATATTTCGCTAAGACCAGGTCCACAATGTTTCACAATGTTAACTGAATATCCATGAAGAGGAATGTCTAGTTTACTTTCCATGGTTCCTGAACAGATATATGGAAACACAATGTGTTAGTAAATCACATAATGACAACAGTGTCACATCTTAAATATCAGAAACAGAACCAATGAGATATAAAGTGAAGAAAGACAAAAACATCACGTGAGAATGAGTGAAAACGCCTTTATACGCTTCTAAATATTTTCAGATGAATAGGTGACCAATAAATATGAGGATTGGTTGAGCAGAAGTGGAGCTGGCATGAGTAATAGATTAATTGCAGACTATTGCATTTATTGCTAACTATTTTGAAAACTGATTATTTGGTTTAAGTGATTACTATTTTATTTCTTTTTTTAAAAAGGAAAAACAAGTAAATATTCTCTGGCTCCACCTCCTTAAATTCATATATTTTCTACTTTCTGTGCTCCTCCATCACAGTAATCTGAATATCTTTGGATTGTGGATAAAACAAGACTTTTCAGGAAAGTAATCTTTGGTTTTGGAAAACACTGATAGACATTTGATAGATGAAATAACTAATTGATGAATCCAAAATAATTCTGATTAACTGAGAATGAAAATAATTGCTGGTTGTGACTTTAGGCAGAAGGGAAATGATCAACAGTCAAGCTAGAACAATATAGATCTTATTAATAAATCAAAATAGGGGCAATGTGATGGTTATTAGATATAAATGCAGTCCTAACTAAAACCAGGAAACTGGACCATATTACACCAGTCCTCAAATCACTACACTGGATTCCTGTTACTGAAAGGATAGAGTTCAAAATCTGACTCTTGATCTACAAAACACTGAATGGTCTTGAACCAGAATACATCCTGCACTCATCAGCTCCATGTGAAGCATCTAGAGCCCTCAGGTCATCAGGGACAGGTTTACTGTGTGTCCCCCGAACCAGAACCAAAAACAGTGAAGCAGGATTCACCTATAATGCTCCTCACCTGCGGAACAAACTTCCTGAACACCTGAGGTCTGCTCAAACTGTCGGCTCTTTGAAATCAGGCCTGAAAACTATATTGTTTACTGCAGCGTTCTCTTAGATGCTCAAACTATTTTCTTGACTTTTAATGCAATTTTATTGCTTGACTATGTTTTATTTCTGAGTGTAATGTATGAATGTCTACCTTTAATGCACTTTTATGATTTTAATATATGATATTAATGTCTGCCTTTGAATCATTTTTATAATTAATTTGAAAGTTATGTGCTGAATGTATTTCTTTGCCATTGTAAAGCACCTTGAATTGCCTTCTTTATGAAGTGTGCTATACAAATACATTAAACGCCTTACACGTGCTGTTGTCCCTTCCCTCCACTAGATGGAGGCAGTGACATTCAATGTGGAAGGTAATAATGCCAATCAGTAATCACTCACCTGCCCCACAAACACAACCAGGGTGTGCTCCTGCCCCTAATTACATGGATTAGACTGTGTACTAATGTGCATATGTGGTTTGGCTGTGAATGCAAAAGCCATTCACTTTAATTTTTGTCAAATGTAAAGTTTGGAAAACCTGCACAGGAGATAAAAAATAAAACCACTCATGATTATATATCACATAGAGGTTTGTCCTGCAGTTTACTCATTGGGTGCCATATTACACTGACCTGATGTGCACGTCCCTGCATACACGCTGACACTGTAACTGCGCATTATTGCTTTCAGGGCTGACGTTACTCAAAAACTAATTAAAATGAGCATAACTCTGTAAATGCATCATTTAGTTGACAATTTTTATCACTTCTAAGTTCGCCATTATTTTTTCTAAAATCTCGGACGAACAGGCTGACGCACAATGTCCGCGAGACAACACAAGTCGCTGTATGCTACTTATTCGTGACAAAACCTTATCTGTACCTTCTTTACGTTAATACCAGCGCTAATATTCAGTCATTCATCAGTTTTAAACATACGAAAATGTAGTTTTTAATGCAGAAACGAGATACTCACCGACTTAACGGCTGGAAAGTCCCGAGGTAAAGCAGAAAGCGAAAGAGTGAAAAAGGGGTGCGGACCTGCTCAAACTGGCCCCGTCGGTATGCTAGCCAAACTTTATCTTTCTAGTTCTTTCATACGACATCTGAAAAATATGACCTGCCTTTAGTAGCAGCCCAGTCTGAGCCAACCGGTCCTCACTATAGGTCGACACGAGTAAGCACAACAACGTCTCATTTCGTAGGAAACAAAAGTGAAAGTAACATCAGGCACACGGTCCCCGGCCAGCGACGATGGCTGACGGATATTGTTATCCTGTGCTCGTCGAGCTCGAAGACAACAACATACCGAAATTAAGGATTAAATTAGTGAAATACTTCCAAAGTAAGAAGGCTCGTGGTGGAGACTGTGAGGTTGAATATGAAAACGGCAGCAGGACGGCGCTGCTCCGCTTCCGCACGGAGGAGGGTGAGTCTGGACAGAAAAAATAGCCCTACTTTCTGCATTTTGCACACTTTGGAAAGTAAAGTTCGTTTTACTGGGGGATTTATTTGTCATTTTTGAAAGGACAAAACATCCGCTTTGTAGTCATTCGACTTATTTACTCAGAGTGCTTTCATGTCTTCCTCTCAGACCAGCGAAATGTTTTGGGGAAAGAAGCCCATCAGATCATTTTGGATCAAGGCGTTTTGAAGATGACAGTTCGTTTACCCCCAGAGGAGAAAACTACACAGGTATGTGCACAAGAAGTCATTAAAATTAGGCAAGAATCAGTCAGGTGTAGCAGAAGTCGTCAGCAACAATTGTGTGATCTTTGACGTGAAGTTTTCATCTTTGAGCTGATGAACAGATTATTTGTGGGACTCTCCTTGGGTGGGGTGTCATGTAGGATGTGCCAGTGCTTTAAGGCCTACTGTGTGAGGTTACAGAGGAAGTAAAACCTGCCATAGTTTCACTCCGTTCTGCAAGATTAACTATCTGTCTTACACGAAATTACGCTAATATTCAAGTAGGTATGATTTGCCTGGGGACACTTGATTTCCTGCTTAGACTTTAGTTCTTTTCAAACAGAGACCAGTGTGTTTTAAGACACACTGATTTCTGGCCCTGTGCTGCTTACATTTTACTGAAAGTCATGTGAGTCATCATAAACTCAAGGCGGTGCTGCCTACTGAGATTTCTCCACTCAGTTCCTCCACAAAACAAAGTCTAAACCACTACACAAAGTACTTGATGAGCAGTATTGGCTTTTGTTATCTGACAGCGTTGTTTGGATTCCTCTTCAAACCAGCTCACAATTAGGGTGTTGGTATATGCAAGATGTCAGTCTAATCAAAAACAAAAATGATGCTATATATATTTTTTTTAAATTTATTCTGTGCAGGAAGCTCCTTCTGATAAAGCCAACAAGAAATGTGAGTAAAACAAATGTACACAACTGCACTCTGCTTACAACAAAGGTTCTGTTTGTCACAAATATGGTTCTTTAATATAGATTTTCAATCTCAAAGCACACACACACACACACACACACACACACACACAGACAGATCTTCTCACATCATATAATTTACCATACATGTGCAAGGAAGTTAATTAGTTGTAACTAAAAATACAAATATTAGCTTACCATAAGCAGAAATAGGTTTATCTAAAAGCATACTGTAAACCTGTAACTTTGTATTTTGCATAATTTTGCATATAATTTGCAGGCATAAGTTTGACAGAAAGTTTGTTGAAGTTATTAACATGATTAATCTTGTTGTCTATATCTGCATATAATATGCAAAATGTCATTACTTTTCTGTGATAATTTAAACATTGTCAGCCTTAATTCCAACTCCAGCCAAGTTGAAACAGGAAGGTATTCCTTGTCCCAGGTAGAAATGTGTTTCCACCCTTTTAATTAATCCTGTACCTGTAGCGGAAATAGCCTCATACGTAGAAATATGTTTATATGTAGCAAAAATATAACCTAATATGTAGCCTATATCCGTTCCGTATAATTGTAGAAACTACACTTTGTGGTTAAAATTGCACTCATTATCAGGGACACCACTCAAATATTTAATTTAGGCCATTAAGAGACCTTTATCAAGAATATTTCAGGTTGAATTATCATAAATTTATCAATTTTACTTATATTGAATAGTCTCATAATCAAAAAGCATGAACTCTGATTTCATTGACCTCAAGTTCCCCAAACAAAGAAATAAATGGTAGAACTGATGATAATTGTACACAAATATTTATTAACTAATACTACAAACAAACGATAAACAACAATGATGCAATAACAACAGACAGTGAATAAATTAATGAATAAAGGCAGATAAATGAACTAATTAACTGTGATCATCACTGGAAGCAGTTGGTAGAAAGCTGATGAATTTGGAATCACTCTGGAATTGGAAAACCAATTGTAATTTGTAAATTCACCTGTTTAGAAGAAGAAAAATGATACTTGCGTCAGCTTTGTGGGAGGGAGAGGGAGGCCGCTGCAGGATGTGAAGCTGTGATGGTCTGCTAGATGAGTTGGTTCAGGAATGCAGAGACAAAGAGGCACTTTTGCAAATTTGTGTTGTAAAAGTGTGCCAAAGTAAAACAATTAAAAGTCGAACCTCACAGTTATGAAAAAAATTGCACTGTTGCATTATTAAAGTTAAATTAAGAAGTCCAACTTTCATTTAAACATTGGAAAACAAAGTCTAGCTTCAATTGTAGGAAAGAATCCTGAAAAACTATAAGAAAAAAAGTGTGGAAAAAATAGTCAAGTAACAAGCCCTAGTTTAAGCCATATGTTTCTTTAAGCCATCATAAAATAACCCAGTTTTAAACCTTTGTTTGATGTCAAGTTTTAAGTTTAAGTCATCATGAAAGAGCCAAAGTTTTTGGGCCAAAGTCAGATCAGCATCTAACCAATCGTGGATGTGTTCCTCCCAAGGGGTGGTGTTGACTTTCACTGACCAGCAGAGGTCAGATACCTTTAGAACTTACTTATAGTTCAATTCTTAAACATACACATTCAGTTGTTAAATATCTAAGATGATCACAGATCTGAAATACATCTGAAAAGGTGATTAAAATAATATCAACACAATATCTGTGCTGTTTATCTCTGACAGTTCCTGAGATAACATAAAAAGTGTAAACATGCATACTAATTGTTGAATTTCAGGATACATGAAAATAAATTTCTAATATAACTAAGAACACAAGCATATATAATCAGTATCAAGGAAAATAAGACTTAAGAGGTCTGCATAAAGTATATGTTCAGAATAGGACTCTCTCTATGTATTTTATTGCAGTGACAGAGAGAAGATGGTTGTTTGTATGTAGTGTGTGTTTATCTTCCACAAGCACTTCAGATGTGATGTGTTCTTTGATACTTGTCCTGATCAACCTGGTATCATAGATTAAATCCAGATGTTGGGATCATCACTCCAATAATGCCGATTTTCTTTATTTTGAGGATTTAAAACTGTTCAGTTCATTGTTGTAAAGAAAGTTGTGGGTGTTAAGGAGAGAGAAAGGTCAGGAGGTCGCAGTGAAGAATGCAATGTCCACCTCTCCAGGTGTGGTTTTTCTCACAATTGGCACTTTATGACCCTTATCAGAGCATGATTTTTCAAGTATTTGTCATATCTGTGCTGTTGCGTTGGGTGGGGAGTAGGTGGACTGATTTGGCATTTGATTGACAGGGAAAGCACCTGCCCTGCTGTAAATGGAAATTTACAACACTGATTTTCATTTCCTCTAAACACTTGAAGGCACCGCTTTCACAGGATTGTACTGACAATGCACAGGATGGCCATCTGTTTGCCTTCACGCTTTAAGTTTTCCAAACGACACCTTGTCAAGAATATGTTGCTGTTAATCACTGAACTCAACAGAAACAGTGTCTTTAGTTTTTACATGTTGTTTCTAATTATAGACACTTAAAAGTTTGCTCCACTTTAATACTGACCTTGAACAGGGTCAGTTAGTGCCAAAGTTTTTCTTTACATAAGGATTTAGTTGAAGGTTCACCTCTCTCCATGTAAGCCTCACTTGTCTTCCTTCTCTCTCTCTGTCTCCATTTTTCTTTTCCTTTTTACAGTCTATTTATTTAGCGAGTTAAGCGTCATATATCAAAAACATGAAAATCAATTTCACAGCCCTGTAATGTCTGGCTTGCCTGAAGTCACTGTGGTAAAATGTCTGAAATGGATGTTAAGTCACTCCTCCCTTCCTCAAGTCAGTGTTGACTGGATGCATGCAGACTCTTAAGTAATAACTAAGTAAATGCATGAAGACTTGCTGTCTTATTTAGGAAAGGCTACATGTATTTTCAGAAAATATCATAAATGTAATTAATTATGTAGTAATATTAACATCACAAAGCAACAGCTTCACTACTGCGCTTGAAAAAGTGGCAAAAGGGAAACAAAGGGGATGTAAAATTAACACTGGATTGACCTAAACATCATACATTTTAGATTTTTAAAAATTTTATTTGCATATTTTTTAGGCATGGGCAAGTGTTTTAGAGGATGCAACCTAAATAAATCTAAAGTGCTGCAAAACATTTTGGACTAAATTTAAAATGTTTTGTGATTTTATCCATAATTGATAGTTATAATTGTTTTTAGTATAAGAATTGAGTGTTCATTCACTTAACCTTCATGTCTCGTTAACAGCGAATGCTGCTGTGACCAACAAACAGTCGAGTGCTGATGAACACCACACTGAAACTAAAGCTGAGACAGAGGCCAAAGGCAGAGACGATGACACAGCAGATGAAGATCTGTGTTCCATCTCGGCTGTTTTAGGAAATATTCCAGAGGCGGTAAACCAGGAGTTTTTGGAGATGCTGATAGAGAATATCACAAAAGATCCTGAGAGTTCAGCTGACTCCCAAAGCTTTGTTTTGGAAGTCTTTCGTGACACATCCTCTGCTGTAGTGACTTTCCAGAGTGGAAAAGGTACCCATTTAGTGCGCCCTTGTGTATTTTTACAGTAATAGTTACAAAAGCCTAGCTTAAACAGTTTTCCTTGTACAAACAACCAAAGATGCACCTGTATAACCTTCAGGGTATGTCTTGTGATTTTCAGCATTTAGAAATACTGCAATGTGACTTTCAGCGGAAAAAAATAACAGCTAAAAGTTGAATCTGTGTGAACCAATGATAGACAATCAGTGGTACTGCTTTACATTCACATTGCAATAGGACACTGTACTAAAGTGAATTGGAGTCACTTGTTTCCTACAGTTCTCTAGATTACCAAAGGAAAGCACAGTAAAAACACAGAGGCAACCTCACATTGAATACTGTTAGCCAATATGATGTTTCTGCTGTTACTCAGCAGAAAACACACATGCCAGATGTTTATGCCAGAGTGTACATCTAGGAAATAACGGATTGCGATCATAGTAGAAGCTGACAAACTGGTGTATTTATAACTAAATCAGCAATACATGTTAAAAGGCTCCTGCTATATTCCTTAACTTTTTATCCCTATTTCACAGAAAACACTGACTTTGTGACAAGATGCCCTCAAAACAGGACGTTCAAAAATAAAGGATTAACAGTCCGACCTCTCGAAGTAACAGATCAAGTAGTTGTTGAGGACTTTGGAAATTTTAGTGAAGATCTACTCCGCCTCTATTTTGAGAGTAAAGGTGCTGATGTGGAAAATGTCGTGCTCAGTGAAGTGGAACAGTCTGCTGTCATCACATTTAAAGACCACAAAGGTTAGTTCAGTCAAACTACACTTTTGATATTCTTTTGTGAATGCCAATAATATACCGTGATAGTGATTACAACCATTGTATGAATTCTTGACAGTATGACAGTTGATTTTATATTTTTTTTTCTTCTTGTAGCTGTTCGCAAAATTCTGAAGAAGAAGCATTGCATCAAGCAGAAAGAAATCAGAGTTTATCCTTATTATAAATCTTTGGGAATAGTCCTCTATGGCAATGACGAGCCTTCATTAAAACTTCCTGCCGCCATCTCTGAACCCATCGACAGTGCTGTCTGGAGATACCTTAGTGACAATCAGTCAGCAGCAGAAGCTATTCATAGTGACTTGGCAAAACACTTCTGCAAAGTAAACATCGACCAAACTAATGTGTGCTTGAGTCCTGTTTCTTCACTGCTACAGCAAAAGGAGGCCAAAGTCCTTATCAAAGAGTGGAGGGATACTGTGAGGTCAGGCTTTGCAGAAGCTATGTCAAAATTCAAATCCCTGAGCTTCCACCCAGAGTCAAGTGTATGGGAAGCATCTGAAAAGAAGATCAGGGAGATGCTTATGAAGGAAGATGTGGTTGTAGTGCCTGATAAAGCCAATGGTGTCTTGTCAGTGGGTGGTCCTGTGAGTATTGTCAGCAGACTCGAGAAAGCCATTTCTGAAGTCATTAACAATATTGTGAAAAGGGCGGAGAGGGAGAAATCGAGTGTAACACAAGAGATCAAAGTGTCACCATCTATGTTCCACATCTTATGTCAAGATGGTCTCAAGGACAAGCTTCTACGTGTGTACCCAGAACTCAAAATGTCATTTGGAGAAAAGAGTTCAGATTTGAAAGTAACTGGCTTAAGGGATGAGCTTAATGCAGCAAGCAAAGCTATATTTGATGCAATGCTTGCATTGAAACGGCAAAATTTAGAGCTAGATAAGAATGTGCTTGACTTGCTGAGGAATGAACAACAAGAGGAGCTGACTGATGGTCTCCTCACATCTAAAGGAATAAATGCAGTATTTGCGATCAGTGCGCATAGAGTGCAGCTCGTTGCTGTTTCTGACAAAGACCTCGAGGATGCTGAAGACCATCTGGGACAACTGCTGATATCTGAGTACATTGATGTTGAAGACACTAATGTCCTAGAGAAGCCAGAGTGGCAGCGCCTGGTTAGTCAGTTAGAGAATGACAACAGTGAGTCATGCCCAAGAACTGGAATCCACACCACTGGTCGGCAAGTTGTGGTGTCTGGCCCAAAAGATAGTGTCATAAAAGTTAGCTTTGAACTTGACAACTTTTTAATGCAGAATGCTCAAGTTGAAGACACTGTTGAGGTCAAGCTCAATGCCATCATTGAATACATTAGAGATTTCAACACATCGCAGTTGAAGAAATTCGAAGACAAGGTGGTGGTGTCATACAGAAAGGATGACATCTGTCTAAGCGGTTCAAGAGTTGATGTGGGAGATTGCAAGATATTCGTTGAAGACTTCGTGTCTTCTGTGTTCTTTGACACTTTAAAAGTCTCTAGACCTGGAGTGAAAAAGTTCTTCCAGGATAAAGAAGCTATGTATGTTTCCTCACTCAAAAATGAAACTCATTGCCTGGTCCAGCTGGTTGACGAGACTGGTGGTGGACAGGATCACTCATCCCTTAGAAAAGTGCCACAACCTGTATACCAAGTTCAGACAACAGATGGAGTGGAAATAGCTGTTTGCAAGGCAGACTTGTGCAGTTACCCAGTGCATGCAGTTGTCAATGCTTCTAACCAGACCTTGACACATGATGGAGGCCTTGCGGCAGCCCTTTTGAATGCTGCTGGCCCTCAGTTGCAGGATGAATGTAACAAACTAATTAGCTCGAAGGGACAACTCAAGCTTGGAGACTCTGTCATAACTGGTGCTGGAGGGCAGCTTTGTTGCAAAAAAATCATTCACGCAGTGGGACCACATTTTGATGCAACTAAACCCCAAAAGGCTGCAGCGCAGTTAAAAAGAGCTGTTAAAGGAAGCTTAGAACTCGCTGAAATGAACAGCTGCATCTCTGTTGCTCTGCCTGCCATCAGCAGAAGCCAAGGCTTTCCCCTCAATCTGTGTGCAATCACCATTGTCAAAGCAGTTAAGGAATACTGTGATGAGAATTATGATGATATCACCTTGAAGAGAATCCATCTAGTGAACAACGACGACAGTGCTGTCCAGGCTATGGAGGCTGCTGTCAGACAAGAGTTTGGAAATAATGGTGTCAGCCATTCTCAACAAACTCTTCCCATCAAATCTACTAAGTCTACACTTGTGAAGTCTGCTGGATCTGACCCCTGCTTTGGTCATGTACAAACCAAAGAAGGCTTGGACATCAGTCTTACAACAGGACACATAGAGGCTGCCACGGTAATGACATTTTTTTTGTCATACTTCATTGAAAGCAAATAGAGTGAAATATTCGGAAGATGAGAATAAAGACTATTGCAGTTTATAGTCATAATTATTTTTTCCTATGCTCTAGCCTTAAGTATTACCATCACTGAATGACTGTATGGGGCTTGACTGATTTTACTGACCGTTTCCTGTGGCACTGAGGCTTGACTTTTCTGTTATATAAAACATATGTTAACACATTTACAGACGGACGTGATCGTGAATACTGTGTTTGAAGATCTTGCACTCAACAGAGGGGCAGTTTCAAATGCCATCCTGGGTGTGGCTGGATCCAAACTTCAGCAGTTGGTTAAAACAAACAAAGCCAATGGAACTTTTGGCGATGTCATCGTCACTGACGGCTGCAAACTGAAGAGCAAGCGAGTTTTTCATGCAGTTTCACCTCATTGGGACAATGGCAGTGGCACCGCTGAAAAGGTAAAGTGTTGTGTAAAGTAAATGACCTTTGCAATATAAATTTGATGATCAGTCAAAACATGTCTTAAGCAATATACTTAAGATCTAAATTGTTTAAGTTCTGTTTTCTCTGTAAAACCAATTTGTGTAAATGACTTTCAGCTATTTTCTGCACAGTCACATCATTAACTTTCAATTTACAGTAGTTGCATATATGCAGTATTCTTAGATATGAGTAGTGGCAGTATTAATATTTATGCTGTGTCTGTTAGACCTTAAGTGGAATCTTCAAGGATTGCTTGGACAAGGCAGAGGATACTGGGCTGACCTCCATATCTTTCCCTGCCATTGGCACTGGAAACCTGGGTTTCCCAAAAAACCTTGTGGTTTCTTTGATGTTGGATGAAATTTTAGCATTCAGCAGTAAAAAACAACCCAAGCACCTGAAGAAGGTCATCATTGTCCTTTATCCCAGAGATGCACAGACTATCCAGGTAAGCAAAGATACCAAGCTTTGATGGACTATCACACTCAGATCTACAGGATAATGAGCTTCGTAACCCACCACAGCAACACTTTTTACAATGACATAAGTAGGTAATTTTTCTTTTGTTGGACTTCTGCTTTGGAGTAATTTATGTGTTTTGATTGAAGAGTTCTCTAATTCTGTTTGCAGGCTTTCAGTGATGAATTTAAGAAGAGGTTCCCCAATGCCTCCGCTGGTTCACTGTCTGCCAGTTCACCACAAAGTCCAGGTAGCCAACGCCGTTTTATGTCCACATTTTTATGAGTCGTTAAGGTGTAATGTAGCAAATACTTTTATGGGATGAAGCTCATTAATTAGTGTATTTATATACCAAACATTTTTTAAATTTTATGTTATAATACAGTGGGCAAATCTTAATGAAGCTGTATATTTACAGTCGTAATTTTGACATTTTTTTCTGTAAACTCTATGTTTATGTCCACTGCCAGGGGGCCCCTTCTCTAAAGTTGCCTCAAGCTCAGGAATGCACGAGACTAAAATGGGAAGTGTGACTGTACAGGTAGTCACAGGAGACATAACCAAGGAGACCACTGATGTCATTGTCAACTCCTCCAATGAACAGTTTTCTCTCAAGTCAGGTAAATAACATTAACGGGAATATTTCAGTCATGCAAAATTGTTAAAATTAATTCATCCATAAGACAAAGGCTGCCACCAGCTGGAGATTTTCATTGTCAACTAGCCGTTTCATCAACTTAGTTATCAAAATGTATGTTTTTAAAGGTGTCAGAAAATAATTTGACTTCCAGTGATGATAGAGAACATTATAAATAATTTTCTTAACACATTACAGAGAAGTACAAACCCGGAGCCAATGAAAAGATTTAATTATCACAAGTGTATATATGAATTATGCTGCAGCAACACCAACAGAAGTAGTTGGCTAATGAATCTGAATGTGCCGGAAAGAAACAGCCAGGATACTGAACATTTTGTTAATAAACCTAATCATATATCACCTTTCTGATCCCACACTTAATTTCTTGCATTAATTGAACACTGTGGGTTTGTTTACCCACCACATTTTTATATATATATTTGTTTTGTATTGATTTATTTTTTCCCCATCTAGGTGTATCTAAGGCTATTCTGGATGCAGCTGGTCAGGCCGTTGAAGCAGAATGCCAAACCCTTGGTAAGATAACTCACTTTATGACAGTGTAACCAAAACTCAGTTTTCTTGCTTGATGATAGAATGGATACTGAATTAATAATAATCCATTTCTGTAGTCACAAGATTTCCAGAAAAGAAGTGTTGCTTAAATACACATATTCATGGTTGTCATGGTTTAAAGTCATTCAGATTTACTGCCTACACCTTTAGGTTCGCAGGCCAACAAAGGCATAATAATGACACAGCCAGGGAACCTGAAGTGTAAGAAGATCCTTCACCTGGTTGGTCAGACGGATCCAATAAAAATCAGCAAGGTTGTGAAAGATGCACTTCAAACGTGTGTGAAAAACTACACTTCTGTGTCATTTCCTGCCATTGGCACAGGTGAGCTGTATCAGCAGATTTCAGTATTTTGTTGAATATATTGACATATATACTCAAACATTATTTAGCTGACAGTATTAAATGCATAAATAAAACTCTGAAATTTTAATGTTTGAATTGCATTTTGGATTGAAAATATTGGTAAATTGTCTTCAGACTTCCTTCTTTCCACAGAACAAATTTAACATCTGTTTTAATGCTATGTCTACTTAGGTCAAGGCAATGTGCAGGCAAGGCAAGTGGCAGATGCCATGTTGGATGCAGTGATTGATGTGTTGAGCCAAAACACCTCCAGTACCCTGACAACAGTCCGGATAGTCATTTTCCAGCCACCTATGCTCAAAGAATTCTTCAACAGTATGCAAGACAGAGAAACTGCTGACCCACAGTCAGCAACACCTCTGACTGACCCTAAGGATAAAGGAAGTTTCTGGGGAAACCTTGGCTCCAAAATCAAATGTAAATGCAGAAGAAAAAATAATTTGGGTTTTCACAGCTTTATGCAGTTTTGAATATTTGATTCTAACCTATGTCTTGCAATTGTTCTTTCAGCAATATTTGTTGGCGAAAGTACTGAAAAGCCACAAAAAGAGGGAGATTTTGTCATTGAGGGTCTGAAAGTGGACCCTGCCTGCTTTCACATCTGCGGTGGCACACAAGCTGACATAGACTCAGCCAAGCAGTGGATCAACGACCTGATATCTAAAGAACAAAACAGCATCGTCATTTCAGACAACACCATTCTTTGCTTCTCTGATGCAGACCACCAACACATTGTAGAGATGCAAAAGACCATGGGCGTCAGTATAAGAACTGAAAGCCAGAAAGGCCAAGCCTCACTGACAATTGAGGGCCTCAGCAGGGATGTGCTCAAAGCCAGCCATGAGATCCATAAGATGCTGGGGAAGGTGAGAGATGACGAGGAGATGAAGAGGAAGGTCAAGCTGGCTGGCACAGTGGCAGACTGGCAGTACCAGCCGCAAGGGTTTCAGTTTCAGAGTTTCGATGCAAAGACTAACTTTGAGCTTGAACAAGCACTGGAGAAGAAGCTACAAAATGTCAAAGTCAAAGTCAATGGTCAAGACTACACTGTCACCATGCCAAACGGACCAGCCACTGACAGCAAGGGAAATGCCCTGCAGATAAAGCGGATTGACAAACTAAAGGGTATTTTACAGATAAATGAGGAGTTACCTCTCATTCTGTTTCTAGGTCCTCTCAAACAGGCCACAAATCTGTTTCTAGTTATTAGCATGAGTTGTCTTACTGCTTTTGCTGCAGGTCTGGCATGTGTCACAGATTTTCTAAGTCATAAAGTAATGTCAATAACAGTGACATGAAATTTGTCTGTTTTGCCACTAGATGAAGATGTGCCTGAGAACTGGAATATCATGCCAGCTAACACCACAAGTCTGGCTGTCCCCATCAATGCTGGGACAACAGAGCACACTGAAATCCTGAATCTGTTCAAAGCTTCCTGCAATCGAACAGTTACTAAGGTAGCATTAAACATCCATCCATCATCTATACACCGCTTAATCCTCATTAGGGTCACACGGGGGGCTGGAGTCTATCCCAGCTGACTTGGGCATAGCCAGGGCACACCCTGGACAGATCACCAGTCTATCACAGGGCTACATATAGAGACAAACAGTCACACTCATTCACAGGGATGGACAATTTAGAGTTACCAATTAATCTGAGCATGTTTTTGGACTGTGGGAGGAAGCCGGAGAACCTGGAGAAAACCCACACATGCACAGGGAGGAAGAACATGCAAGCTCCATGCAGAAAGATCCCAGGAAGGCTGGGACACGAACTGGGCGTCTTCTACCTGCTAGGCAAAAATGCTAACCACTGAGTCACTATGCAGCCCAGCATTAAACATTCTCACTTAGAATGTTGTTTACGTGGCATCAGCAGATACTTCTTGAGAACAGAAAACATTGCTAGGATGAAACATTTTTCAGGAAAATGGTAAACTGATAGCAGATTGCACAAAAGTGTACTTTGCCCTTCTCTTAGATTGAGAGGATCCAGAACCCAGGACTGTGGAAGAGTCTTCAGATCAAGAGGCGTGACATGGAGGTGAGAAATGGTCATCAGAACAATGAGAGGCGTCTGTTCCACGGAACCTGTGGAACGACAGTAACTACAATCAATGAACTCGGCTTCAACAGGAGTTACGCTGGAAAAAATGGTGAGAAGTTTTGGGTATTTTTTTATTTATTTATTTTTTGTCTTTGTCAGAGACTTGATAGTGCCAGGAAAGAAGTAATAAAATGAGAGTAATGTCAAATATGTTACCGATCAGCTCACCGACTCTGCTGCCATTTCATTTTCAGCTGCATGCTATGGTAATGGCACGTACTTTGCTGTCAGTGCCAGCTACTCTGCCAGTGACACCTACTCCAAGCCAAGTCAAAATGGGGAGAAGTTCATGTACCTCTGTCGAGTACTGACAGGGGATTTCACTGTTGGCCAACAAAACATGATCGTGCCACCAGCCAAGGGAGCCGTCTCCGTTCAGAAGTACGACAGCGTCGTGGACAGAATGGCCAACCCCAGCATGTTTGTTATTTTCCATGATAGTCAGGCTTATCCTGAATATTTGATTACATTCAAATGACACTGCCATGCACTGAGAAAACAAAAAAAAGATGCTGCCTTAGATCATTAGACTACTCCTTAATAATCACAACATTATTCATGCATTTGTTTAACCATCCAGTTAAGATATATAGTTCAAACTTGAAGTGAGTGAAATGATATAACTGTATTAGCTGTTTTCAGGTTTACAAGCAACAGGTAATGATCATAAGGTATTAGTAGTCAGACTCCGATAGTGCCTTGAAAATGTATCAGTGCACATACTACAGATTTATCATGCAAACAGAAATCTGTAAATGGAATAACTTTTAAACTTTTTTCCCTTTACATTATGCACTGTGTAATTGCACTAAACAGGTTTTATGACTCCTGGGAGGTTGATTTAACTACCATCTCTGTTCCAGGAAATCATGCGATTCCGTAAGCTTGCCTGTGTTTGCATAAATCAAGTCAATAATCACTTGTTGTTTTGGTTAATAAAATAAAAAAAAAAAAAAAAAAAAAGAAAGACAATTCACTGCTGTTCCAATAAACAAACCTAAACAAATGCAATGTGTTGACTGTTTGGTGAAAAATAAATACAGTGGTGGAAAAAAGTTTTCGGACGCCCTTAAAATTTTTCACAATCTCAAATATTGTCATGAAATATTTGTGGAAAAAATCTTTTTTGTGGTTCAAAAGGTGTGGCTGCATTAGACAGACACAAACAAATACAAATGATATATTTTTTTGGTTTATTCTTTACAAGAAAAACTAACAAAACTAAATTTACCCAAATGACCCAATACTCAAAATTTCTTATTTTTATAGAACCAATCGATTTTCAGTTTTTAATGGCTTTTTTCACTTGAAGAGTGCATCCAGAAGTGATTCTTAATGCAATATTTCACAAATGCATGGGGTGTCAGAACTCTTTCCACCATTGTATGATATCAGTGCAACTACATACACTTGTGAACAATAGTTTAGGTACACTTGAAAAGACCATGCACTGTACATGTTCAAAGAAAGTACAAAAAACAAGAAATACAACCCCCCAAACAAATGAATA
The DNA here is from genome assembly GCF_022539595.1 of Amphiprion ocellaris. Classification (NCBI taxonomy): domain Eukaryota; kingdom Metazoa; phylum Chordata; class Actinopteri; family Pomacentridae; genus Amphiprion; species Amphiprion ocellaris. The sequence goes on from NC_072776.1 coordinate 19,064,250, forward strand.
AGTCAAATGTTCGACTAGTCCCTTCTTTTTTTTTTTTTTTTTTTTTTTAAGGTATATTTACATTCAAGCGTGGTCCAGTTCTTCACTCATGACAAGAATTCCAACTCAGACATCAGTTTAGATTTAGTTTTCTCCAGTCTAAGGCCACAGGTTCTTCTTTTTGAGGCAACAACAAAACTTTAATTTAAAATTCATGATTTTTAAGTCATATTACAGCATTTTCTTGTGAATTTGTTACATTGCTATTTATTTTGTTCAGAATAAATTAAATTCTACATTTGACAATGTTTTTTAAAAGTATTGTCTTGGAATGCTACACCCTGTGATTTCTTCAGGTTGAGAGATTTGTCATCTGTATAAAACATAAGACTTTTTCAAAATTTCCTAGAGCCCTTTATGAATTTAGACAATCATTTTTTATGTGTAAGTGCTATTTTGTCTACAGTGTAATTTCGCTACAAACCAAAAGGTTACTAACAAAGTCATAATCGTTTGTTAAAATATTCAAACTCATTTACTTTCTTTTAGGTTGTAGATTTAAATTTAGATAAAATAGACATTTTACTTGTCAATAACCCGTAATGACCAAGTAAAAACAGAGAAACATTGACATTTTTGAACATTTCATCAAAACCTGCTCTCTCTCATTCAGACCTATTCATTAAATTATTCAAACCCTCCGGACTTTGCACATGTGGATTTGGACAGATTATTCTTTCTGGCACATCATGTCAAGCTCCATCAGACTGGATGGGGAGCAACTGTGAACAGCTTTCTTCAAGTCTCTCCTCAGATTGTCTATGGGGTTTGAATCTGGGCTTTATTTGGGACACTGAAGGACAGATTAGACTAGTCTTGAAACTGCTCTAGTCTTAACGCGATCAGTGTTCGCCATCATGCTGAAAAGTAAAACATCGCCTGAGTCTCAGGTTGCTGCACTCTGTAGCAGGTATCCTATAAGTCCCTCTCTGTGTTCAACCTTCCCTGCCTCTGTTCCTGAGAAACAGATCAATAATGTGATGCTGCGACCACTAGGCTTCACTGTAATGATGATATTAGTGGATGATGAGAAGAGACTGGTGCTCACCAGACACAGTGCTAGAAAATTCTGGCCAAACAGCTCCACTTTTGTCTCATCAGATCAGATTTCTGTCATACTCTAGGAGTCCTTGAAGTGCAGTTTGTCAGACTCCAGGCAGGCTATCATGCCTTTTATCCAAACTAGCTTTTGTCGAGCTTCTCTGTCATAAAAGCCTGATTGATAAAATGCGGCTGAGATTTTCTCATCTCTGTAGAGAGCTTTGGAAGATCTATTAGAGCTACAGTTAAGTCCCCGATCACCTCCCTGACCAAGATCTGTATTGCTTGACTGCTCAATTTGGCAGACAACTCTATGATTGTGGTCACTGTTCTCTCTCTCAAAGCTTTAGAAATGGTTTTGTACTGCTGCCTTCACCGGTGCCTCACCGCAGTTTTATTACAGGTTTACAGAGAGTTCTTCGGACTTTATAACTTGGTTTTCATCCTGACATGCAGTGTCAGTCAGTGGACCTAATACACACAGGTAAGATAAGATAAACTTTATTGATCCCTAAACAGGGAAATTTCCATTTTAGGTGGGGAGATTATTTTTTTTCAAAAGCATCCCATTCAAAATCAAATTTACAGTTCAAAGTGTGCAAAAAGTGAAGGGGTCTGTTTTGAAGCATCTTGCTGTCTCCAAAAAAATTCTAACTTGTAACGTAAAATTGCGGCTGAACCAGAAAATAACTGCCTTGGGTAGAATTTTCAGATTCTACAAACCTTAAGCTATAGAAAAGTTGCACATGCATAACTTACTCTCATGTTAAACAGTATAACAGAGACAAAAGAAAAAAGAAGTCACCCTCGAACGATACGCTTATTTAAACTGCAAGACTTCCAGTAAAAAAGAAAAAAAAACATTTTAATGCATTTTATCCCTTCATATATCGAAGACATTTTGCAACCACATTTAGTTCACTCTTCTATCTGTTCATTTGGGGCTATACTACGTTTAAATATTCACATCTACTGTACTCAACAAAATCTAATTATTACCAAATCCATTTTTTTCTGAATATTAAGTACTCCAGCTTAAACAGACACTACATTTGTGTCCATGAATGTAGCGATATAGAAGTTGTACAGTCTGAAAATTCATTGAGACAGTAGTCAGCGCATGGATGGATGCCATTTCAGACTTTGAAGCTTCTTTGGCTTTGTAAACCAGGAAATAACGTCTTTGTTTGCCTCCTGACCTCTGCACTCTTGTAAAACATAATATTAATTCAGCTGACTAAGTTAAGGTTCAACTATGTCTTGGTTTTCCCACTGAGGCTTGCCATTGTACTGTGATGTGGAAGGCAAGTAGCAGTGGAACAGTCAGTATTTACTGGGTGATCTTCAAAGCTCTGAACTTTACAGGTGAGAAATGTCGTTCAAGGCCATGCCCACAATTTTGCTTCACACTTTTTTGATACCCTGCACATTGTTTTGATTTTTTAAAGGTACAATAAACAGCAATTACATCAATTTTCACCATAAAATTTAGTTTAAAAATAAATCAAAAAAATTCTTAATTTCTAAAATCACCTTTTCTCAAATTGGCAATAACAGTATTAGACTTATGGAAGATCTCTGAGTTTAACTGTCATATTGTCACCATTTTAACCACGAGTATCCCTCTATTGAGGCAGTAGGTTACCATGATAAAATACCACCGAAACAAAATTTGAAGACGGATTCAATAAAACATACATAAACCATTTTCCTGAAGGTGTTTTCAGTATTAAAACTTAAAAGCTTATTATAAGAATGTATGTGCTGATGTAATATTCTGTTGATAAAATATTTCCTATTCACTTATTAGTGACGTGCCTGTAACTTATACTACAGTTGTTGAATCGTTGTTCAATAAAGGGTTCTGAAATTGAATCTAATGGTTGAAAGAAGATTTAAGATGAAATTTAATCCACACATTTCCAAATAGTGGCAAGTTTGCAGACTCAATCACGAGTCAAAGGGAAATCACAGACTTCTTATCGCACAGCTTTATTAAAATGAGATTCTCTGCTGGACTCTCTGACGCCATCTGCAGGACAAACTGCACTAGTGTAGAAACAGTGCCTTCATATTATCTGTTTTACTCCCTGAAAGAAAAGAGATCCACTGCGTTACATTCAGTATTAAATAAACAAATAAATAAATAATCTTATGAAATAAATCATTTTTCATTTCATTTATCTTCCTATTTATTTCATAGCCACATTTATTTATGTCATATTTGCTTATTTATTTAAACCTTAATAGAAACTCACAGAAACTAACTACATTTGATTCAGAATTTACATAAATAATTTTATTAAATAAATCCTAAATGAATGAAGTAGGCAATTAATATAACTGTTTGAAATGTGTTTTGATTTTGAAAGGACATTTTTAAAGGACAACTCTCATTTATTTAGGGATTTATTTCTTTTCCATATTTATTTATGTCATGGGGATATTTTAATATTTATTTCTATTATTATTTTATCATTTCATTATTTGAAGAAACTCAGAGAAGTCCACTATATTTTATTACATTGAAATAAATAAATAAATAAAAATAAAGGAATAAACGAACAAATCTGTAAAATAAGTCTTCCACCAAATAAAAGAAAAATGAGTATATAAATACATGTAATGTATAAACACATGTAACAGATTAAATAAATCGCTTTTTATTTAAAAAAAATATATGTCAGGAAACTTTCATTTCTTCAGTTATTTATTTAATAGAAATCTTTATTAATTTTTATATACAGTCATGTATCCATTAAACTGTATTGAAATGGTAGTCCATGCATTCCATCTACACCATAATTTATCGGTGCAGATGTAGCTCCTCGGACTATTTTATCTCAAGAAGGTCACAGAAACCCTCTACTAAGCAAATTTAGAAATGAATGTCATAAATAATACATGTTCGCATATATTTTCCCTCCTGCCACATTTATTTATTTTATAGGAATATTTATGTACGGTATTTATTAATTCATTAAATTAATTAAAGAATTTTTTTTTAAAATTAAAAAAACGACATCTCTATACAAGTGTTCCTAGGCAGCTGCAGAACAAGCACAAACAGACATCTGATTTTTTTTATTTGACTTTTATTTTTTCTTTTTTTCTTTTTTTTCTTTTTTCGGAACACATTCCCCACCCCTGGGTACAGGTGTGTCTGTACCTGCCTCTCAGACGTTACAAACACGGAAGTTTTGGGACTATCCCGGTTCTACCGCTTCACCGAGGGCGAGTTTGGCTGACCTGTTTCCTGACGGAAAGCCGAGCCAGAAAGAGCAGAAAGAGGCCACACCTAAATCTGTTCAGGCACTGAGAGGAAACGGCTCTTGGGGACCTTTAGAACCGGGGTCCTCAGCGGGGGTGAAGACTCTATGGCCGGGCAGACGTATCCAGGCGGCCCGGCGCAGGCGGCGGATCTCGGGGGCAGCTCGGAGCAGCTGAGCCCCTCCGCTGTCAACCGCGTCTTAATGGAGTTCCTGATGTACTTCGGGCGGGCCGTGTTCCTCTTCTATCCGGTGTACCTGACGGGCTACCTGGGCCTCAGTATCAGCTGGGTGCTGCTGTGCATGCTCATGGTCACCTGGTGGAAGAAAAACCGTCAGCGGAAGGACGCACGGATCGGAGGAGCCATTGAATTTGTGGACAACGAAACGCATGTGATCAACACCGAGCTGAAGAGTGGGCTACAGATGGCATCGTGGGTATGTGTTCCGCTGGTATTTATCAGCAGAGAGCTGTATATACTGTTGGTCACCGTGAGTTTCTACCTTGCTTCAGAGCACTTCAGCAGCATTGATTCAGCAGCATTCAGGCATTACACAGAGCTCTAACCCTCAATGTAGTTATTGATATCTTCATTGGTTAAACTGAAGCTGTACGTTATGCAGTGATGTTTAGTAAATCATTCTTAAATTAACCTTGAACTGTAGGACATCATGGCCACTCTGTTGCCATGACAACTGTATTTGCATGACAAGCCAGACTGGGGCTGAACCTCCAGCCAAAATGTCCTGTTATTTTGCTCACCTCTTCACATTTGCTTACACCACACCCACTCCAAAAGTGAATCATGGGACCTACGCAGGCAGAGACAATAAGAGAGGGCTTCTCCCAATGTCAGAGGAATGTAATCTGTACAATAGATGTGAAATCAGATCACATTTTTACAGGTGGGGTAGTTCGTACCTTGCGGCCTTCTGTCTTTGTGTGTGAGACACAGCAAAATGATGCCACTGACATACTTTATGGTTATAAAAACTGAAATGCAGGGTTGAACACATGCAAGATTCCAGATCTATCATGTGATAAGCAGATTAACAGATCTGATTTATGATATCCACCCAATGTAAATATGTTGTATAAGTGGTGGAAGAAGTATTCAGATCCTTTCCTTAAGTAAAAGTACTAATACAGCCAAATTAAAATACTTTAAAGTAAAATGGGTGATCCTACGTAAGTACAAGTAGATCATTATTAGCAACCAGATGTAGTTAAAGTGCAGGTTTGGTCCCTCTTACTGATACATTAGTATATATAATATCATTAGATTATTAATAGTGAAGCATCCATGTGTCAGCAGTGTGTTAATGTTGGAGAACTACTTCATATCCAGCTTTATATACAAGTACAACAAATAAATCTGAGGTCTTATCAAATGATTAGTCAGAGAGAAAAGAAGAAAAAACTGTTCTGATACATAAATCTGTTTTTATTTTAAGTCTTTATGGAAAAGTCATCATTTGGGAGAACTGTTAACAATTAATAGACAACTGAAATGTGACCGACGACACACGCCTTTCTCTATTTTAAAAGGTATGTTAGTTGTGTGGGATCTTTATTGTGAAACTAACTAAAGCTGCCGGATAAATTTACAGGAGTATAAAGTAAACTGTAAAATGCAAGTGTAAATATAGGATAACAAAGTGGAAATACTCAAGTAAAATGCAAGTATCTCAAAACTCGACTGCAGTGGAGTATGTAGTTGTTTTCCATCTTTTTATTTTATTATATTCATAGGTCTTGACAAATATTATTTGAATGTCAGGTAAGTTTTCACTCGTCAGCGTCCTGCTGCGTCCTGCTCTCTAATGATTCTTCAGTTTATGTGGATAAGATGTGGACCTATCAAATGCTGTGCATTAGAATGAACATTTCCTCTGTTACAGTCCACAGTTGTGATGCTACAAAGAAGCTTTGGTAAGCCTTTGTGCTGCTGTGCTTGTTTATAACTCAGGAATACTGTTTCTGGAATTTCTGGAATGTGAAACATCTGTAATATTTTCTGAGTTGGATCCACCCGTCTTAAAGGCACTTGATTTTTCTGTTTGACTGATTTCATGTTAATTTTACTCATGACATTTGAAAATTTGCATGAAGGATGACTAAGAAACAATGAGACCACAATATCTTCCATCGCCGCCATCATGCATGTCACTGTGTTGTTGTGTTATAATATCGATCAAAGTTGTTGTGGTTACAGACTAACTTCTAATGTCACTGCTTCCTCTCTCCAAAGGTCCATTTCACTGATGTTGAGAAAGTGCACTGGGTTAACAAGGTATAGTAAAAACATAAACTTATCCTACCCTGTCCTGCTTTTGTGGTTTTATGAGGTGATGCTTTATCAAGGCTAGGTAGACGTCAGTCTGCTAAATCAAGCTGGTGTTTTTTGATTTTTAGCTATAGTTTAGGGTTCAGAACATAACCTACCCTACCCTACCCTACTCGACCCTACCCTACCCTACCCTAACCATTCCTAATTAAATGTATAAGTTCAAAATGTGCTACTCTGGCTTTGACATAGCTGCTTTTTTCTGTCTGTAGTCACTACTTTGTGGTCTGGAGCACTGTCTTGGTAAACCTCGAGTAACTTACCAGCAGTGAGGGCTAAATGTTCTTTTAACTTAAAAATATGCGAAAGAAGGGTATTTCAGAAAAGTTTTTTGTCAGTTTATGTCATTCTAAATTTTCCAGCAAGATTTTCATTTTTATCACAAATGTGTGTTGGTTAAAAATGTTGGTTGTTTGTCAAATATTGCTGACTAATGTTTGATATTTATATTTGACCCTGAAAACACCTACCAGTTAACTCCTGCTGCATTTGAATGTGTTTGCTGTAAAATGAAATTCATGGACTGCACTTAAAATGTTGAATATTTGGACAAAGCCACTATCAGGGACCAAGAGATTACCTGGCAGAAAGCAGCATGCAGACTGCATATATTGTCAACTGCATTATTTCATTACGACAACAAAACAACGTATCTTGACTGTAAAGGCTCATGCACACCTACAGTCTTTTGTATAGAGGTGTGTAGGAGGAAATGTCCATTTGTTAGAGATGAGAGCTCTCCCACACACTGTCCTTTTACTTAAAGAAACTGGGAAACACAATGTTTGGATCATTAGACCTTCATCAAGTAAAAAGAATATGCCAGACAGATATAGCCAACACTTCCTGAGATAAAGTCTGTCAGGGACTACGAGCCTGTATGCATTTAGCAGATTAGAAGCAACGTCCTGCCCTTTAAACTGGACTTTTACTCATCTACAATAAACAGAAACTACATCAATATATAACATAAAGTTTATAGAATTTTAACCCATTCCTCCAAAATGACGATAGTAAAATTAGACTCATGGTAGATCTCCCTGTCATGCTTTCAGTTTTCTGGCAGTAGATTACCGTATTACAACAGCACCACATTCAAATATCCATCCATTATCTATATACCACTCAATCCTCATTAGGGTCGCAGAGGACTGGAGTCTATCCCAGCTGACTTAGGGTGAAAGCAGGGGACACCCTGGATAGATCACCAGTCTATCACCGGGCTAAACACAGAGAGACAAACAATCACTCTCACATTCACACCTGCGGACAATTTAGAATCATCAGTTAACCTCAGCATGTTTTTGGACTGTTGGAGGAAGCCGGAGAACCCGGAGGAAACCCACACATGCACAGGGAGAACATGCAAACTCCATGCAGAAAGATGTGATGGAAAAGCTAACTTCTTCTTTGAGGCTGGAGGTGAACATATTTTAAAGAATTTGTGAAAACTGGATAGAGTACATAAAACCTATCAGTTCTGATTTCATCTGAGATGTACATTGTGGAGCAAAAAAACCCTACTTCATAGCTACAGAAGTTGGAATGTTTGTTTCTGTTTATTTATTTGTTTTTATTTTATTTTACTATATTTGCTACACTTGTGCTATAGTAAAACTCTGTTAGTTGAACTGGTCAGAATGTATGGTGGATTGCAAATAACCACTATATCCTGGGCATAATTTTATTTGTGTGCATGGAAAGGTATGGCCATTCTTTAATTTGATTTAAAGTGAAAGACTTTGATTTTCTTCACCTTTCTTTTCTTTTTTTTTGAATGTCATGTTTAATTTGAAGATATTGCATTTGGAAAAAAAACTCAGCCATTGTGTATCAGCTGTATGCAGAATGTATGTTAAATAATACAAAAACATGTAAATGTACTGTGCTAGCCACATTCATAGTGTTGGATATATCTGTCTGGGTCCTCAGTTTTACCTGATCAAAGTCTAAGGACTAAAACCCTGCATTTCCAATCACGGTTTTGGAAAGCAGGGAGAAAGTGTGTGGTAGCACTCCCTTCTCTTACAAAAGAACTTATAAAAGCTAAATTCAAACATACGAAGGGCTTGATGCGACATACTCTTAGTATTCACCCAACTGAACAGTACAGCTGAAGTGGCATTTGCTATTTGAGCAAGGTGTTGAGTCAAGGCGTTTTATATGCTCTGTTTTGTCTTGTGTGCAGGTGGTGGAGCAGGCGTGGCCTTTCTTTGGGATGTACATGGAGAAGTTACTGAAAGTAAACATTCAGGCGGCCGTCAGGCAGTCCAGCGCTGCACTCAAGACGTTCACTTTTACCAAGGTCCACTTTGGGCACATTGTGAGTCGGCATTTATCCACCATTTCTATCTTGTTGCCTATTTTACTCACTTTTATGCTTAATGCGTCATTTAGGTTCACCTTATTGTTCAGTTAAACAGTGGCCACACAGTGTTTTGTCAAACCAAGTGCATTAATGTGATTTTACAAACTTTAGACCCCTTTTCTGACATGGGATGAAAAACATTACTGGCTTCATTAGTCTGTTGACGTTACTGCATTCTGTCATTCCGACATAAGTTAGTACAATGTGATGAATTGCGACTTGAAAGGAAAAAGTGAGCAGGCTGTTAATTCAAACATGAAGTTGACACATTTAGATGCTATCAGATTAATGGAAAGGAGTGCATGTCTGAAATGGGCTATAGAGTGGCATTAAAGAAGTTCCTCTAATTATCTCCCTAATTTCAGCCTCTCAGGATCACTGGAATGAAAGCCTACACCCATGAAGTGGATCAGAGGGAGGTGGTTCTGGACCTAAATATTTGGTTGGTAAAGCATATTTTTGACTCATTTCTTTCTTTTTTTGTTTCTTTCTATTTTTTCTCAGTAGGTGCTAAATGTGTCACAGCCTTTGTTCAGAGTTCAATGTAAACCTTAAGCAACAACTCAGGGGAATGCTTCGCTGTCATTTTCATCTAACCAGCCCAGCAGGTGGCAAGTGTTTGTGCCAGAATCCATCAGCGCCTCCACTTTATCAGACCACTCAGGCTTTTTGGTGTCTGTAGAGAAATCATGTTGATTTTTTACTGTGCATCCATTGCATCCATACTTAGGTACGGGATCAGCTGCTGGTTTGGGGCTCTTACAGTCAAAACTTAGATTGATAACCTGGTGAAGATGGCAAGTAAGATCATGGGTACCCATGCTCCACTTATGCCACAAAACGTGTTTGTGCAGGCCACCATCAGGCAGGCAAACAGTATTCTGTCTGACTCATCACATGTCCTGTTCACAGTGTATGAACTGTTGAATTCAGGTAGAGGTAAAGAGTGCCACTGTGTAGGCTCAACCATTTTAGAAACTCCTTTATCCTGCTCTCAATCAAGCCCATTAATGAGCAGCTGGGTGCAGCTACCAAAAGGAGATAGTTAATGTTGGGTACGTAGGGATGTATGTATGTAAACTACCGTTCAAAAGTTTGGGGTCACCCAGGCAATTTCATGTTTTCCATGAAAACTCACACTTTTATTCACAACATAACATATTTGTACAAGGGTTTTCTAATCATCAATTAGCCTTTCAACACCATTAGCTAACACAATGTAGCATTAGAACACAGGAGTGATGGTTGCTGGAAATGTTCCTCTGTACCCCTATGTAGATATTCTATTAATAATCAGCTGTTTCCAGCTAGAATAGTCATTTACCACATTAACAATGTCTAGACTGTATTTCTGATTAATTTAATGTTATCTTCATTGAAAAAAAAAAAAGATTTTCTTTCAAAAATAAGGACATTTCTAAGTGACCCCAAACGTTTGAATGGCAGTATAGTTAAATATTGGGTATGTAGGGATATATGTATGTACGTATGGGGGTATGTGTGTATTTTAGTTTTTTTAAAATATATATCATTGTAAATTATTTATATGTTTAAGTTTATATGTTACATATTTTATGTGTGTTTAGTAGTATGTGTTCTGCCTTAGGTGTTGCAGTGCAGCTACTTTTTGCGTTCATCCAAGACAAATTTCTCCCACGGGAGACAGTAAAGTCAACTTGAACTTGAGCACTGTTTACTTTGCAGTTATGACGGTGATGTGGACATCGATGCTGAGGTGAAGTCGCCGATCACAGCTGGTGTGAAAGGACTTAAAGTGAGCATCTTCCCTTTGTCTCCATCACGGTTCAGCATTTTTCAGCTGTCTCCTACTGTTGTTAAAACTACTCTGAATCTTCCAGCTCCAGGGGATGCTGAGGGTCATTTTAGAGCCTCTTATTGGTGAAGCGCCACTGGTGGGAGGGGTCACCTTTTTCTTCATTCGCCGCCCTGTGAGTGCACACAGATGTGTTCAGTATTTTATTGTGAAAGTTGTGTGATTAGACTTGTTTGTTTATTATTTCTATTTCTTCAGACGTTACAGATCAACTGGACAGGTGCAACCAACCTTTTGGACAGTCCTGCCTTTAGGTTAGCTTCTACACAATTACCCTTATTATCATTCTTTCTCGTTTGCCTAAACAGAGTCTTTATGGTCACTCCAGCCTTCTGGTGTTAAGTCTCATCTCATCTGTCTCTTTCCAGTTCACTGTCTGAGGATACGATAATGGACATCATCGCCTCTCTCATGGTGCTGCCCAACCGCATGTGTATTCCCCTCATAGACCAGGTCAAAGTGGACCAGATGAGGTTCCCACTTCCTCGTGTATGTAAGATATACTGTAACTTTTCCAATTTACAGTTTTTTTTCTCGTCTTTCCACCTGTTGCTGGTTGCTTTAATAAAATGTCACTGCACATTTTAAGATAAAGAAAACACCCTACCAACAAAAAATATAAAACTGTAATGTTAATTTTGCTCTGTTAGGTGTGCTTTGTCAGACTGTATTGTTAAATTGTGAATCCTCTGACTCCTTTGGTCCTCAGGGAGTGGTGAGAGTCCACTTGCTGGAGGCCAGAGACCTGTTGGCAAAGGATACATACATGATGGGTTTAGTGAAAGGCAAGTCAGACCCCTACGCCACGCTCAGAGTCGGCAACCGACAGGTCAAAAGCAAGACCATCAAAGAGAATTTGCACCCAAGATGGAATGAAGTGTATGAGGTAAAGTAACACAAACGTACTGCAGTTGTACCTACTTTGATTTCAGTATAATGGTATTACCATTTCATTTGTTAAAGATGTATGTATCATTGTGAGATAGCGTCACGGTGTCACTGTAACTAAGCGAACGCTACGTCAGCTGCCTGCTGATGATCACATGATTGCAATCCTACTGCAAATCCACCACTGCGGACTTATCGGGACTTGTCTGTCAGAAATGACACACGGAACAATTGATTATGTTGTGGGAGTGTTTCCGAGTCCCATCAATTCCCGCTGACCGCTACATATTTAGGTCACGCAGTTTGGTATCCGTACATAACATACACATGCATAACACACGCCTGTGCTCAGTGTAAGGTCATTTTGTTTGTGGGTACATCTATATTAAATGGCCACATTCTATGTTGCTGTGATTTCTGATCATCAATAACTAATAAACAAATGCTGCATTAAAAAAAAAAAAATGCTGCATTTCTGACTATGCCATATGGGTTTATGAACAGTCTTGGTGGAGTACTACGCTCTCTGATTGATTTTCTTGTCTTGACAAGTTGGTGAGTGTATATGTGGTGTACACCTAAGAAAACAGCACAGGCCTGAATGACTGAACCCCTACAATAAAGGGATCCAGTGGCTCTGTTATAATGTGGAGGGCATACTGCTAGTATAGGTTGGGTCCACTGGTGGCCCAACATCTTACTGAGACACTTTATGTTTGTTTTTCATTTATTTTGTCACCTATCCGTATCTTATTTAGTATGTGTCATCTGCTTAAAACCTGCATCTTGGTGGTTCAATCTTTACTGTCTCATGTGACATTGAATCACATCCACTTTTTCCTTGTCTGTATGCAGTTTGTTGTCCACGAGGCCCCAGGACAAGAGCTGGAGGTGGAGCTGTATGATGAAGACACAGATAAAGATGACTTGCTTGGAACGTAAGACACCATCTAATGACAGCGAAAGCACATGTAGTTAATACTTTTTGAGTCATATGTAATGTCTTCACAATGTTTTTACAAGCCACCTTAGTTCTACTTAAAAATGGGAGATTTTATCATTTATTTATGTAGCATGCTTCCTTTGCATACATATGCCACAATGGTGTATTGTAATAAAATCAAAGGTAAAATGAAAATGTCATTTTAATACTAAATATATATAACACTACAGTTATTGTCTGAACATGTATTTTAAGTGCTGCAAATAATAAGCTCTGAATCTAAATTCTGAGTACTTGACAGGATCGATTATGTCATTTTTGCGTTGCATTTACATTGACTTTCTGCTTTAGATATAACCTTGACTTTGGTGAGGTGAAGAGGGAGAAACAAATGGATCAGGTGAGTGTCTTTTAAACCGTTATTTAAGGAATTTTAACATTTTTATAAAATACATATAAAAGGGAGGAGATATATTTTGTTGCCTAAAAAAAATACAGCAAAGTGGCATTTTCTTCAAATTTCAGATTTTTTTTTTCAAAAGCTCAGTCCTCTAAACCTTAGAAAAAAGCCATCCTTTACGCTACAAACATTTCTTTAACTATATCAATCACTTTGGTGAGGCTTGAAGTCTTGTGGTCACTTTTTTCTTTACAAACTATAAGTATTATTTTAAACAGTCACTTGTCTTTTAAATCACAGCCTCTCCTATTACATCAAGATATAGATGATTTAAAAAATGGATCAAGTTTGTCCAACCAAATACCCTCCACTTCTTTCAGTTTGCATAACACATATTTCTATGCTGTTAGAAAGAACGATGGTCCAGCATTACAGTACAGTGCAGGATGACTTATTGAATATGCTGATGCATTTTTTTTTTCACTTCTGCATATCAGTAAAATCTTCAAAATCACTCTCTGATCATTGATTTAACCCCTTAAAAAGTCATCTATGCGCCTCAAAGTTAGATATTTTTATGACTTTTCCATGAAAATAACCCCTTCCTGCTTTAAAATGGCTTTGGTGCAGCTGTCCAATAGAACATACAGATCTATGAAGTCCCTGCCTCGTCTCCACCCACCTCTACCTGCTCACGACAGCATTTTGACCGTTTATTTCACTCATGTGAATATGATAAAAAAAGCATTACTTTTAGTGAGCTGCTAGTAATAAATGTTCTGTTGATGAGTGAATCTCTCCTTCTCTTGTAGTGGTTTCCTCTGGAGGGGGTTCAGTATGGTGAAGTTCGTCTCAAGCTCCAGTGGCTTTCCCTTCAGACTGACTCCAGCCTGCTAAAGGAGGTGCAGTAGCCCCAGTGTTGCATCAGTCAGTTATTGGGATCAGGACGCTTTCATTTAATCTTTTAGTTACCTTAATATTAGTGTCTCTACTTTCACCTCTAACTGTAAGTTGCAGCTGTGTATAACTCAGCTCCCAGCAGTTGAAGTCAGTTACATAAAGCATCCCATCACTCTCTTACAGTCTACGGACGGACTTGCTTGTGCTATGCTTGCAGTGTATCTGGACAATGCCTCAAACATCCCGGTACGTGGCTTCAAGTGGGGAATGTTAGTGTTGTGAGCAGGTGATGCCAATGTGCTGAACTGTTTTCTTATTTTTGTCTCCAGAAAGACCACAGTGAGATCACAGAGCATCACAAACATGGGAAACATTCAAAGGAAGCACGGGTAGGAGGGGGGGCTTCTTTTGTTTTGAATAAACTGCTATAACTTGCATAACCTTGTAAGATAAGCAACACACTGATGATTGGTCCATCATCTCTCTCAAAGAGACTTACAAACGAGACCGCTTCTTTTTTAGAAAGACAGTGAACACCAAACAATTTTTTTACTGGCTCCTTTGAATAATATAACCTATGAACTTCTATATCAGAAAGTAGAAGTCTACTGGAACCCCAACCCTCATGAAAGCCTGTGTGTTTGTTTATTGACTCTACTTATGTGACACAGACACGTCACATTACTAAAAGCCATGGTCAGCTTTAAACTGAAAATAAACATTTTGTTCCTCTGAAAATAAGTAGACATGCATTTGATTGATTATGAATAGATGATCATCATGTAAAGAAATGATAAGCTGTGAGTGTACAACTGAATTTGCTTTCGCACTATCAAAATTGACTTTGCGATAACCAAATTACCACAACCAGGGGATCAGTGGGAATTCAAAGCTAATTTCTGTCCCCAAGAAAGAAGCTTCATCTCATTAAAAAAAAAACAACACTCTTCCTCACTGAAATGATTTTTCCTCCATTATTCCCCCACTCTGAATATCTTTTTTTAACCTTCTTTCTCCGTCTTTAGTCTAGTATTCTACATATGAACTGTATTATTAATCATTAATTATGTCCCAGAATAATGCTATAGCTCACACTTAGTCCAGTTTCATTATCATTTCATATTTTTTAGAAGCATTATCACATAAAGCTGTTCTACTAAATCTGACACATTTTGCAGTACTGGTGAGTTTTATGCTTTTATTTCTCAGACACCATTGCTTCTAAAACTGCAGTACATGTGAAAAATGCAACAGCCCCACCTCTAGATTTATAGCTTATTTCCAATGAGGATGGTGTTTCTCTTTCAGTGTTAAGTGAGACATTCTGGTAGCTTTCTTCTTATTATAAACCCTTACAATTGATACTGTTTTTGTATCTTGATGTCTGACAAAAACCTCAGTCAGATCAGATACTTTCTGTTATTGCTCCAGGTGTGCTCGTCCCTGACTGTAGCTGGTATTTCCCGTTTGTCTGGTGCATGCCTGTCATTTTCTGTGGGTGTGTTGTTGCCAGCTGGTGTTCATGGTGCTAGATTTCCTCCTTAACCTGAGGCATATTCACAACATAAAAAAAGTATAACCAAGAGTTGTTTAGTAAGTAAATGTGCTTTTAGAGTGGATTTAGTTGTGAGAATTTTAACCATTCGTTCAACAATCATTAAATCTGAACACATTTGTTGAGCAAATATAGTGATGTTTCTGAGGCTGCTCAATCGGACAAATAAACAACGTCTAAGTTCACAGGTCGCTTTCAGCTTCTTTGGAACAGTTGTAAATACGCTCAGTTTTACAATTTGCCAGTTGCAAGCCATGTGTGAAAATTATTTAAAGGAAGTTTTGCAATTTGCTCATGAAAAAATCTCAATCCAAGGTGTCCTAACTTGAACCGTCTACAGAAACCATGTCCTCTGATTGCCCTCTGCTGGCCATAGTGTGAAAATACAGTAAACACAAGTGTGAAGGTCTGTTTAAGTTTCATTATCTTGGAATGTTGAAATGAAGGTCAGCCTTGAGTTGCATTCCCTTCCCCTGACTCTTGGTGTAAAAAGCAGTTTTATGTGTCCCATGATGTGTCTGCAATGTAGGTTATTAGAGTGTAATGCAGAACATTCCCAACCTGGACAGTCGACAGTCTGCTTGTAGGCAAACGCCCACCATTCGTTTGTTTACTTCATTCACACAGTGTTTTGATGATAGTATTGTGCCATATGGAGAACACACACAGAATGTAGGTGCAACATGATTTGTCAAGTGTCTGCAATTATATTGTTGATCTACTATTACTACTTCTGGATGTTTCAAATCTGATTAATACTGTAGATGTTTCCCTATCACATAGGTTGAGTTGTTGTGCTGACACCAGGATTTGGTGCTTATTTTATTGCATCTTGTGAACAGTTTATCAGAATAGGATCTGGCATCAGTTTGAAGGCACAGGATCAATGCCTTGGTCTCTTAGTTGTGTTCCTGAGCAGTTTTTGCAGTGGGGCAGGGTACATTGTCCTGCTGGGGGAGCCTGCTGCCAGCAGGATGTGGCGTTGCTGTGAAGAGGGTTTGATTAGTCACCTATTTAATTCTTAAAATTGTCTTATTTCTCACCAAAGATGCTTCCTCAGTTCTAACTGACTGGTGGGGGATCCATCCCAGGTATATATTCTCACCGCCAAATGATGGTTGCCAAACTACCTGGAGACTCACCACCAGTCAGTTAGAAGTGAGGAAGGCTCCTGCATGAGAAACAACCAAACAAGCCAGAAAGATATCCAGTTGCCTTCTACTTAAGCCCTAAGAATCTACCTTGAAATAATTTCAGGACCCAAGATTACACAGAATTCTGACAAGATGATCAGTATTATTCCCCTCACTTGCCAGTGGTTTGAATTTTGTAGCTCAATGAAACAGTGGTAATAGATGAGACACAGCTGAACATGTACTCACCTGATTTGTTTTGTTTCCAGCTCACAAGGAGAACCGCCGATCCCAACTCATTTGTGGAATTTTCCATTGATAAGGATGTTCAGAAAAGCAAGGTATTACTCTCTCTTCACCACACTGATACACCATTTTCCCTTTAACTGTTTACACTTTTTTTTGGTGTGTTATATTTACTGCACAGTCTGGAAAATGTACAAATTCTAAATGTAAACTCTGTGGTGCTGCAGTCACACAGCACCGTAACTGTGTTGCTTTTTATGCCCGATGAAACCATTCCGTTGCAGTTATAACCTTCTAAACACTTTCTCAACAGGTTGTGTATGCATCTAAAGACCCAGTGTTTGAGGAGGGATTCACCTTCTTTGTGCATAGTGTCAAAACACAGCAGCTCACTGTTCAGGTTTGTCATTTTAGCGTTGTATGCACTACATAAAAGATTTCTCTTTCCAGAAGAGTGGTTGTTGACACACAGTATGAAAAAGCTTGCTGTGTAATAATCTCCCTCTCATCAATAACCACCGCCAACATCACAAAAATATAATGCTGATTTCTTTTAGCGTGTTCCCACTTCTTTCTGTTTTGCTGCGAATCTATCAGTTGCCTCAATCGACAGTGGTCGGACCTCAAGACAATTCAAATCCAATCACCATCTTTAGAGGTTATATACCTGCTACTAGATGTCTGTTCCTCAAGGGGTTAATTGACTCACTGTTCTCCTTGTTGTCCTTGTTCGTGTGGTTCAGGTCAAAGAACCTGAGAAGAAGACTCCGCTTGGTGTTCTGAACTTGCCCCTCAATCGCCTCCTCAACACCTCCAACATGACTCTAGACCAGCGTTTCCCCCTGGAGCGCTCCGGAGCAAACAGCCATATCAAACTGAAGGCTATTCTCAGGGTTAGCAC
Organism: Amphiprion ocellaris; assembly: GCF_022539595.1. Lineage (NCBI taxonomy): Eukaryota > Metazoa > Chordata > Actinopteri > Pomacentridae > Amphiprion > Amphiprion ocellaris. Next base: position 19,082,115 of record NC_072776.1, read on the forward strand.
ACAAGTTTGCAACTTCATACACATTTCCTTCCCTCTTTGCTTAGTGTTTTTAGCTAATCATCTCTTTTTTCGCCTGCTATTTCCACCTGATGTACTGTAACTGATGTTATTCAACAAAATACCTCAATCATTAGAAAATGAAGTCTATTACACTGATGTTTATCGAGTCACTGAGATTAGTCACGTCTTCAATACCACACTAGATTCTCACTGAGGACCAGCCGCCACCCAAGATTATCGTGGATCCTCTTCCACAACCCAAACAGCAAACACTACAGAGCAACCAAGGAGGTAACACCAGTCTCTCCACTGGTGTATCCTCATCTCCAGAAGTTTCCTCCAACAACATCCCCGCTGCCTCTCCTCCGACCCGATTGGCTTATTCACAGAATGGCTCAAGTGAAGATTATTTAGCTCACCCCCATGGCTCGTACCTGGCTGGTGAAACCTGGAAGTCGCCTTCTTCTGCACAAAACATGCGTCGATTCGACTCTCACAGCCTGCTGTCAGAGAACTCCATCGCTTCGTCACGTTTCGACCTCTCAGATGGAGCCTCCTATCCAGAGTGAGTCCCTGGCTTTTTTTCTGTGTCTGTACACGTCTTTTTCAGGCCTTTATTGCTGACTTTCTACAGATGTCTTGAACTTAGCGGAATGGGTTTTAGCAAGCAGTAAAAGTGACATTTTCAAACTAATTTTCACCTCGACAGGGCCATTAGAAAACATCAAGGTTCATTTGGAGAGATAAACCTGACTGTGCGGTATGCTACCCTGAGGAACAAACTTATCGTCATGGTTAACTCTTGCAGGTACGTCACAAAAAAACATACTCACTACTAATTTTAAGCTACTTTCCTGTATATTTGCTACTGCATTTAAGATAAGATAAACTTTATTGATCACTTATCAGGGAATTTACTTGATACAGCAGCTAGATAGAAATGAGACATGGAAGAAGCAATACAAGCAATACAGTACAAGTACAAGAAGAGCACTCAGAGAGCGGAGTACTCCGCCAAGGCTGCTCAGTCGTATAATTACTGACGGATGAAATCTTTAATAAAAAATGACCTTGCGGTGAGCACAGGCATGTGTACATTATGCACAGATACCGAATCGTGTAGCCTAAATATGTAGCAGGTGGCGGAAATTGATGGGACTAGGAAACACCCCCACAATTTCATCAATTGTTTCTTGTATGATTTTGGATGGATAACTTCCAATAAGTCCACAGCAGCCGATTTTTAGTAGGATCGCAATCATGTGATCGTCAGCAGGCAGCTGCTGCAGTGTTCACTTGTTGTCATAGTTACAGTGACACCGTGCCGCTATCTCGCAATGATACAGAAATTTTTAGCAAATCCGTGGATCCAGACTATAAGCTGCATCACTGCAAAAATCAAATCACTTGGTCCTTGTGTCATTTCTGACCTTCCCTAAAAATTTCATCCAAATCCATTTTTGAGTAATGTTGCTAACAGACAGACAAACAGATGGACAAACGTATGGTGATTGTCACGTAGCTCCGCCGTGTTCCTTGGTGGAGTAACAAGAAGGCTAAAAATGAAGATATAATGAAGATTCTGTACAACTTTCACATGTACAGAAATGGGACAATGAATATATATTCATATATGGACAGGACATGCCTTGTAAATTTTTATTTTAACCAGTTGTTAGAATGTTATAAACCAATTTGTACTGAAAAAACTGAGATGCCAATAGTCAGCGTGTAGTTGTTTTGAATGCTGAGACTTAACACTAAATAAATAAGAGAGGAAAGCTGTAATTAAATACACAAATGATTTTCTTATCAAATTTCTCATGGCAGCATTGTTGAAAAGAAAATGTGGCTATGATAAGCTGTCATGAGTATCTATTTCCTACAGGAACTTATTCCCCTGCAGTGAGAACGGCACAGACTCTTACGTCCGCCTGTATTTGCTGCCTGACCAAACCTGGAGACACCGCAAGAAGACGCATGTCAAGAAGAGGACGGTCAATCCTGTCTTCAATGACAAGTATGTTTACTGGATTCGTCGCACATTTTTGTCAAAAAAAAGAAAGAAAAATTGACACATTCATAGTTCATAGTTTGTGTATATTTGAAGCTCAAAGGTTGAGACTGTGGCTGTTACTTTCTTTTCTCTATCTGCCAACCCTCTTTTATTGCAGGTTTGAGTTTGATGTGTCACTTCATGAAGCACATACTAGGAAGTTGGATGTGGCAGTGAAAAATAACAGGATGTTTCACACTCGAGAGAGAAAAGACATTGGCATGGTAGGTAATGCTCCTTGTGGTACAAACATATGTTTTTATTCCTGAATCAAGATTTCAAAGGCTGGTGGCAGCTGAAATGCTTTATGCTGTTAGACAGTCATTGGTGAGAGAAATATACAACTTCTAATTTTACAACTTTGACTCTTTATGGTTTAGTGTTGTAAATGTTTTTATTTTATACATAATTTGCTGAATCAAAGTTCCCATCACTTTCTTTGTTACACTTTTGCAGTTTGCTGCTCCGTCTGGATAATTGACTGAATTTTGCTCATGCCCACAGGTGATGTTAGATCTTTCACAGCTGGATATAGCCAAAGGCATCACAGAATGGTACGGGGGACATTTTTCTCATTTTTCATGATTTGTGAAACACAGTAGCTGTAAATGAGCTACAAGTAATGTTTGGTGTTTTGTTCTGAATGGAACACAAAGTGAAATTTGATGTATTAGATAAGAACTAAGCACAAGTGTGCTGAATTGTAGCATCAGTGCTTCCTTCTGTAATTGTTTACACTTTCTTGCAGTTATCACTGTGTTCAGTATGAAACTGCCTAACCAGGTGAAGGAATGATACGAGGTTAATTAAATTATCAGCAACAAAATTATTTTTTTTATACTGTTACACTGATCATTTGCTGTTCGGCCCAAGTCTGATTGGAAGGCGTAGACCCTGTCTTGTCAAATAATGACAAAAAATGGTTGTAAAAATTCTTATTTGGTTTAAATGTAATCATATGAATGTTCTACATCTCTTTTCTCTTAAGGTTTGAGCTCACACTGCCTGGGCTGAAGAAATTGTTCTAGCAGGTGGACCTGAAAAACTTTTGTTTGCAGCTGAAAAAACACGTTCTCAGCCACTGCAGTGCAAAGTGCTGACATGATGCTTTGAGAACTTAACATCACAGACTAGCGTTGTTTTTTTTCTTCCCGAAACACATCCCAGATGCTGGACTTAACTTAGTTATGATCACAGGCACGTATAGTACCATTTCAAACCACAGGTTTACTTAAATTCTTATTGGAATACAATATTTAAGTGCATATTGTCTCATTTGCAGATATTTCACACTTAAACATACTTCCCAGATAATATTGGTATGATTGGTGACAATTTATTGTAGCTTATTTGCATTGACACTAGAATACAAATAATCCTTAATAACAATACTATTTCTAAGGATTTCTTTGCCTAGAAGAAAATAATATAATTCATCAGAAAAGATTTGCATCTTTAGAGAAACAAGACAATATCTGTATTTTGGATATCTTTTGTGACAGATTTTCGAGTTCATCTGAGCCAAAGTTATCCTTTTGTATTTTCATGTAAATAATTTTATTGACGGTTTTTATGTAATATAGTACAGGATATAAAGTTACAACAAAATGTGTTAGCTGCAGCTTGTCAGAAGAGTCATTACGCCATGTGGAAGGGTTGCATGCTTTAATACACATAAATGCATTTTTACACATTGAAATGCTCACATTTACTGCTAAAATAAAGAATTTATCAGAATTGAAGTGGCTTTCAAACACATCAGATAAAATTCTTTGCTCTAAAGCACTTTTGATTTAATCTCAGATTTCCAACAAAGTTATAGTCTCACTGTTTAAAATAATCTCCCAATTTTTTTTGGATGGCTTCCATATGTTTCTGAAAAACAAACAAAAATAAACAAAGCAAACAAAACACTACACTTGATGTGCCTTTGTGCATCTCAGTTTAATTAAACATGACAAAAAAGAGTACCAATTAAGCAGCACATTGCATATATGTTTTATTTAAGTTAAAACCATAATTCATGAAGCTAATAAACTAATTACAGGTCTTTTCAGCAGGCCTGTTTTTAGACTGCCATAGGCTTATTAGTTACTGCTAAAAACATTACAAAGTTTAGCCTGGAATTTTGTCTTGATTAATGTTTATCTGTTTATCTGTGTACATTATTAATATGGAAAATTCTTGCCAATTCTGGTGTTGAGTTTATGCTTGAAATTTCTTTTCAGCTCATATTTATGGCAAATAAACATGTTCAAACAAATACATGGTGGATTTAAAATGGTCTCAATAAGTGTGAATGTGATCCATTGACTGGAGGAACGGATCTTTTTTAGCATGTGTTCATAGGACCAAAACAGAAACGGACTTTACCATTATTAAGTGTAACTGCTTGAGGCTCCTGACTAATACGGTCCCGGAGGACTATGGTGATGGTGCAATGTTTAGTTCTAAAATATGTAAATTAGCTTTTATATGCTATCCTTTGATTTACAAAACCTTCGGCAGTATTTCATTGGTGCACTCTTTCCTGTCACCTCCCCCCGCACACTACAAATTAATGGACTATTCCATCACCAGGCTCGCTCACCTAAACTTTCTTGTTGCAAGGGGCGCTCAAAGTGCGACACAACGTTGAACACCGAGTGAAGGTTAGCACAGTAGCGGCTGTAATGGGGCAAAACTCTCTATGGAAAGTAGTTAAAATATTGACAACAACGCTTCCAGCGGTAACCTCCATTTGAAGTTGAGTACCAGTTCGTTTAGATAAAATAGTATTACGTTATAACAATTAGCTACCAACAGGTGCTCCAGTATTGACAGAGCCATTATTAACGTTACACTATTTAACTGACTTCCGGCGGAAATTACACTTTGACGTGGTTTTTGTTGACGTTTTGCTAATATTAAGATACAGCGGAACTATTCGCAGCTTCTGCCGTTGGCCGGTGCTTAGGGGTTAACGCGCAGTCACCGTTGCTCCTTAGCAACGGCCCTAGCAACAACACAAAGATTTCGTTGAGGAGCTAGCGTTAGCTCATGGCAATTTTGCACTAAAAATGAGTTCAGGCAAGAAGAAAGTGAATTTTACAAACACTCTACCACCTCTACCGGCAAGTCCAGCAAAGGTAAGTTAAAAAAAAATTCTATCATGTCGGTTTATGAGTTTGAAAATGTCTAACGCTACAACATTTACCCGTGTGTGTGTTAACTGCCACCTAACTGGACATATTTTTAAATTGACAAATTCATTTAACAAAGCATTAAACAAAACATTATACAAAACAGTAAGGCTTTTTGTAATGAACAGGTGCTTACAGTGCAGTAAAACAAAATATTTATCTGTAGTTCTTGAAAATTATATGAAATGCGATCTGAAAATGAAACCCAATCAAAACAGAAAGGAAAAAAGAAAAACAAAACAAAACAAAGCTTGGGCTTTCTTTGCAGATTGTAATTCTTAAACTGAACAGTTTCACTGAATGTTTACTCTTCATTTTTTATAAAGGGCTTCAGTGAAGGAAAGAAACTCCTTATGAAACACATAAAACCTAGGATTTACCATCATGTATTTGCATTTGTGTATGTAAATTTTCTGAGGATGAGGATATTGTTAATCAAAAAATCATAATCTTTGTTTTCTGATACAAAATCATAAATAGAATCTTTTTGAACAAAGGGTTCAAGTAGAATATTGGTGTACAGCCAGCCATATATATCAGCCCAAAGTGCTTCTTTGAAAATACATTGAAAGAATAGATGATCTGTAGTTTTCATATCCCCACAAAATACACACTTAGTTGTGTCAAATCCAAATTGTTGATGTAAAAATTCTGTAAATTTTTGAAAGGATGCCTCTAATTTCTAATAATTAATAATTCATTTCTAATTTCACTTTCCGGAACCTGCGCCTCAGAAAGTGGCAGCAAAGTTTGGTGTCTCTTAAGTGTTTTAAATATTTGCTGTATTTGCTGTGTGCTCTGGCTTTATTTGTTAACCAGAGATGGTGTAACTCCTCACACATAACTCCACAGCTGCAGCTAATTCCCTTCTAGCACCTGTACCCTGCTCTGTCACAGAGACAGGGGTGATGTTGGAGCTTGGGAGACTTTGATCTGGGAAGGCAGCTGGCCCAGATGGTGTGTGTCCAAGGCTGCTTAAAGACTGGGCAGCACGACTATGTCAACCCCTCCACAGGATCTTCAACCTGTGTCTACAGTTGGGGCGGGTGCCTGCTCTATGGAAAACATCCTGTATTGTACCAGTACCAAAAATCAAATGTTCGGCTGAACTAAATGACTACAGACCTATTGCCCTTACCTCACACAGCATGAAAACTCTGGACCAGTTGATTCTATTCCTACTGAGGCTTGAGGTCAAAGACAAACTTGATTCCCTGCAGTTTGCATACAAAGAACACATTGGAGTGGATGATGCCCTCCTCTTCATGCTTCACCGTGTCCTGTCTCATCTGGAGGAACCTGGTGTTTATGTGAGAATCATGTTCTTTGATTTTTCAAACGCATTCAACTCCATCCAACCCACTGTACTCAAAGAGAAGCTCACAGAGATGGGAGTGGAACCTTCCTGTGTTTCTTGGATCATAGATTACCTAACAGGAAGGCCACAGTTTGTCAGGCTGGGGAACTGTGTTTCTGGGACATTAATGAGCAGTACTGGGGCTCCACAAGGAACAGTCCTGGCTCCATTCCTGTTCACACTGTATACATCTGACTTCAAATACAGCACTGAGTCCTGCCACATTCAGAAATACTCTGATGACACTGCTATTGTGGCATGTATCAGAAATGGGCATGAAGCTGAATACAGGGATGTGATAAGTGCCTTCAGTGACTGGAGTCACAAAAACTGCCTGCTACTCAACGCCTCAAAGACAAAGGAAATGATCATCGATTTCCGCAGATCCAAACCCCCTCTTCAACCAATGAACACTTGTGGCATGGACATCGGTGGTGACATCGTATAAATATTTAGGTGTCCACCTTGATAATAAGTTGGACTGGTCTAAAAACGTAGCCTTCATCTACAAAAAGGGCCAGAGTCGACTTTTTTACCTCAGAAGACTTCGATCATTAGACATCTGTGGGGAGATGCTGCAGATGTTTTATCAGTCTGTGGTAGCAAGTGTTCTGTTTTATGCTGCAGTCTGCTGGGGAGGCAGTATAAAAAACAGGGATACAAGGCATCTGAACAAACTGATTAAAAAAGCTGGCTCTGTGGTTGGAATCAGATTGAACACATGGGAGGAGGAGGTGGAGAGACAGGCACTTAGAAAGATGGAGGCCATTCTGACAAACATGGATCATCCACTTCATATCTGCCTCAGTGAACAACAAAACATTGGTGATGGACAGCTCCTATCCCTGCGCTGCAGGACTGAAAGATTCAGAAAATCTTTCTTGCCATCAACAATTAGACTATATAATTTAAAAGTAAACAGATGAGACCAGACAATTGAATTTCCCTTTGGGGATTAATAAAGTTATTGTATTGTATTACTGTATTGTATTGTAATTAGACCTAAAATGGTGGCAGGAATTGCTTTTGTTATAGAAGTGAAGGATGAACGATTGATATTTAAATTATGTTTCAAACTAAAGTTTTCATGGGGCATCATACATCCTTCTCCATCAGCAAAATGAATTATAAACCAGATGTTTTTATCCATCAATTTTGTATTGTACAATGATTTGTTTTTGATCACAATATATCTGTTGTTCCATATTGGTGTCTTGTGTGGGATGAAATTATGACTGTACAGTATTTTCCAATGTAAGAAAACTTGTTGGTGAAAAAGGGATAGTTTAACAGGTAATATTTGAATAGTGAAATCACATCTTAATAATAGATCAATACCTCATAATTTCTTGAAAATTTCTCTGGTAATATGAAACCAAAAACTTAAAAGGGATTTTTACCAATTCATTTTCAAGGTTCCATTTATGAAATCAAAGTCTATAGCTTGTAAACCTTGTAAACATTTTCTTTAGTCATTTCAGCTTTTTTTAATATCGTGAATTTTTCTTTTCCAAATATAACCAAAAAATAATCAGGTAAATCTTCTTGATGTCTCTGTTAGGAATAGCTAAAGAATGCACAGGATAGATACACCTACAAATGCCTTCCATCTTAGTCAGAAAAACCCGACCTAGTAAACTGATATCTCTCAATAACCAGGAATAAAATTTAGCTTGGCAGTTATCAATCCATATATATATATCCATATATTCTTGTTTTCTCTTTCAGTAATATCTTTAGAAATATGTACACCTAAATATTTGACAACCGACCTTATAGGAATGTTGTATGCATTTGTTAATTCACAATGCTGGATTGGCATCAGTTCACATTTGTTTAGATTGAGCTTAAGCCCTGAGGCCTTGGAAAAAATATCAATGATTTGTATTATCTTTGGGTCTTCAATTAGCTGTTTCATGCAAACAGTCGTATCGTCTGCTAACTGGCTAATGATTATGGGTTTGCCCAACACATCTAAGGGAGCAATGTTCAAGTTCCTGATAAAAATAGAAAGCATTTCAGTAGTAATAATAAAAAGAAATTGAGAAATTGGGAAACCTAACTGGACATGACAGAGCTTACTATCTCTGTAGTTAGTTAGAATAGAACAGTCTTTGCTGGCACATCCCAACAAAATAACTAAAAATAATGATTGTCTTGACTTTTTTTTTTGCATCATGCCTTTTAAAGTTATTAGGTCGAAACAAATAGATTTAAGCTAATTTGTTTGTGAAAACAACATCAAACTAATGCTGAACACCATTGCCCAGGTCAGAACAGAGCCATGGATGGAAACAAAGCCTTCATTTAAGCTGTTTCCTCTACTCAGCCAGAAACCTCAAGGAGCTGAGGCAGCTGTGAAACGTGAGTTGAGTTTTCAAAGTAACATGTAAAGTTGAGTTGGAAATATTTTTGGACTCAGATAAAATTTATGTCAACTCTAATCAGAGGGGATCACATATTAATTGACACCGTTGAATTTTGTAAATGTTTTGGTTAACCAGTTGGAACTTTTTGCCCTACATGTGCTGTAGAAGGTGTGTTGAGTGAGAAGGCAACCAGTAGACCAAGTGTAAATAATGGCAGACCCCAGAACCAGGTCAAGAGCAGAATGGCACAACAGATCCCTGGGACGTCCAAACGTTGCAGCGGTACTCGCATACGGCACAAAGCGAAGCAAATGGATTTTCGTAGAACTCTGGTTAAATTAGCATGGTGAGTTGGACAATTTTTTCTAAACAATCTTTTAAATTAACTTATTTGTCTATTGTGACATTTCATTGAATACATGTACCATCTCTCCATCAGTGACTCCTCTGTATGCTTTGGCAGCAAATGCAGGATGTGACTAAGTACTTAATTACTTAAATAAAGTGATCCATTGAATTTGATTTCTTAAGATGAAGTATCTATCCAGGCAAAACCTTTTTGAAGGCATCTTTTTACTGTAGGCCACAACTAAGGCCAAGACATATCTACTTTACACTATATAAAATAGCAAATACCATCTGTATCCACAAAGTAATGTTGGTTGTGACACCTGCTTTGCACTTTTTCTGTTCTTTTTAGGCTGCAGGAGAACAAGGAAGATGACGCTCACTATGAAATGGTAAAATTCAATACACGCTTGATATTATGTGCTAAATCATATCCCTTCTTTTGTTGTGTATGTGCTAATAAGGAGGACATTGTGCACCGTCATTCTTTTACATAATCTTTAACAGACACTTGATTTGTGACCATTTTATTGATGTGTTTTGTGCTAATGTGTTGTATTTATTGTTGCTGAAAATAATAAAAAAAAAATGCTGTCCTGTCAGAAATATGACTGCTTCATCCAAAAAGGGCTAGACATAGAGAATGTGGTTCCCTTGCAAGATTCTTGGCTGAAGAACATTCATGAAATAGTCCCTTGCCACCTGAGGAGCCTGAGCACATCGCTGGAGCAGCTGGTCGATGAGATCAAGGAGGACTATTTGTTCAGCATGAAAACAGCAATCTGTATGTATTTAATTACACTTAAAGCTATGAGCATTTACTAGATGAACCTACTCAAATCCATTTATCCATTAATCCAAAATCACTAATTATAACCAAGATAAAAACATTTACTCATATATAATAACTAAATTTAAAAAAGTATTTTTATTAAAAATTTTATGCTTAAAGAAGTACAGTTTTAATGCTTAAAAATGTGTTAATAAAATATTGTTGTTTCAATGTCCTCTGTGTGTGGTTCCAGTGAAATACATCTTGAGACATCCAATGACATCTGACAAGGACAAAGAAAAAGATCTGCCCCCTCACAGATTTGAGTAAGTCACTGGAATGGGTTGGGAGAATGTTCTATGTTTTTTGTGTGAGAAGTATGCTGTGCCTTTACTTATAAATACTGCATCAGATAGCGGTCATGACCAAACCGTGTGGATATTTCTTATTTTTACAAAGAAAATCTGAGTTTCACTAAGCAGTGACTGGAAGCCTTTACAAAATATACTGTAAATGCTATATTTTGTATTGGTTTTAGAAAAAAGGTATTTTCTTTACAGTCCCTCTGTCATTTTTCACTGTCAGGTTGGAGATTGTGCCAAAACCATGGAAGAAATCTTTTATCCAGGCACAGAAGAGGATGAATGAAAAGCTTAACTCTTTCAACCCCACCATGCGGCGATTGCTGTACCTATGGCACGACTCTTATATGTAAGGATGCAGTGATATACTTTTATGTATACCTGAAATTCATTTATTTTTGTTCTTTTTAATAACAAATGCAATGTAGGCATTAGAGACTTGATCAGCTTTTGTCCAATTTTCCTTTTATGTTGAATAACTACTAACTAATAAAAAATTGTGTCATATATTTAAAAATCACTTTTGAGGTGAATACATTTTGTAGTTTTGTTAGATTAAGACAACATGCCTGACGCAATATTTTATTTTAATATTATTAAAATGATTAAACTTTTATTTTTTAGTGTTTATAAGTTAGAACCAACATGTGAAAAATAGACAGTAGAAAGTAACCTACATAGGGTGAAGACATAAAAAGCACATACAGTGCCAAGGAATGTACAGTGCATAATATACATTTATGTAAAAGAATACATAGACTACATAATATTTTAAATAAATATGAATGATGGCAGGCTGTGTTGCACAGTTAGATGATACTCCATACACTGTCTTTTCCATAGATTAAATGAATCAAATATGGTAATTGTAGGTGTCTTGATACACTTAAAAAATGCAATAATGGAACTTGATGGAAATGGCCCTTTTCGACCAAAAATAAAAAATAATTAGGCTCATATTCAGTTACAGAAAATGATGTCAGATCTAAAATTTCTGTGTGCTTTTTCAAAATTTGTGATCTACTGTATTATATCACATCACACACCCCTGTTGATCTTGGTAATAATGGATTATTTGTTTTGTAGATTCATCTTTGCCTTGTAATCTTACTCCAGTGGTTGACTTGTTTGCAGCCATCTCCGTCTGATAGATGTAAAGGAGTTCCACAGCAGAGACGAGTCCTTTGAGCTCTCTATGTTTGAGCAGATGATTACCGAACAAGTTGATAATGCCAGAGGAATCCTCCTCAAAAAGTAAGTCCACATTATCGCCTAACACCAACATATTTGTCTTCACTTAAAAAGTAATAGGAAGTGTAACTTCTTGAATAATTCAGTCATGCTCAAGAGTACTTTACAATGCAGTTCGGCAGTGTCAGAATTGATACATGGAATTTCAAAGCTCCATGACTGCCATGCATTGTGAACACAGGGCATCTTTAAAGTGCTATCAGCTAAATGAGTCTCTTGTAGTATCAGTGAGTAGTAGGTTTAGTAGTAGGTTTATAGTAGGTTTACATGAACAACAATCAGTGTTCTCCTCTTCTAATTGTTCTGTGGAGGTTAGCTGGTGGTATGTTTTTTAGGAAAATCATTACCTCATACAACATGACCTGATGTAAGTTTTAAATTGTTTGCCTTGTCCAACAAATACAAATCTTGCATCGGCATAGAGCTTTTAGTTGAACAACCCAGAGCTGAACGAGCTCTGCATCTTTACAAAGCTTGAACTCAGCAGCCAGTGAAATAACAAAGGAGTGTCTTTATCTCCAACACTAATCTTACTGAATGGTCATTTTGTGGGTATAAATTGACTTTTGGATATTTGCATTTGTGGTTGACATTCCCTTAATTGCAATCTCAAGTATGACTTTTCTCTGTTCTAGCTGGGTTCCTGAAGTGCAAAACATTTACTACCAGGCGTTCAGGCGCAAACTGATGCCTTACACAAGCAACACAGCAAAACTTCAATCTTTCCTCAACTGCGTGGCTGCACTGATGACAACCCAGCTGCAGAGTCTTGTAATAGAGTCGATGATGGACTATACACACCTAATTTCTCAAGACCTGGTAGGAGGAAGCTTATGCAATTTAGGGTAATGTAGCTTAGAAAAGTAGAACAACCCCGGCTGTAATTTAACCCAGATAACTAGCTGGGCACTTACAGTTGTGCTGTTTCTTTGGAAGAAGGGCTTTGTTTTAATTTGTTCTGCACTTCTTAGCATTCAGATCGAGCCAGTAAGCACCCAGGCTTTGTTCTGCATCTCATCCTGGAGGACAGGGAAATCAAGTATGACCCCGACTTCCAAATATATGAGGAGGCCCTTCTAAATGTCTATGAGCTTATGCTCAGGTCTGTCAGCATAGTGCCTCGTGTGGAAACCAAACTGTACCCTGAGTGGGTAAGAAGCCAAATCTGTGTTTGTGGTGTATATAGAGAACATTTAGTTGAGTTCATTTACTAAAAACTAATGCATCCTAATTTCACAGTATTGTCGTAATATCCAGTTTTGTCTTCAGTGAAACTTCTTATCATAGTTGTGCACTGAGAAAGATTTCTAATGCTGACATTCAGTACATAGGATATCATTGAATCACACATGTTGTAAGTTCTAGTATTTAGCAGTGATTTCTATGTTTTTCCTGCAAGCATGCGATTTGGGTGATCTTATTCTGTATTTCAGAATCACATTAACCTTTCATGGCATTGCATTCATCACCTACTTTTATCATCTAGGAATACGTTTAGCTTTCTGCCTGAGTTTTTACCCTACTTCATGTTTTTCCAGCCAAGCTACCCGTTTGGAAGCACCCTAAAGCCTATCATCCTTCCAGAGATCCTTCAGGCCCAGCAGGACAAGGTGCGCAGGGTGTTCTGGGCTGAGTGTGTCAGGCCCAAGGAGTATATCCACGAGTATGATAAATATGCTGCACTGGTATCGAAGCAGGCAGAGGAGGATGTGGAGCAGTTCCTCAGTGAACAGCACTCGTTTCAGGAAATTGTGGCAGAAGTTAAACACTACCAGCAGCTTGCTGACCAGATCCAGTACACCCCATGCAAGGTACTTACTTACAAAAGTCCTTCCCCTAAATCCAACAAGGTCAAGTAACTCATCCATCTCAGGTAATTTGATGGATTTAATCTTTGTCAAATGTAAATTGCTGATATTTCATTGATGTCTAGTTCCATTGATAATTAATATTCCAAAAAAAATACAGCCAAAAAGTCACAGAATTAGTAAACTTTATAAGCCACAATCCTTGAATTCTTAAAACAGGCAACTGATTATGCCCATTTAAAAATCTGCTATATACTAGATTTGTCACTGGACATTATAATTACACTGTAATAATTCTGATACTGACTAACACTGCTGACTTTAGGTGGTACATTTCGGCACGTTTGAGGTCCGGTCCCACAAATTCATCCACTCTCTTGTCAAGCGTGCTCAGGAACTACAGCAAAAACTGGTTACACGCATGCTGCAGGACCATCAGGACATCAACAAGAAGTGAGATGTTTCACAGGAGCATTCTATATCCCCATAAAAAAAAACATGATTTCAAAATGCAGCTGAAGCAAGTTACCATTAAACCAATTCCCGACAGGCATCATTTTGACAGATACTGCTGAAATATGCATAGGAAGACTTTAGTGTTCAAATCTAACTTGGTTACTCTTGAGAAGTAAACACATTGCAGGTCAAAGGGAATTTACATAAATATGCTTTTTGGTTCAGAATCACTGTTAGCTGCTGTATTGGCATCTGTCCCGATGGTGCTCTCTTGCTCCAAGCTGTGTCATAATGAGATTGTAAATCTGTGAAATCCTCTGTATATAGAACTGAATTAATTCTGCTCTCCATGTCACAGGCTCTGTGATGAATTTGAGAAGATTTCAGAGAAGGCACTGAGCACACCACCTGATACTCAAAAACTGATGGAGCTTAAGGTAACTGCCTTGAATTCACATCACAGAGCAGCTTCTTGCATTATGCCATTCACAACGATCCTTTACATCTTGTCCGCAGATTGCATTTCACACACAACATCTAGTCAGTAAACCTTGCATTTTTATTTTTCATCTTGTGGTTCTTGTTATAGGCCCCTGAGCTGAGTCAAACCTCAGAATACAGAGAGAATGGGCAATTCTTTATCAATTTACTGCTGCTACTAACTAGCTTAGCATGGACAGTAGCAGTGGTAGTGATTAAATGCTTTATTTTCAAGTATAAAAACTACTTCCTCTGTATAAATAAAGTACTACTCTTATGTATGTTGTGTCTCTCTGCACCCTTTAGGCCTACGTTAATAAGGTGGAGACCACAGAGATGCCACAGTTGGAGCAAAGATTGGCAGACTCCAACAAACAATTATGTTACCTGATAGACTTTGTCACCCTGTCGCCAGCTGATATGAAGCTTAACGCAGAAACCGTCCACTGGTTTAAACGCATGCCATCCATCTTTAGAGAACACCAGAAGATAGTTACTGAAAAGACAGAGCAATATCAGAGTGGCCTCAAGGTCTGTGTTTCTACTTTTTCTATGAATCTATCATGTCTGTAGAAGTATTGAGATCTGCGGAACATAATCTGGATATTTTTCAATCCAGACTAGAAGAATTTTCCAGTTAAATAGATTATGTGAAATGATATGTGGTGATAGCTAGAAAACACAAAGAATGTTTCTGTACATGCACTCATTCCAGCTCTGCCGGGAACGCTTTGTAGAAGAACTGGAGAGCTACAGTGTACAGGTGGAGGAGTTTGTTTCCTTTGATGAGCTGACGGATCTCAGCAAGTACCTGAAGAAAGCCCAGGCCCTCAATGCCAAACTGGAGTTAGCTATGGAACAGGTATATCTGAATAAAAGCTATGGAGAAGGAGGACAGGCCAATATTGGAGTTAACTTGTGCAGAACATGGACAGTTCTACTGACAACCAAGACACTGTATAACATAGTGAAGCATAAAATTGGTGACATTAACTTATACAGGAGTGTAAGATCCTCTTTAATAGCATGACTCGAATTTATAGAAGTACTTCACATCCCAAATTACATTAAAGAATGTATGTTGTATGAACTCACACTAAAAGATACACAGTAATAAATATTGTGTATAATTGCATCGTATTGGAAGACTAAATTATGTGCTTAAAAATATTTAACCTCTAGAGGGCAGCGTTGGATAAAAAAAGCCAAACAAAAGCAACAATCAGGAGAGATGCAACACAAATACCTTGTATTTATCATTTGTGATCCGTATATTGATGGACATCTACTTTTCCAGCTCCCTGTTAATTGTATGTCTTATTTCTTTCTCCTTACTACCCTTACCTGTCATCCAAACTTCCTTCCACTCTGGAAAGATTGATGATTTCAATCAAGAAGAGGAGGCCTACGGCTGGTCTGTTTCCCAGTATCCGCAACGTAAGAAGATCCAGGACAAGTTGACACCCTTCCTGCGTCTGTATGAGACAGCAACTGAATTCCTAAACCAGTGCGAGCATTGGCTCCATGGACCACTCTCTGGTGTAAACCCAGACAAGGTACAAGCAGTAGAAAATTACTTTTTATTCAATACAGGTCAGACTTGGGAGTTTACGTGACATGAAATTGAGTTTAGCAGAGCTCTGTTTTTCACTACATGAATTTGAAGCACGTAACAATGACATCCTCATTTTAGCCTCACTGCTGTTGAGAATACCATTCTACAGGTACTAAAATATATGTGTATGGATAATGAGGGAAGACCTGATTATAGAAATGATAAAAGTGTGACCGAAAGTTATGTGTATTCCTAAAAGATTGTTTACTGTGCAACATAAGTAGTTCAGGCTGTTGTATAAACTGTATTATGAACTGTCAAGGTCATTAGGGATAGTACTGTACATCAAAGTAGATATTTCTGTGGCGCTCTGAACACTTGGTACAGCCATGTAAGTGTGAAAAGGGTGCTATCCTTTATTTTTGACACTCAACAGCAAAACACAGAACACAAGTTTGCTTAAGTTGTGTAGTTTAAATTTGTGTTTTACAAGGGTAATATTGGAGTATAATATTTAAGAAGGGGTCAGGTTGAAAATATAATCTATGTCCTGTAAGTGACATGCAGATCATCTGCAGTATAAACAAATGTACCTTTGCAGGTCCTCTAATCAGTGAACAACTGAGCACTGTGTGTAAGGACAGGTAAACTGTTTTGCAGGAAAAATTTTCCATTAGAGTTGAGACACTCGTGGTGGGTTTGTGTGCCCATAAATAAATTATGATTGTCAGCAATACTGTTTTCATTTAAAGCTTTGAAAACCATCTCCCTCGTCTTTCAAACCGTTACCATGTAAAAACTTCCAGCTATTTAGGTTGCATCCATAGTAACCTTGCAAACTTTTTAGCACACATAGACAGACACGCATACACACACTCGCATACATACACAAACAAATTTATTGAGCCTTTTTAGGCTCATTGAATTAAGTCTTCAAACACATTGAATGCCATAAATCATATATGACATACCATTACTTTCTGCCTCAATTTGCTGTATCCACATAGCATGGTGAAATGCACTACCTCTTGTTGGAGACAGAGATGTGTATGTGTGTAGAAGAGTTTACACGCAGTATTCTGGTCTCCATTTTTTAATTGACATCTCTGTTTCTAACATCGCAATGTTTTATTGGCTTTTCTGTGACAGCCTTTTTGTCTTCTTGTACAGTAAAGACAGGGCAAGATAGGATGTGTAGGATGGTTCAGCATCAGCAAGGCAATTCAAAGAACTTTATGTTAGACAAGTTACGCAGCCCACTTATAAAAGAAACACAAGGCAGTACATAAAAGAGATTGAAAAAGTAAGAAACTGACAATGGAAATTAGTAAGGAATAAATAAAACTAATTAAACATGAAAATAGTGCCGTTAGAATGTAGTGTGTAGCTGTACTCCACCGGTGAAACTAATAAGAATAATGACTTTGTTCTAATGAAGCCACTCAAATGTAGTTTTATAACTAAGACCCTAGAACAGATCCATCCATCAGCTATACTTGTTTTATCTTGTAGAAGCTTGTGGGTGGCTGTAGCCTATTCCAGCTGGCATTGGACTGAGCAGGACACCATTCCATCACACGGTTAACACAGAGACAGAAAACCATGGACACTTACACTGAACCCTACCATCAACTCAGAATAACCAATTAGCCTAACATGCATTTCTGTGGAAAGTGCAAGGCCACTGAAACCCCAAACAGAGAGAACGTGCAAACTCTACAAGGAAATTTCCAAGTGGTTTGTAGCGACGGTGCTAGTGTTTTCCACTTCATGTTTTTGCAGATTCTTTCTACAGAAACATATTTTGATCTCGCAGTCACTTAGTACTTTTCCGGACAACCATCCTAAATCACCATAGCAACCCCTCCCATTCATCCTTGTAGCTCCCTTAAAATACCAAAGTAACTATTTAGGACACCAAAGCATCCACCTACAAGCCACCTGTTACCTTTTTAGCAACCACCTATAACACCAAAGGAATGACACATGAGCACACTAGCAAGTGGCTAAACTGGCCACAGCAGCCAAATTTAACACCACAGCAAGCGCTTAGCCACCATCCTAAGCACTCAGGCTATGCACACAATGTTACAACTCCTTTCTGTCTTAAGTCTTTGAGAAAGACTGGTTTTCATCTTTCTGCCTCTCTGTTTGTCAGACTGGTTTCTGCTTTTTATGTGTATTCTATCTTGTATCCATCAGTGTCTCTGATTTTCTCATATCTGCCTTTGATCTAATTCTCTTGTATTCATTTCTGCTTTTTCAATACTTTTCTTCTGTCTTTTATTATAACAGATTGTGCTGTTGTAACTTCTCTACAGCCACTTTTAATCAGCAAGCAACTTGTAAGAATTCAGAATGATCTGTTATGTCCACACTCGAGTTTCTTTAACAGCTGAACTCACAGAAGAGACTGAAACATAAGAAGACATTGCTTTGTACACAGTACTCAAGCGTATTCTAAACTGACAGTATTATTCATATCCATTTTAATTATTTCCTGTGTCTTTGTAATGGAAAACCCCCACTCATATAGGTAGAAGGTGATGTTGGCAACTACTGGCGCACTCTATACAAGCTGGAGAAAGGCTTCAGTGAAGTACCTAATGCCCTTAACATAGCCACTACTGTCAAGGCTAAGGTCGAAGTCTTCAAGGAACATATTCCTATGATTCAGGTAACCCCTAAAGAGAAAGATTTGCTCTACACAGGAATCAGAATTACTTTAATTTCAATTGCTTTGTAACTGTAATTGAATCTTTATCGTTTGCTCTACTACTCCTTAATTAATAGGTACTGTGCAACCCAGGCCTGCGTACACGCCACTGGGATGCCATGTCAGAGTTGGCTGGCATCTCCCTGGAAACAGCTGATGGCCAGGCCTCTGTGGCTTACTTCCTATCCAAGCACCTGGAACAGCATCTGAGCAGCTTTGAAGGCATCAGTGAGGCGGCCAGCAAGGAATACTACCTGGAAAAGGCCATGGAGAAAATGGCCAGTGAATGGAGTCACATGGAGTT
Organism: Amphiprion ocellaris; assembly: GCF_022539595.1. NCBI lineage: Eukaryota > Metazoa > Chordata > Actinopteri > Pomacentridae > Amphiprion > Amphiprion ocellaris. Next base: position 19,101,131 of record NC_072776.1, read on the forward strand.
CAGCCTGCTTGCCTACCGAGAGACGGGTACCTCCATCCTATCTTCTGTGGAGGAAGTACAGATGCTGTTAGATGATCATATTGTGAAGACACAGACTATGAGGGGCTCACCCTTCATTAAGCCTTTTGAGGTGGAAATACGGTAAGAGACCAGAGAAACTGCTGAAGAATCATAATGCATTACTAGTTTAGAAGCAGTTCACTCACACTATGATGTACATAATGAGAACATTCCATACACTCACTATTGCTACAGTCGTTTGGTGGTATGTGTATTGCTTACTGCTGGGCTACAAATACAGACATCTGTGCCCTACCACCCTCACCGCTAATGTTAACAGATTCTGTAATTTTGCTGCCAAAATCAATCTGTTTTTGACAACAAGCTGTGCAGCCCTGAACCCCAGCAGACAAACTAAGAGACATATATTCATAGATGCTTATGGCGAGTTAATGGTCTCTGTCCAAAAAGGACAGCTGCTGAATAGATGCCACAGTATGTGGATTAAAGTATCCACAACAATGCCAGTACAGATCATAGGAACTTGAATCTTGAGTCTCAAGAGAGGTAAAGGTCTGTTCTGAAATTATAATTGTGTAACTCTCAATTACATTTATTTAGAAATTGTTAAAATTTCCCAGGTTTCTGTCCTTAATATCTGCAGAGATCAGTGAGATGTTTTATAAACTAGAGCATTTAAATTGTACAAAAATACAAGTTACATAGCACACACACACACACGCACACGCGCACACGCACACACACACACACACACACACACACACACACACACACACACACACACACACACACACACACATCTGATACCTCTGTCTGAAGGCCTAAAATGATTATCTGCCTCAGAATTGTGGTTAAAAAATCGTTACTATTCAGCTTTAATCTCCCCTTAGTTCAGCAAATAAAATTTTCCCATCCTCTGTAATTGCTGAGATTGTTGAATTATTATGTTACTGTGAGGCATAGTTTGTTACAGGATTCCTGCAATGTTTAAAAATGTATTGTGATAGATTGGGATGAAGGCTTGTAAAAGAAGATTTTGATCAACATTTTGTAATATAACATTAAAATTTTATAATGCCATTATCTGGCTTTAGTGGGGAGAAGATGATACCACAGTAGGGATAAGGAAATCATTTTGTCAATATCCATTACAATGGTCAATCCCAGCTACCTTTGCTCCTGATTGTAACTTTAGATTCGAAGAATACATGACATTAAATGCATGATTATATATAAACACAGCTATGGTTTGCTTCATGTTTATCATCATTGTTATGACTAATTTTAGGGAATGGGAAGGCAAATTGCTGCTTCTCCAAGAGATCCTGGATGAATGGTTAAAGGTACAGTCAACTTGGCTTTACCTGGAGCCTATATTTAGCTCACCAGACATCATGATTCAGATGCCTGAAGAGGCACGACGTTTCACAACTGTTGACAAAACATGGAGAGACACCATGAAACAAGTTTCCTTGGTAAGTCTTAATATGTTTCTAATTACAGTAGTATATAAAAATGAGACAACTTCCTGTGGAGGGACATAAACAAAAAGATGAGCTTCATGTTAGGCACATCAACACACTATCACTATCAGAAGTTTCCAGGGCTGATATTGACAAGATAAGAGTATTTCATTCACTTTTTTACAGAGCCACAGTCATAGCTGTAAGGAGAAGTAGTGTGTATAATCATTGATATTAAGGTGGCTGATCCCTCTTTGACACCCCCCGTAAGTTTCTTGAAGAGTAATTCCAAATTCCCAGCTAACTCAAAAATGAGCAAAGAGATGGAGTGTGAGTGGAGCTGAAGCAGGACAACCGAATGTCTCTGGGCCACGAACTGCCCTATGATGGTGCAGAACCGTCACTCAGAGCTAGCACACCTTAATTATGCAAAACTTTAAGTCTTGATGCAATTTATACAGATGACATGTATCTTCTGTAAAGCTGGTCATTTAAACATGATCTGTGGGGATTGACTCACTTTTTGAGCCAGCCTCAAGTGGCCATTTAAGGAACATAATTTTTCTGCCCTGGATACAGTATGTCAGAATGGTCATAAGCTTCCAACACAGCCTTTTTTATTGCAATGAATGAGGTTAAACTTGAAAAAAAAAAAACAAAAAAACTTGAGACCAACAAAAAGGCACAATCTACCCGAACCGACCTAATCATTATCATCTTAGAAGACTTGCCAACCATGAAGAAAATAAATACCCTTGTTAAATAAACACAAATTGTAAGAACTGAATGCAAATATTTACGACAGAAATTATCTTTTTAATATGTTTTACCACCTACACAAAGTTAATCTCCAACTCAGCTAAATTTGATTCAGATAGGAGCACATAGAACCACCCATTTGAACCACTGACTGTACAGACACTTTCTGCACTTTTCTAGATTTATTTCTGTAGTTCAATCATTTTCATTTAATTGAAGTGATAATGATCATCTGTGACTGCACTGTTATTGCGTAGTTGATTATAGTAACATTCTATAAAAAGGATCAGACTGTTGACTGGTCATGTGAGCAGAATGTTTGATTGCTGTTAAGAGGGAGCAAATAAGGTAAATGCTGAAAATGATTTGTAATATGGTCAGGAGTCTAGTGGCTTGAATTGCAAATGTACCTGCAAATTCAAGTACAACATATACAGCTAAGGCCTTGTATATATTACCAGGCAGCATACTCATTAGAATATAAGGTTGTCTAGTATAATCACATAAAATTCAACGCACAGCTCTGGCACATATGGCAGCATAAACCTGACCATGTGGATGATTTGCATATATGCACGTCAGCAAGAGTGACAGCAGAGGGTGGAAGTGGAATGCAGAGGAAACGAGGATTCTCACACAGATACAGTAGAGCAAAAGGGAGTATTTAGACAAAGAGAAGGGAAGGAGAGAAGAGTGGGAAAAGGATAGAGAGCAAGGGAAAAACAAGAGAACGAGGATAGAAAGTGAGGGTTGCACCAGCATCCTCAAAGAGTTTCCAAAGGGTAATTGGCGTCCTCAGTAGACCTGAAATGAGACACATCAATTTCAGGCAGTGTCCTCCAGAAAGCCCAGCCTGACTGCACCATCAAATAGAAATTATGGATTTTGTCTGGAAGGGGCAGGGGTGTATGGAGCCACAAAGAAAATGAGGTCACCAAGGGACAGGAGCCTACACACACAGATGTGCATGTGTACTGTCTAGTCTGCTGTAAGTTGTGTTCACTGTGTTATTGAGCATGTTGGTGCAAATGTTGTTGCAGTACTTTTTACACTTGGAATTGGCTAACCCAGTTTCAGAAAATTGGGGCTCAGCTGAAGTCTATCATGGGTTATTCCTAGAAACGTACAGTTAAACTGATTACTAACCATTATGAAGATGATCTAGACAGGAGCTATGTATACTTTACCAGACAATACTTTCATTTTATTTCACTTAAAAGACAATTATTTTTGGAGTGACACAAGGCAAAAGTATCATTATGCATTTATGTAAGAGTATCATTGTAATTTTAGTGTATGAAGTAAGACGGATTATCACATGAAAACATACATACCCACTCCTTTCTGCATAGAAAGTCTCGCAGATATGTAAGATTCTTACCGCAATTGTTTCCTAAACAGTGGGCTCACTAGTAAGTGACTGCGTACTTGCTATAACTTGTACCACAATGGCTGGCAAGTTTCTGTTGTAAAAGACCAGATGGGAGACCATTGTTGCACAACATGCTGAAGTCCTTGTCTGTTTATTATTGGAGGCACTAATTACAATTGTCAATCATTAATCATAAAAAACAAGACCCAACACAAACTAACTTTTCCAAATCCCTGAGACCGTCCTAAAACATGTTCGAGGCATTAAAACAATTTCTTATACTATCAATCAAAACAGATTGTGAAATATGCGTTTTTCAGAATTTTGCAGCAGTTTGGAAAGTTCTTTAGACATAATGTAGGTTTATCATTGTAAACTTCTATTATAAAATCAAAAACATTCTAAATACTGAATACGATAACATCAACTACAAGCTGTGTGGAAAATGTAAACGGGGCAGAAAACTGGCTCCTTTTTTTTAAAGAACTGTCTTTCAATCAACCTGGTAAAGATGCTGCTAGTTGTGTTTGTAATGTGGCTATGGCTAGCTTGAACGTATAGACACTCCAGTGATGACAGTAAAATATCCTCTTTATAAATTTGGCAGGAAACAGAAACTTTTGTAGGTATATAAGGAATGATCCCAAATTATAATAGCGGACATTACAAATTGAGTTGCTCCTCATCACATTGAAACACTGTGAGCTCACAACTCTCACAGATATTTGATTGTGTGACTGATTTCTATTTGAATTTGAATGATCTAAGAAGCAGAAATATATGGTAAGTTTTACATCTTTAATATTCATTTTAAATATTTTTACATTTATGTTGGGAAGCCAGTATTTTAGGATAAACAGTTATCAAAACTAAGATTATTATTCACACTATGCTCTTTATCTTTAATCTTAAACTTCTTGCATTGTTTAAAGCTAATGATTTTGATACACCATACCATGAAGGCCAGCTATAGAAAAAAAAAACACCCCTCAGCATTGACTTGTACTGCATCAAAAGCTGACAAACAACACATCCCTTCACTTCATCCGTAGCATTGATCAGCAGTGCATGAAATTAGAATCATCTCAACTACATATGATGACAGAACAGTGTGAGCAAAGAGGAAGGCTACAGTGCAGCTCTCGTACATGCACATCACACCAGGATGTAATGTTTTAGCCGAGGGTGTTGTCCTTACATCAGCCACTAGGAGCTGCTCAAGATCCGCTCCTCTTCCAGGGCCTCACAGCCTCCACATCGCAACTTCATTTTCCAGTTTTTTATTTTTTATTTTTTTCTGGCTTTTTTAATGTGTCACTTACCTACTATTGCATGCACAGTTGCAGATAAAAACAGGGTCAAATCAATTTAAAAGATTTATTTTGATGAACCAGCATCCTTTTAACTATGCAGCACACTACACTCTTACTCCTTCTAATGAGCTGGGGAAGGTGGAAACAGTTCATCTCTGAGCTAACAGAGAAGATGACTGGCATATTGTTTACTAACATACTGATGGATTCAGCCAATAACAACAACAGTAATATTCAGTAAACGAGTAGCTCACTTAATATTACATTCCCACACATGCAGATATAATACTCTGCATGATTTACCTTCAATATACAAAACATTTTTTTTTTTTTGCCCTGGATGTGTGATGTGTGTTATTTGAGAACAAAGAAAAATATTTTATTTATGTCATGGTTTTACTCCATGCAGATTATAGACCTGCCGTATCAGCTGAGGACAGTTGCTGTCCTCCATTGAAGCCGTCTGTTTGGTGCATAAAAACTACATTATCACACATAATACATGCATTAAAACATTGTTATCCATTCAGTGCACACATGAATAGCTTCCTGCTGGCACAGTGATGGCAAAAATAGACCTATTATTACATTGTCTTCTTAAAGAATTAGCCAAAATCATAAATGTGATGAAATCTATGAAAAGACAGAATTACAGTTCATCAAACCCCCTCACCCAGTATAATTGTCTGTGCATAAAAATACAATCAAAACAGACATTTTGCTTGTGCATCATCTATTATGTCTTTGATATATTCAGCTTGATCATTTTATTTGTCCTTTAACTCTAGTCACTGTAGTTACTGCATCTTGTCTCTTCTACTGATATTGCGTGTGAAAAATTCCCTCATCATCAATGGTTTTAAACAGTGTTATCTTTTACTTGTATTAATGTGGTGACCCTAGAGGGAAAAGCCATGTTGAAATGACTTTTCCATCTCTCCCGTTTTATCCATACATTTGGATATCAAGAACAATCATATATTAGTGATGATTAAGTCACAGCAATCCAGCATGCAGAGATATTTCTGCCTATCATGTCTGTTAGAATTGTTCAAGAATAAAAAGCAGTAATGTTATGTTCTTATGATATTCAATGTTTTTTTTTTTTCAATTCTGGGGGGATTTTGCCTTTGACCAAACAAATGGGCAGTCTGGAGGGAGACAGTAAATGACAAACAGTGCAATATGACGTGCAGTAAAGGGCATAGAGTCAGTTGAACCTTGGGCGTTCTCTGTGTCATGCACCATAACCACTAGGCCATGTTACTCCTTGTTTTTCATGTTGACTTCACAGTAGCTCTCCATTTTGATCCTTCCTGCATTTCATTTCATACTATTCATAAGATGATCTCAGGTTTCATTTCAGGATTGCTAACACTGTCATGTGAGAATTCTCAGCATTCACTGTCCAACCTTGAGAATTGGATAGAATTTTTATTTAGACACTTCCTGGGGCTGATGGTTTCAGAAGATATTGAATTAGTGTAGAGATGAGACATATCAGAGCTGAAATATTTCATAGGTGCTAGACAGGCCTCAGGTGAAATCTCTATTACTGTCCCACCATGAATTTTTTTAGGGTGCTGTGTGACAAGTGAACCTCACAGTGGAACATAATGTGGATGTTACTAAGGGAAAAGGCAGTGCTTTAGTGTCACCTTCAAGCAGCAGTGACAACACTACATTGTAGAGAAAAAGAACACAAAAAACTATCTTTCTGTCATTTGTGTCTTTAAATAACAAAAATGTACATTGTATTTTATAATTTTCTTTAAGTTTTTATCAGAAAACATACCTATGTATAGACAACTGTGTCGAACATTTCATTTATTGTACAAAAGTTGAGCTGTGCCTGTATGTATATATAATGTGTTAAAACTGCTGGTTTCTTGTAAGAACAGTCACTGGGAATGCTCCATTTGAAAAAGCTTAATGGTAGACAATAGGCCAAAAATATCTATATATATATTTGATTAGTTATCAACTGTTTGCAGTTTGCCATCTTTAAAGAAGAGACCTGGAAACCTGAAATGACTCCAGACGGACCTGAAAGGGGCAAACTATATGAATTTTGAATGTGTGTCATACTAACTAGTCTTGTAAATGTGCTGTAATGAGTTGATGATGAAGATGTAATTTTCAGCCTTGGTGGTTGGCCAAAGCTTTAAACACTATTCTCTTTAATCTGATGTAGGACAAGCACGTGTTGGCGGTGATAGCAATTGAAAAGATGTTGGAGCGGCTTAAGAAGTCCAATCAGTTACTGGAACTGATCCTCAAAGGTCTTAATAACTACTTGGAAAAGAAACGCCTCTATTTTCCTCGGTTCTTCTTTTTATCCAATGAGGAGCTGCTGGAAATCCTCTCTGAGACCAAAGACCCCACAAGGTAAACTGTCATGACTGTGCCCAAAATCATAATGGTATTTTTATTCTTTTTATTATTGTCATGTCATCAGTTATACTGTGTAGCGTCAGTTGTTGCAAGTAGTTAATAGCTGATGGCCGGCCAAAGTTTGTCTGTGTACACAATACAAACTAAGCTTCAATCAAAACTAGCTTTTTTTTTTACTGAGGACTTTAAATCTGAAAAGATTCAAAATGGAGATTTAGCATGTGAAAGGAGAAGATCCAGAAAGGGAAATAAATATAAAAGAAACTGGAAATTGATTTTAGGGCTAGAAAATGTTCTGCTAGCTATGGTAAATTAATTATAGAAACCCTTTCTATTTCTCATTTAGTTTTCACTCTGCTATTCCTCAGTTCTCTCTCTGACTGCTGGGAATTCTCATTACATCAGTACAGACACACATAGTCATCAGCTCCTCTGTAAAGAAGGGATTTCTGCAATAGGGATGTGGGCTGGCTTTTAGGCTAAGCTGTGTCGGGAAGTTAATGCTGGGGAAAGCTTGTTTTTTTTGGGGAGAATTTGAGTTATTGGTCACTGAATGCAAATCCCTGACAAAATGGCTTACTTTAAGTCTGGGGATACAGAGAAACAGAGGTCCGAACTTTCACTTTTAATGCTTTAGCTTTGGAAAACCTCCACATTGAGGCAGCATACCTATGAATAGCCTACAAAGCGCAGAAACACAGGTATACTGAGCAGTATTGAAAAGAGGAAATTAAGTGTATATCATTCAAGAAGCATTAATAACAATAAAAACATTATAAGAAAACATTGTACTTGTGGCTAGAGTTAAGTTACCGAGAACCAAGGACAAGTAAGGGATTTACAACAACAGATACCACAAGACACAAAGTGAATATGAATGAAAAAAATAGCTGAATGAATCACCTGCTACAGATTTTGTAGATGCAAATAGATTCTATCAGAATTCCCCAGCTAAACTCTAACACATATTCTACTAAGTTGAGTCTTAAAATGTTCCAAGAAGCCGTAATCACAGCGTGGAAAAAACGGTGAACACCTTTCACATATTCAGCCACTATTCACAGTGAACCCCCCACTAAAACATAATTTTGTGACCATAGGTCCCCTTTTGTTCCCCAGGCTCTTTTTTTTGTCAATTTTTGAGCTTTAGTTACTTATATCAAGGATATAATGATAAGTATAAGTGACATTCAGAAACATCTGAGGACAAGAGTTGCCTTAACCAGTGTTGCAGTTGTCTCACAATATCTTGCTTAGTTTAAGTTTGAATTGTAGCTCTAAACTTTATTCTTCGCCTGCTTCGTGTCCTGCTTCTTTTGCTTGTCAGAATTTCACAGGAGGGATCAGTCACTGAAATGGGGTGCATTGTTACCCATTTATATAATAACTGCAAATTTTGAAAATCATTATCTGCAACAAATACTATGCACACTCAGTGTAAATGTAGGAAAATAAATCACCCTCGCTCTAGCAGTCAACTGTATTGAGTAGAAATCCTAATGTGTGCAGTTTTCTGTGATTATAGTATTCTTTGAATTATTGTGTTGGCATACGTTTTTATTAGTAGAAAATGAGACAATCCACTTAATAATTAGTTCAGTTTTTGTGCTGCTTTGAGCCCATTTGCTCTACTGCCTCTGCGTCAGATCTGCAGGTGTAGGAGGCAGGGATGATCAACAGCCATTCGTTTTCTTGCATGTGGTCAGTTTGTGGTGAAGATCAACATTCATTCCACAATGTCTTTTTTTAAATGAAGTTAAATCAGAGATTTTCAAATCCTACAAATATAGGACTAAAGTGTATAAAAACAGAAATTTGTCTGGGTGATATTGATTCTGACACACACTTACAGTTTACTCCTTGTTTCACTGGCTGTGCAGTAAAAGTAGTATATCAACAGCTCAGGAGCAAAAGCTGTATTCCTCTTTCATTGTCCATTCTCGCTACATTTATACACAGTTTTGGTGTGCACAAAGAGACATTTGTCAAAGCTTACATCCTGATACCTTGAAGTAAAGCTCGGGCAGGTACATAGCCAATGTAAATAGCACTAATTTTTGGGTTAAATGGAGATCAAGTTACAGATGTGAGTGTAATTGTTCATACTGGTGAGCCCATAGAAGGTGTGAAGAGCCTGTTTAACATATACCTTGGCCATTTGAACAGATATACTGCACTGTAGACATTAGGCAATACCTAAGCAATTGCATTTTCTTGTATCCCTCTCCATAAGGGTGCAGCCTCATCTGAAGAAGTGCTTTGAAGGCATTGCTAGTGTGGTGTTCACTGATGTATTGGATATCACCCACATGAAGAGCAGTGAGGGTGAAATGGTGCAGCTCCTCGATATCATTTCCACATCCAAAGCCAGGGGCCAGGTGGAGAAATGGCTTCTAGAACTCGAGAATGGCATGATTGCCTCCCTGCATAAGGTGCTGTGTGGATTGTTACTGCGCTGTTTTTATAGCTCAGCTCCTATATAGTGTATAGACAGAGTTGAACAACAATGGCCTTTCTTAACTCAGGAACTGTGTTTTTTGTAATGCTTTTAAGAAATAGACTCAGTTATGAAGTTTTATTCTCTTGTGGATGTTTCCCACCAAAACTGACCCTGTCTGTTTAAGGATTTACCTTGTAGCCTTTTCTAAAATCCATTGCAGGTAATAGGACATGCAATTGAGGCATATCCCAATGAGCTGAGGATCAACTGGGTGCGTGCTTGGCCAGGCCAGACCGTGTTGTGTGTTTCACAGGTGTACTGGACAAAGAATATCCATGAAGCTTTCAGTTCAGGACAGAAGGTGATCAACTCTTTGTAGTATGTGTTGAATTATAGTTTACATTCTTTCTGTTATTGTCCTTTAACATAGTACAAGTGGACTCCTTACAAATGCTCACTTCCTTCCCTCTCATCTCAACTCTGTGTTCCATAGCTAAGCATCTGTTTTTATGAAAAATAAATCCCTGTCTGTCTTTGAAAAACCCTATCTTTTAACAACATATACTGCTGATGTGATGATATTTCAACCACATGCACTGAACAATAGGCTGTCCACTGCACATACTGTTTCTAAATGTTGACGTATCTCATTCAAATTATGGTTAAAAATTTATTTTATTTGTTTATTTATTTTATTGTGACTTTTTTTTACGCAAAGACCATCCCCACAGATGTCCACACTTTTCTCTTAAAAAACAAGCAGGCCACCATGTTTCTCAACTACAGCAGGCTTTGAAGTTCCATGATGTCTCTATCAAAGCAGTAACCATGACAACATGCATTGCACAGAATGCAATTTCACACAGCATGAGAAACAGTCTGAACAAAGGATTTTAAAGGTTCCCCAGATGAGGTCCACAAAATTTGATTACAGTTAGACAAACTTTGTGACCGACACATTACTGTACAGTGACGACTTGCCTGGATGAACTATCTCCAAACAAACATCCGATTCAAAGTAGTTGGGCTTTAAAGAAAGATATACTGTAGGCAAATTTGGGATGAACAGTTGATAGAGTCTGTTGCTAAAACAGATACCGTTTGATCCTATTTTTAAAAAAAATATTATTTTGGGCTTATTCAGTAGGTAGTGGAGACAGACAGGAAAGCAGGGAGAAGGACCTGCAGTAAAGAGCTATGAGCTGGAATCAAACCCCAGCCGCTGCATCCATGGGTCACCCGCTCAACTAGTTGAGCTATCTGGGTGCCCCTGTTCCTGGTTTTAATGGTGGGCAGGAAAATAACCTTGTGTCACACATCATATTTTTTTATTTAACATCCCTTAAGAGTTTGTACTTTTTCATCTATAGAGTCATGATCATGCCCTGCTAGTAATAGCACTAAGGAAAAGTGTGGTGTCTTTGTTTGGGACATCATGACAGTGATGGACTTAGTAGTTCGTTCGGGGATCAGACTTATGACCTTATGTTTGTAGATGGGGTCTTGATAGCATCTCCGCTCTGTCTTGACAACCTGCAGCAAGCTCTGCTTTCTGTTTAATAATGCCTCTCTCCCTCAGGCCCTAGATGCTTACTTGGAGCAGAACAATAGACAGATTGACGACATTGTGGCACTGGTACGGGGAAAGCTGTCGAAGCAGAACCGGGTGACCCTTGGAGCCCTTGTTGTGCTTGACGTCCATGCCAGGGATGTTTTAGCTACACTGGTGCAAAAGGGAATAAGTGATGAGAATGACTTTGAGTGGCTCAGCCAACTGCGCTACTACTGGGTGGTATGTGGAAGGGGTGTGGGTGGGTTGAAGTGTTTGGGGAGTTTGGGAAATAATGTCTATTCGTAATACTTAATCATTGATTGACTTCAGAATTCTGAATCACACCATGTGCAGGAAAGCCACCTCCAGACCAAGATGATCAATGCTGGTTTGCCTTATGGCTACGAATACCTGGGCAATACTCCACGTCTGGTCATTACCCCCCTCACTGACCGCTGCTATCGGTAAAGCTACTACACCAGCATCTCAACAGTTAACTGTTTCTTCCTTCCAAATGTTTATTTGAAATGCCATGAAGTCTTGGCTTTGTAAGAACACTAAAAACTCCAAGGTTTCTGGCACTCCTCAGATCAAAATTTAGCATTGTTTAGCAAGCAGGTTAGGACATGCAATTCATGTACGACACAAGTTCCAACAGTTGGTTACAATCTACTTTATTTTTAATTAACTGTTTCATAGTCCCTGTGTGTCAAAAGTTCATATAGGCTAAGCTGAGAGTTAAACAGCTAGGAAAATTGCCAAAAATTATCTCATGACTTAGTGGCTGAAAAGGTAATTGACTTAATTTGAGTCAATTAGTGTTGAATCTAGAAAAGTTTGCAGAAAGATACCCCACATGTTAGATCCAAGTTAAACATTTTGAAGGCAATTCTACAAAGTACTAACCTAAAGTGTCAATAAATTTGTGACCCACTAGAAATGTAATGAAAGAAAAAACAGCTTAAATGCATTATTCTTTCTACTGTTATTCTCATATTTCAAATTCCTAAAGTACAGCAGTGGTCTTAACTGACCAAAGGCAGAGAATCTGAGTTCAAATATATTTATCTATGGTGTCTGTAAACTTCCATATTCAATTATGTTTCTTGTAAACTGTAGGCTGAGAGCAAACAGTGCCACCTTTTCCCCAGTGGTACTTGTTTAGCAGAGAGTCCCTTTATGCCAGCAGCAGAGGGAGGAGGAGAAAATAAATTATTCCACAAGATCTTTTTTAAAGGACTTGATCATCAATTAGTCCATGAGGGTGTGAAGTTATTCTAATGTTTTTGTAGCTTATGTGCATGCATGTCAATATGAAGATATGATCTTTGATCAGTTATCACACACATTTAAAAAATAGCTAAGCTTATTACTGGTATCTTTTATGTTTGGATTTTCAGATATTTCCATTGGTAAGATTAATCACTGATTCACTCAAAACATACCATAATCCAATTAATAATGATCCTTTATAGTACTGAGTGAGTCAATAGATTACTGTTAAATATTTAAAAAACTGAAATAATACATTAGATTATCAAATACTAAAATCGTGATAGAAATGAGGTTAAAGTCAAATGTACAGAGAAATATAATTTAGCAACCAATCATACAAGGCTTTAAAAAAGGAAAATCTTAAAATCATTCTTAAACTCACAGGTAACCAGTGAAAGGCAGCAAAGATTGCTGTAAACTGGTCCTTTCTCTTAGTGTGTGTTAAAAGCCTGGCAGCAGCATTTTGTACCTGCTGCACTTTCTGTATGTTTTGCTTCCTGATTCTAGAAAAAAAAGTACACTGCAACACCTTGGGGAGATAAATGCATGGATAACCTTCTCTAAATCTGCAGGGGAAAGGAATGACCTGATCTTGGTTATCTGTCTAAGTTGTGCAATGCAGGACTGTAAAAGTGTGGTTACCTGAGCATTAAAACAGGAAAAGAGAGTCAAAAACACCCGCTACTGGCTTCTTTTTGTACAATGTTAGATAAGGCACCCAGACTAGAAGAGAGATTGTTTACGCTGCTGGTGGGACCAAAGGGAGTAATAATAATTACTTCCAATTTGGAGACAAATTGTTTGATGCCCACTTTTTAATTGCTACCAGACAGCACTTAATAAGTGAAACATCAGTAGTACCAGGCCTGAATAGGACATACATTTGGGTATTGTTTGTTTAACAACTGAAACTGATGCCATGTATACACACCAAGCATTGACCCCTGAGGGACCCCAGGCTGGAGAGGAGGGCAGGAGGAGTAGACATCTCAAAGCATGGCAGAGAAAGACCTGTTTGTCATATGAAATACACCAATCCATCCCACATCACTGTCCACTGTGTTGGAGGTTGAACTGAGGTCAAAGAGAACTGAAACGGTGTACAGACCACAGTTGGCTGCAAGCACCAATTCATTGGGAACCTTGACCAGAGCAGCATCTGTGCTATGTAGGGAGCAGAAATCAGACTATCATTCATCAAAGACATCAGTCAAGTAGTCCCAGTTTTTCTAAAATCTTAGACAAAAACAGCAGCTTGGAGATGGGTCTAAAATTATTTAAAATACAGGGATGTAGAGAGAGCTGGTCAGGGTTCAGAGTTAGTTTGTTTTAACCCTTAACAATGTTCAATTTACTTGACAATTGACTTTGTCCTCTGTTTGTCTTCCTTCAGCACTTTGTTTGGTGCCCTACACCTCCATTTGGGAGGTGCCCCTGAGGGCCCAGCTGGTACAGGAAAAACAGAGACAACCAAAGACTTGGCCAAAGCTGTGGCCAAGCAGTGTGTGGTCTTCAACTGCTCTGATGGACTGGACTACATTGCTCTGGGCAAATTCTTCAAAGTGGGTTACTTTCATATTATGATTTCTTCTTAACTGATTCACACTAAAAAGCTCTAGATATGAGTGAAACCAAGGACTCGAAAAATGCTTTACTTAATTAGAAGTATTATATTCACACATGCTGCTCCCTTCTTCTTTCGGATGGAAGTGTGCCAGAACACATACTTTTACCTGGGAATATTCCACCAGCATAACTATTAGCACTTCAAAGGGCCAGATAAAAGGAGATGACACAAGGGTCAAATTTTCTTTATTCTTATTTCTCCCTATCCCAGAGTGGTATGCTAACATTTAAATGTCAGCCTATAGACACCACTGCCACCTGTCCTTTTAAGATTTATGTAATAAAGTTGTGCTTTTATGGTTGCCTGTCGTTACACAAATAGAAAATCTATGAAGGAAATGCCACATGAATATTTGTGTGGGAATGGCAGGGTGTAAAGTTTTATCCTTTCAAAAATCACACTATGCTGTTGGCACAGTAAGAGGACCTTGTTCACTTCCCACAGCATCTCTGCAGCTAAACAGTGTAATGTGGTTACACTTACATGTGTGTCTTGAATGTGTGAAGCTACAAATGCTGGACCAGATGACTGAAACACTGAAATTGCTTAAACCCTATTGTCATTTCCTCTTGCCTGCTTCACTGAATTAACTGGCACAGATAGGCAAAACTTACTCCTGCATGCTATTTAAATTTGTATTAAGGAGTTTAATGTGTATTAAAATGTGTGTGTATGTGTGTCTTTGAATGTGAACTTGTGATCAGGGCCTTTTGTCCTGTGGTGCTTGGGCCTGCTTTGATGAGTTTAACCGCATTGACTTGGAGGTGCTGTCAGTGGTGGCTCAACAGATTCTCACCATACAGAGAGGTTTGTTTTTTCACATTCTTATTTTCTTTCTCTTTGATCTATGAATATACTGGCAGTATACCAGGAACAAATCTGGCAAAATTTCATCAGTGAAAAAGCAGGTTTTAGACTATAAAGACATACAACACTGAGCTAAGGCGATCTGTGTAGGCTGTCCAGCAGAACTTCAAGCGCAGCTTTGTTCATCGCAGCACAGCAGTGTATTTATGTGTAGTACGGGCACTGAATGCCTTACATCGTAACATGCAAGAGCCAAAGGGGTAGCCCAAAACTGAAGTTTGAAAATGTTAATAGGTTTCTGTTGCTTAACTGCTAAGATGCTTTTCATAGGTGTAATTAGAACTTGAGCTTTTTGTCATCTGTTTTGTTTGTCCTAAACTGGCAAACTGTAAAGCTTCTAAGCCTACAGCCATGAATGTTTAAATGCCCATGTGTGTCTATATGTGCATCTGGTGAGGATGTCATCTACTGATTTGGATCACAGATATGGTGGACATGTTGTCTACAATGTGAGTTTCATCCAAAAAATAGAGTTCCCTAAAACTGGTGACTTAATTACTGATTTGTAGCCTTTAATAGTTTAAATGTTTTCACACCTTTCTAGTCTTCAGCTGTCTTCATCAGAGTCGGTATGCAGAAAGGCATACAACAAAAATATATGTACATCTCTGTGCCCAGGAATTGCTGCCCATGCTGAAATGCTGATGTTTGAAGGCACAGAGCTAAAACTGGACCCCTCTTGTGCTGTGTTCATCACAATGAATCCTGGCTACGCTGGACGCTCTGAGCTACCAGACAATCTCAAGGTACTCTATCATATATCATTAAACATATAGAATTCTTGGTCTTTGTTTCTGTTTTAAAAGTCCAAAATATAATTTCAGAAAAAGTTCAAAATATAGCTCAAACAACATCAGAGTGTTTTAAGTGCAATTCATGCTGCAGTTTAGCCAAATTGCCTCTTCACCACAGGCTTTGTTCAGGACTGTTGCTATGATGGTACCAGACTATGCACTGATCGCAGAAATTGTGCTCTACTCGTGCGGCTTTGTGACCGCACGGCCTCTCTCAGTAAAAATAGTGGCCACTTACCGACTTTGTTCAGAGCAGCTATCGTCTCAGCATCACTATGACTACGGGATGAGAGCCGTCAAGTCTGTGCTAACTGCTGCTGGAAACCTTAAGGTACGTCAGAACTGTTTTACTGTGGTATGATCTTTGTTGTTTGTTAGGTTTTTTTCCCCCACAAAAAAAAATCCCAGACAGTTACGCATAGCTGTGGCACCTCTATCAACATGTTAATTTTTTACATGCATGATGCCGTTACTGTGAGAAGCTTTAATTCTGATCTCTTTTCAGAATAATGCAGTTAAATCGAGCAGAACAATCTTTAATCACTGAACTACAAGGCAAATAGTAAGCAGAGCCTAATTGGTGCTGTTCTGAGTAAATTAAAAGGCAAACATGCACATAGCTGAGTGTAGTGTCTTCTCAATACAAATTTAGTTGAATTTAATGCAAAAGAAGCAAGTTTTAAGTCATGAGTTTACATATTAGTAGTTCTGTTGTACTATTTGTATATATATTCCACAGGAGTAATCTCTCAAATGCAGTGAGGAATCTGAATTTTGGCCCATACCTATGCATTTTCCAAACACACTATGACTCTGTTTTGCAGAGTGCAGTGATGTGTGACAAACAAAGTAAAGAGCTGTAAATTAGACCTTCAAAGGAAAGGTTATCAACTGGCACCTGCCTTTTTTTGTGCAAGCAGGAAATATGCAGTCACTTTGGTGACCTAATGCATTATACATATCATTTTATTTTCTCTGGTTCGCTACAGGCTTAGCAGACACACTAAGCCTAATTCCTTTTAAAAATGTACTTTTCCAATGGAGAGGTGTGTATTTAGTCTCTTCTTGAATTTGACAGGGGAGCTTCAGAGTCACATGTATCACACACAGTAATACTTTTCTTCATAAGACCCAGTAATTCAACTGTTTCTCATTACATCTCTGCTCATATGTTTCTGTTCTTTCGCATCCTTTCTCCTTGGGGGTGGGTTTATTTCACTGCAGCTCACTTTTCCAGAGGAGAATGAAGATACCCTGTTGCTGAGATCCATTATTGATGTCAATCTGCCAAAGTTCCTGGACCATGATCTGAAGCTATTTGAGGTGTGTGGAGTGCTTCTCTTCCTAATAAATGGAGCAGTTCACATCAGCTGAAGTCAGCCCATGTTAATTCCAGTTGGTTCACTTAAAACTGTGATGCACAAGGACAATTTAAGTCTGTTTGAACAGTTCACTGGAATATATGTGTGTATATGAGTGAATGAGTGTTCTCAATGTCCTCATCCAGCACATCTAAAAGTGAATGTGTATTTCTATACAAATAAGCTTGTTTCTTTCCATTGTGCTTCCATTGTGTGCCATGATTGGAACAAAAGTGTCTGTGTGTATTCTTTGTTCCCTCATTCTACTCTAAGAGTCGTCTTTCATGGATCCCTAAATGCATTCTATTTTCATCTCAGGGTATCACCTCTGACCTCTTCCCGGGGGTCAAACTTCCAAAGCGAGACTACTGCATTCTACTGGAGGCCATTGAGGAAAACTGTCAGCGCATGAACCTTCAAGTCACAGAATTCTTCGCTGAGAAAATCCTGCAAATCTTTGAGATGATGATAGTGAGGCATGGCTTCATGCTGGTGGGTGAGCCCTTTGGAGGAAAGACCAGTGCCTACCGTGTACTAGCAGCAGCGCTTCATGATGTCTTTGAAAAGGTATGCTGCCCTTTTAACTCTAACAAGTATACCGTAGAACAAGGTTGATGATGTGCTTGTTGTCCGCAAACAATAGGAATTAAGAAATATAAGCCATGTATTCTCACCGTAACAGTTGGAGAGATAATTTAAAATAATGGCAGCAGAAATGAATAGTAGTAGAACATTGGGCCAAGTTGAATGGCATTTATTGTTTATATCAGGTGTTATCCTTTCCAATTTGTCGGGAATTTTGAGCACAAAGCCTTGTTTTCAGATGGTTGACCATGCATTTTTCATTGCTTTTGTTATAAACTTTGATGGGATGTCTTCAGTCATTGCAACATAAAGTTACCTAGTCTTTAAAAAATAATCCGAATCCTTTATGTCACGTTAAAATATGTTACGCTCAATATCCAAGGCTTATCTGAGTTACATGTTTGTCCCAAGTAAACACATCCATTCAATTTGTCAGAGCTGTAGTCTTTGTTTAGTAGTTATCGATCTCAGAGAGGACCAGAACCGGCTTGTTGTATTTACATGGCTGAGAGGGCTGAGAGGCATCCCACCAAGGGGACAGATGAAGGCCTGCTGATGGAATGCCTTGGAATGCCACATTTATCATCGTCATCCTTGTCGCTGCACATCCACTGATCATGTCCAACCCCGCTCCCTTCTTTCTCTCTTTTTTTTAGTGTTGTTTTTTTTCCAGCAGTTTGCTTTCTCATTGCTTTTAACTCAGAGTGACACCTTGTCTGAATTGTCATTTGTTGCAGTTTTTACTTCTCTTCCTCAGTTAACAGAAGTTCTGTCATATTGACAGTAATTTTCTAAGCAATTTATGAGTCTTGGCAGAGAGTAGTTGGTCAAAAGACTTGTCATACTCATTTAGACACTTTTATTGTATTTTTGCCCAAACTATAAAGCACCTCTGTGTATCTAGTTTTTCTATATGTGCATGTGTGTAATTTGTATTTGTCTGGACAGCCTAGTTGTCCAGACAACAGATATTATTATAATTTTGTCAGTTAATGATATGTCTGTATATGTGTCTTTTGTGTGGTTGTTAAATCAGGGTCTAATGGATGAGAACCAGGTACAGATCACAGTAATCAACCCCAAATCCATTACTATGGGCCAGCTGTATGGCCAGTTTGATCCCATCTCTCATGAGTGGTCCGATGGCATCCTTGCCATCAGCTATAGATCCTTTGCTGCCTCCCAGGTAAGATGCCTATGCATCCTTTGAGTGTTTAGCAAACACCTTGAAGGTATAGCACTGATTTCATTTAATAAACAGATTTTAGTTCAGGCACAATCAATCAAATAGTAAACAAGCTCACAATATTTTCTGACTTGTGAAGCCATCTATCTTCTATTTAAGACCTCCATACAGATGAACATATTCCCACCATGGAGCTGTACAGGGTTAGTTACTTGCCACCAATTCTGCTATTAGATACACAGTACTTGAATTCGAAAACAGAGACCAAATATTGTAACAGACCCAATATCTTATAAGAGTGCCAACCAAGCTAAAAGGTGAAACAGCTGACTCCATGCCGTGCTACATATTGGTCCACTGACTGTGTACAGTCTATGGTCCATTATATTATGCATCGAAATAATATATTTTATTACCATAAAGCTCAAAGATAAATTAAAATGTTTATTTTCTTTGTCAGATGCAGTAATATATTTCTGTTGAAAAGTGAATTCTGGTGAATATATTAATACCTGTGTTTTAGCGCCTGTAATTTAATATATATTGCAAATGCTGTAGTTCAGAGTAGTGGTTATACCCTTAACTAAAACTGTGGTTTAGTTGTTGCTAGCCAGTCAGACACAATGATTTTCTGCTGACTTGCCACGTGCCATAACTGATTCTAAATGAGACAGTGGCTGAGGAGAAGCTTGAAAGGTGCCCTACTGATAAACAATTCCATGTTTGTACACTCTGCTAACAAGACACATTGACAGCAACAGTATTTTGGTAATTTATAACATGCCCAAAAACTGTATATAGTCACTCTTATGTACTAAAAACACTGGTAGCCAACAGAACAATAGGTTCTTATGTTTTAAGTTCAATGTACTACGTTAGTTTCATCGAGGCTTCTTCACGTCATCCAAAAATGACTTAGATTACAATGCAATCTTGTATTTAGTTTGCACACCAAACTGTTCTCCACAGTACATTGTAACAGAGAGAGACAAATGTAACTTTTGAACTGTCCTTTTGGAACTCTGTGGGTTCGATTTCTCCGTCTTAGGTTCGAGTTCATGGAGTAGGACAGTTAAGTTCTGAATGTTCAGTTTATCTTCTCTTATTGTCAGTCGGCTGAATTAGTAGTACTGTTATAACAGTTGTGTGTCTCTTTGTCTTTTTTTAAATTACTAAGCTTCCACAGAAGTGAAAATGACATTTTAACCAAGACATAATGTTTCTATATACCACAGATATTTAGACCAATGCTATCTCCATGGAAGCAGTTCTTTGAAACAACTTTATATCACCAGTTAAAACCTTAAAACCTTTGTAATATATTCCTGTGTCAGCTGCATCGTGCTATGTTGATACATAAAGGCTGTTGCTCTGGCTGGAAATGTTTGCTCAGAATAGATATTCAGGGAGACAACAGGAGAGATGCGGAATTATTTTACTGCAGTATGGCATATGCCTCCTTTATAATGACTTATTCAGATATGAATATCTTATAGCAGGAAACTGCTGCTGCACTTTTCCCTGCTAGATAAAACTTTAAAGCATGTTCTTCTTGCAGTACATTAAGATGTGATCAGGTGTACAATTCAAAGCTACCCTTCTATAGATGGCTGTACAACACAAAGATGAGAGTACGATAGTCTTCTCAGTCTCAGTTTATGAGTTTGGGATGGATCATTGTACTGTAGGCATGACATTCCAATTAATCGCAGCTGGTAGAAAGAAAGCATGCAGTGACAGGTAAGCAAAAGAAACATTTAGCTGTCTTGTTATAATTAGGTCTTTAATAACTCTCTTCCATTTGTATGCATACATAGCTACACACACACAAGACACACGTGGGTAGACAGTTTACAGATTGCGGTGACGGCATGTCTTAATGGAAAATCATTTGTTCATTTGCTTCTCAATTTTTTTTCAAATGAACTTGTCATTTAAAAAAACTGACTCTGTATATAAAGTTGTCATTTTACAAATTGTTTTTCTGTCGATGAATAAGGAGTCAGAGAAGTGAAATTACATACTGATGCAATGAAAATAGAAAACAAGAATAAGTCTTGTCTTAATTCATTTACAAAAAAGTCATTTTCCTCTCTGGGCAAAAAGTTATTCTTTGTTTTGCTTCCCCTTTCTGCGACACATTTTCCTAAACTAATTGTATCTGTGCTAATCTGGAGTCAACAGCAGTGTAGTGTATTAAATTCTCTGCATACACAATATACAGTTTTTTTTCAGACAGATCATTACATTACAGCATACTCACTTCCCTCTCAAGCACCAGATGGCCCCAGCCCAGGCATCTCCATTTGTTTATATCACAACAAATCAATTTAAAGCCCAGCTCTTGCCAGCCCATTTAACTGGAGAATTGACGCTTGTTGTCAACTTCCATTATGACAGTGAAGGTGTTAATTTATTTAGCAAACATTCTTCACTTAGATTACAATGCACAGGTGTTCTCCCATGACCTTAAAAGTATGCACAGCAATTTTTGTTTGTGCAAAAGAAATCAATGCACCATGTGGATACAATAAAGGATACAGACACAATTTTAATGCACTGAGCAGCATTTTTTCCCACAAACTTTTAAGGTCTTATGAACTTTAAAGTTCCACAATTGTTTTAAAAAAAAAAAAAAAGTATATTTAAGCACTGCACTGCTCAATTTTTGTTAAATTTAGCTTGACTTTTACATGAAATTAGAAGCTTTCTAAAGGTGTAAAGGTTTAAGGTGTATGTATAACTCAGTCTGTTCATTTGGACCTGCCTACTTCTCTCTCTCCATTTGTCAAGCTGCCTTAGCGTCAACAATTGCAAAATTCTACAGGACTTTATTTTAGCATGTATTTGTCAGGTATGATAATGCAATTGTCTTCTGGTGAGTGATGGAAATTAAAAGGACAGCTGTTGTGGTCAATATTAAGGACTGTTTTTGACCTTTTAGCAAAGTTTATGCTCCAGGATCAGGTTATATTGAAATTTCTCCTTCTTCCTTTTTTTCTTGTGTCTTTCAGAGCCCTGACAGAAAATGGCTTATCTTTGATGGCCCAGTGGATGCTGTGTGGATTGAGAATATGAACACAGTGCTCGATGACAACAAGAAGCTGTGTCTGATGAGTGGTGAGATCATTCAGATGTCGCCACAAATGAGCCTCATCTTTGAGCCCATGGACCTGGAGGTGGCATCACCAGCCACGGTGAGAAGCACTCTTACTTTGATTGAAGGCTTTATCATTGTGTGCCCTGCTTTTTCCCGTAGTGTCACTGATGGAGTGGCAGATGTGGTAGTTATGACTGCAATGAATACAGACATTCACTTGGAAGTACTTTGCTTACTTTACTTGGAATTGCTGACATATCACTGTAAACAGCTATTTGCCTCTTCCTGTTTCTAATGTTTCATAGTAGATTGAGACAATGTAACATACAATAGATAACTTTCTTAAAATTCTATTTTTGTGGATCTCTCCCTTTTTCTCTAATTCTGAAATTGGCAAATTCCTTTTGTAATGTTGTTATTTTCACTACCACCTCTTCTGTTGGCTTTGGATGAGTTGACATGCAATGCGGTAACACCAGGTTCTTCTTTTCACAAAGCCACGACAATTTATCAGGAGGGCATAGTACTTAGTATGGATAGTTATGCAACCTTCTTACCTCCAATTCCATCCCCCACTGTGAAGGGATTTTTCTATTAATTTCAAAGATGCTAAAGAAAATATCCAGGATAGGCTCTCTATTCACATCTCTATTCCTTTGAAATAACCTGCACTCAATATCTAGTTATTTTGCAAGGCATACTGTAAAAAGTTATTTAATTGTACCTTTACTTAAGGTAGGAGGAACAAAGGCTTTTGCTTGCAATGCATAGATGCCTTGAGAGAATACCTTTGCATCTCCCCAGCTCTACATTTTTATTAAAGAGACTTCTATTTTTGATTCTCTATACCCTGCTACCTGTTCCTTTCATCACAGTGAATGCACAGGCATCAAAACTTTTGTGATCACAGTTAACTCTTCCCACTGTGTGCATGTTCCCTTTTGTGCACTGTTAATCTATCGTTCTCTCTTTAGCTGTGAAAATTATTTTTCTCCCTTCATGTACTATCATAACACCTTTCCTTTTCTACCTTTTTCTCCTAACATATCCACATACACAGTTCAGTGCTATTTGTATGTCTTGATACATCTCTGCTCACCACTCTTTTTTCTTTATCTTTATTTGCCTTTATCTGTGGATCTATTCATGGAGTGTTATGTGGAGTTGCTGGGTTGCATCAAAGCTTTTGCAGTAGTCTGTAACACTGTCATCGGATTATTATTAGACGTAGTATCATATATGGAGAACACATTTATTTGCAGGATTTTATCAGTGCAATGGATGCAGTGCATTATTATATTTGCATAAACTTTAGCTACCAGCATTGCTTCAAGTAATTTTCTGACAAAAAAGCTGTTGTACTTCTGAGGACTAGTCAGAAAGTTTTGCTCATCATTAATACTACATAAAAATATTGTTCTTATAAACTCTTTTTAAAAAAAAAGTTTTTAAGAACAGAAGTTTTGTGTATTCAGACTTGATATATGTTTCTGGCAGGTGTCTCGGTGTGGTATGATCTACATGGAGCCCCATATGCTAGGCTGGCAGCCTCTCATGCTGTCCTGGCTCAATACAATGCCATCTACAGTCAATGCAACGCACAAAGACCTCATCACTGCCCTCTTCAACCGCATACTGCCAGCCTGCCTCCAGCTCATTCGAAAGGCCACCAAGGTGCAAAACTGATAAAAACCTTTCTCAACACATACTATACATTGTCAAGCTGGCAGTGATTTGCTAATGAATAATGTGTTGTCGTCATTTAAAAAAAGATTTCTTTTTCCATGTTTTAGAGTTGTAAATAGTTTGATTTTGTGTTATTTTAGTTTTATGTTTCAACTACACATAGACATGTACATTCTCAATTGCAAAGTCTAGTCAGCTTTGTTCACATTTTAATGAGTTTTGAGCCTAGTTGTTCAGTCCAGTGTTCTGACATCACTTCTGTGTGAGTTTTGGTGTGCGTTGCCTCTTTTGTTTGATTTCAGGAACTGTCCCCGACCTCTGACACCAATCTGGTGAAGTCCCTGATGAATCTCATGGACTGCATGATGGATGAGTTTCGTGATGAAGCAAAGATGAAGAAGATGAATGAGAACGATACTTGCTCCTGGCTGGAGGTTTGTGTTCACACTGCTGCTAATAGTACTACTAGTTATTTTTACTAATAATACTAATTATTATTATTAAGTGTTATTACAGTGCTATTAATAGTGTTATGAAATTGAGCATGTAAACATACAAATGATTCCAGCATTCTAAAGCAAATTAGGCCCACTACCCCTTACTCTGCAGTGGAAAGTACATTTACTCAAGTATTGTATTTAAGTACAATGTTGAGGTGCATGTTATTCAATGCTTCCACTTCACTACAATTCAGATGGAAACATTGCACTTTCTACTCTACTCCAATTATCTGACAGCTTTTGTAATTTTATGAAGAAAATTTTACACAGTAGGTATTATGGGAAGCTTTAAAAAAACATACATAGTTAAAGATTAAACTGGAAGTTTCCAACAATTTTGTCTTCTTGTGTATTGCAAAAAGCAGTATGTAATCAGGCTCGCATTTCAGACATCTGTGAGTTCTAAACTGCTCCACCAAATAGTTATTTTTCCGTTAAGCTCCTCACATGGTTTAATTTGAGTAAATCTTCAAATGATCCAACATCTTGCCAAAAATCAGAGATCAGAGAAAAAGCCCAAAAAGTGAAAACAGATTTGTCTATCAGAACCTATTTTTTTCTTCTTTCTACTCCAATTGAACAACGGACAACCTCTTCATCTAGTGCCCTTGTGTAAAAACCCAGCAGCTACAACAGTAACATGTTGTTTATACACTGATGCTTCAGCATTGATAATCTAATGTCATGATATACCGTTCAGAAGGATGAACCCAGTACTTATACTTTAAATTTTAAAGATTTGAATACATCTGCCACCACTGTATTCTTGTTATATGCTCAGAACAAACTGAGAATATGTTTGATTAAAAAAAAAAAAAAAAATTGCAACTGGCACACTCAAATTTTCTTTGCTTTGTGTTGATGTTGTAAGCCTGTGGTTTTGCTCAAGGAAGCATAAAATGATTCATACATAAAGGGAGCAACTGCACTTAAGGGGTAAAATTACAGATTTCCTGAGCTGTACAGCAAGAGAAAATGGAGACAGTGACATGGTGACAGAAGACAATTCTATATCATGACAGCAACTGACAAGAGTCAGTGGTAATAGTATGCTGCAAAACAACAAGGGACATAGACGATGCGAATATGCTCATGGACCAATGACACATATTTTACCTACAAGAGTACTTTGAAAAGTTCTCGGACTCACCTGGAAGCATTTGGTGTAACTCCCATTTTGGGGAATAACGGGACTCTAGAAAGCCTTGTATCAATGCCCAACAATGGGCCACTTGTGCTGTGTGGACAGGGGCATTGACTTGGAGCAACAACTTGCCAGCTTGAAGCTTTCCTCATCTTGCAAAGAAATTATGAAAAACATCAACAGTTTTTATGGACAGTGAGATAAAGCTTTATGCAGTTATACCCCCAAAATGGAATTATGCCCCTTGATTCTGGGTGAGGTCGAGAACTTTTTGAAGTACCCTCATAAGTTTACCTAATTGAAGACGTTAGAGTACCGTAAATCAAGCTATAAAAATTGTGTTGCTGTTGCATTGTTTATGAAATGTTCATATTTATTTTGCTGTAAAATGAAACTGAAAAATAACTCATTAAAACTATGATGTGAAGAACTGAAATTTGAAAGGTAAAACAACGCCTTCATTTCTATTACCTGCAGATTGATTAACTTTATTCAGTTGAGTTCAGACATCTGATAGTCATGAACTCAAATAAAGATAAGGATTTTCTGTTGTGGTACTCATTTTAATAGTCTGTAAACATAAATCAAAAAAATTTTCTTCAAACAGAAAACTCAGATACTGTATTAAGCAAAGAACAGCTCTTTTCTGTTATAAATTTACTGTACTAATCAGGTCTGTCTCCTTGCGGGTCTACAAAGAAGGGAAAAGTTTTAGCAGATGAGCCCTTTCTTCTGCCCCCTGCATGAGTTCCAATTGATTTTTTTGCCTCTGAATCATGTCTTTTGAAAGCACTGCTATTATCCCCCTGTGGCACACTGCACTGATGAATGCCTTTCAACCTTCTCTCCCATGTTTCTCAGCCAGTCATTATCAAAGTGTTGAATTAATCAGCTTTTTAACAGCAGGAGCTATCATGAGGCTGCTAAGCCTCATTTCCAATTCCTACAGTAGCCCTGCTGTTTTTTTTCCAACAAAGACATCTCTTCTCTGGATTGTGTTTTTTTTTGTGTTTCATAAATTAATCTGTATGCTGGTTGACATTTACATGGCTGCTGTACATATAAATCATTTCAGTAATTGCAAGTCTTTGCAATGAGATTTTTGACTAATCCTAAATGTGTAAAGGGATTTTTTTTTTTAAGGTTTGACTTTTCTTACAGTATCATACAGAGTATTTACTTATTCTGTTTCTTGTAAATACCTTTCTTTACACTATAAATACCACTTTGAACATAAATTTATTTATGTTGTGTGTCATAGTCCAGGTAAGTATTTGGATGTATACTATACTATAAAACAAGTTCTCAGAAGCAAAATAATGTCTTATAGGCTATAATATTCATTTTATAATACTAATTAGATGTTGCCTTACAGTTTATCTTGCAGTTCTTTATTAAAGGCTCATAGATATAATGCAACAACCCAAAAATATATGGGGTAGTACTTGTGCCTGCTACTTACAACTTCGTACTACTTCAGCCTTTGAGACTGAGGGACTTTCTTCATTGAACAATACATGCACGTTGTATGCAAATATGAATCTGATCTAATGGTCAAAATTGGTAATTGATGGGCTTGTGTTTTACACAGGGCATCTTTGTGTTCTGCCTGGTGTGGTCAGTGGGTGCCAGCTGTGATGAGTCAGGCAGGGTCAAATTTGATGGACTGGTAAGAGAAATACTGAGTGGACCCTTAAGTGAGGAGACCAAGGCCCACCATGGCATTCTGGCCACTGTTGAGGCTCCTCCTAAACAGCTCACAGTTCCCTTACCCACTGAGGGAACAGTGTACCAGTATCTCTTCATTAAAGAGGTAAGTCTGCTTCGGAAATTTGTGGGACTGAGAGCAGTTTGCTGCATTTTATTTTATTTTATTTTTTTTGCTTTGAGTTTCGACTCACAAACATTTTGAAATATGACTCACTTCCTTATGAACTGTTACAAAGTTAACATGGGGACAAAAATGAAATATCTCTTGTACACTGAAAAACACAAATGGTTATTTTATGCAGAAATTCTGTTTATGCCATTATTACTACAATATCTGGTTACAAACACAAAAAGAACATCAAGCACCTGTGGACAGACTAGCGTGACATACCTGCATTACATTTTTTCCCCCTCAGATAATTGTTGAAGATGGGCTGCAATTTACTGGCTATTTGGAACCTTTATCGTGTCATACTCACTAATCTCTGTCACATGGCTCAATCTGCCTTGAATTTGCTACCAATAAATTATTTTTTGACATTTTTGGAGGACGGTGAACAAAGTGGTGTTTTCATAGCAGCAAAACAAAGCAAAAAAACACATTATAGCTCCTCCGTCTAAATTCATATTTGAAATTTTCTTAATTAAATTCAGTTTTGAAAAAGATGTTCCAGCAGAAGTTTTAAGAGACAAACTTTATAATGCATCTGAACTGTATGACATTTTATTATATTATTATATTTAATCATTACGGGCATTTTACGTACAAGACAGCTTTAGCCAAGGCAGCACTTCTTTGTGTTTTTATACTGTATATTTCTTCTGTTCTTTATAAACAAAAAGAACTGCTTTGGATTTAACCAAGAAGTCTAAGACTGTTATGTAGCTTTTTAGTAGAAAAAGCTAACACCACATGTGGCTTGAGAGCATTTGCCTCTTACATATCAACTATTGTTGTTGATTTAGAATGTCGATATCAATAAATTCTGAGCGCAAGAAAAGGGACACATAAAATTTGTGACCTTTAGTGTACAAATGCCCATACCTGTTTATGTGTCACAGTTTAGACAAATCAATGTGTGTGCTCCAGTTGATCAAATACTCCTACCTGCAGTCTAATATACTATTGTATGTGCCCAATGCACAATGGTTGTTTATATCCAAATGCAAATCTTCATCACGTCTTTTTTTTTTTCCCCCCAATTTCCTCTTCAGGGCCCAGGCAGGTGGGAGCTTTGGACAGATAAGCTAAAGACCTCTCCCCCCATATGCAAGGACATGCAGTTCAACGAGATTATTGTTCCCACGGAGAACACAGTACGCTATATGGCACTGATGGAGCTCCTTGTCACTCACCAGAAGCCTACTATTTTCATCGGCCCCACTGGCACTGGCAAAAGTGTCTACATTACAGTGAGTTTTCTGATATGTATTATTTTGGCAAATAGAAAGCAATGAAGCGTTTGTCTGAGAGGAATGTGAGGTAAAAATGATGCAAATGCAGTGTGTAGCATGTAACACAGTATAGAAAGAGAATCATTGCATTTTAGCTGCCTTTATTTTTCCATAGTTAGCCTTAGTATTGTTGGACAAGGCTTGACAGTACTTTGTCATTATTTACTATAATAATAAGAGGACATATGTAGCTATCAATACTAAGAATAAGACTGCTACTACTACTTTTGAAAGTCATATTGATAATTCTTTAAGGTACTGACAATGCACTATGATTACTTAAATGGTATTGAAGGGACTTTATGAAATTTCACGTAAAAAATGTATATTTAGTGCTTCTCACCAAATACATGGCATTTAAAAGCATGTTGCTTTTCTGATAATTTTTCAATCTATATTTAAATGCTAGCAGTCTTCTTCACTGTATTTAATTTTTTTTTGTTTCTTTCTCTTCCTTTACCACCACTAATTGTTGTACAGTTGATTAGTAGGAAACCATGAGCTAGAATGCAAAACCTTCATGCTTGTACAATCTTGTGCACAAGATGGAAAGAAAATTGTAACAAATTCATCAAACCATTGTCCCGTTGTGCTGCAAGTGGCCAAAAACTGCACAGGGTATCAATAAGTGTGAGCTAATTTGATTTGCTTTAATTTACTTTATTGACAGTGATATATGCTGAAATTAATTTAAATTAGTGTTGTCATAGGTAGTAAAACACTGCCTATGCTACTGATGGCATTACTTCTTGAATGAGTGAACACTCATTTCTAAGAAGTGTAGTTCTGGACTGGAGTAGGTACTCTGAGCACACAAATCATTTGGAGGCAACACAGCTACCCCAGGTGTGAAAACGGCCACCTTGGAGGAATACGGAATATCTCTCAGCAGAGCTTTGGCTATTTATATCAAGGACTAATCCCCCCTCCCAGCCTTTGCTTCATTAGTTCATCCATTAGTGTGCTCAAACTTGAGACACTGGGGTGAATAGAGATCATCTCACTGGGGAGCCTGCCTTGTTCTCCACTTCCTGCCTGTCTGCTTGGTAGAGCAGCTCTGTCCCATGCCGCAACCAGCAGACCGTGGCTGAATCCCAAATCTGGCAGAAGTGATAAAGGAAGACCGACACTCAGGCCATGTGAATACGAATGGCACGTTGCCCACAGTAGTGCTGTCAGACAACTTTACACTAGGCTCCTTCACCTGCCCCACACTACTCTGGAGTACGACAGAGACAAGCTGTACAACTGGTTTATAATTTAGCCAACAGGATGATGATGCATTTCCGCTGCTTCCTGTGATCCATCACGTCTCTTTTCAATGTGCAGTTTGTCATTCACGTAATTTTACAAGCATGTCTATAAACACTGTGCTTACACGGTGCTTACATGTTCACAGTGCAAACAAGAGCATGTGCTCTGAACCCAGAAGAGATAATATCCTAATAAAATGCTAATTTATGGTCTTTGTTCATATTATCAGTTTGTTCAAAAGGGTACTTTTTCTTATAGCTTTTACTGTAAAGTCCTTATGTGACTCTCATGTAGAATGAAAAATTTATGGATTTTAGCATTTTAGTCTGCATAACATTACTTTAGATCATGTCCTTAGAGGGCAACTAATTTCCCACTTCATTTCAAAGTCATTTTCAGGGATTAACTGAGATCCAATTTTTATCTAATAAAATGCTCAGCAAATGCCACGTTTAATTACATTATGAAGCTTATCACAGCCATTTGTCTGGATAAAATTGGAAATGACTATTTTGTGTGTGCTCTACTTATACAAGGTATTTTTTGGCATATAGAGAGAATGAGAATACTTAAAAACCTTTTCAGCCAAATGAGCACTTTTCTCAAGTGTGCAATTATTAACACCTTCATTACATTTATTTGTTGAATATTGTCCATGACATTTTGAGATCTTCATAAGCCACTTCAGGTTTTTGAACCCACAATAAACATTCATTTTTATGGAACAAACTCTCTCCTGGGTACAACAGCAATATTTTTGTCAAGTGTCACTTTTCTTGATAATATCTCTTATTTATCATGCAGTGTCAGAATTACACATTATTATGTTGTTGATGATTCATTCATTTTGATAGTATACAATATAAAATGCACTTCCAATCTGTAAGTTATGATAATAGTTTGTGTTCATATTTCAAATATCTCTTTCCTAGGACTTCTTGTTGAATCAGCTGCAGAAGGATGTGTACAGCCCATTATTTATCAACTTTTCCGCCCAGACTACAGCTGCCCAAACCCAAAACATTATTATGTCCAAGCTAGATAAGCGTCGCAAAGGAGTGTTTGGCCCTCCCCTAGGGAAGAAAATGGTACAGCTTCTTTATCCTTTTCATACTTGACATCTATTTTTGCGCACTCATTCTATTTTGACAGTTTGACATACCATTTTAAATGCTTAAAACCATAAAGGTATGTTTTTTTGCATCAGTATACAATATATGAGCATATTCCAAGTATCCTAATGTTTCTTATCAGGTGGTATTCGTTGATGATGTGAACATGCCAGCCAGGGAAGTTTATGGTGCCCAGCCTCCTGTGGAGCTGCTGCGTCAGTGGCTAGACCACTGGAACTGGTATGACTTGAACGACTGCTCCATGATCAACCTGGTGGATATCCAGACCATATGTGCTATGGGACCACCTGGTGAGTTGCAGCTGTGGTACCTTCAAGTTTATTAGAAATATTATTGTTACACCATTGTTTATCAAAGATGATTGATTGGTTGACAAAAGGTGGACTGTTTTCTATCTGTGGAGAGTACTTTTTTTCATCTGTTGTGTACCTGCTGCTCAAGTACTCTGGAGTCAGTGTCACAAACGACTCCCTGCTGTTTTTTGGAGCGCCACACTGCCTAAAGGTTTTTACAAATAGAACATGTTTGCCACCTCTGCCTTGACTGCAGCTACAAGTGTAAACATGAAAGCAACCCTGTCCACTGGGGCAGCTGACAGCGACAGCTGCAAAAGAAAGGGGGTGAGCGCCTCTCTCAGGTGGCCACACTAACAATATTTGCTGCTAGTGCCTGAGCTGACAGTGGTTTAGTTTTTCTAAGGTCTGTATGGATGTGGTAATCTCTGAATCCAAACCAAAGTAAAATCAAATACAAAAAAATCAAATGAAGCTTTATTGTCATCATATCATATGAGATAGTGTTTCTCCAGGATCCAAAGACCAGATCAGCAGTTAAATATTTTGACTACTTGTGGAATGAAGCTGTTTACCAGTCTGGTGGTTCTTCCTTAAAATATTATTGTTGTATAATTATATTATACCTTCAGAGTTGACTTGTGATATTAGTTGGCAAAAAATGTTATGATGTGTTTGCCAGTGTAAAGTTTTGTCTCCAGCTGTGATTAGTGCTGTTTCCAGTTGTCCCTGTTCATATTGGTGAAGTAAGTCAACAGTGGAGCTAGAACAGAAAAGGTATCTTCAGTGGACTCTATTGATTCAAGTGGCCTTGCAAGTCATAAAGAGTTGGATGCCATGACGCAGAAGTGGTTTCGCTGTCTCTGTGTGCAGTGTGCAACATTGAATGATGTTGTTGCCTTGTGTTATGCAGCAACCAATCAATCAGCCACTTAGAACAAGTTTTGCAGTGTTCTATAGATGCGTTAAAAATGCTTTAAATGCAGTATGACGTTACCTGGTAAATATCATTTCACTTAGAGCATGGAAGGCAATATTTAACATATCATCTCTGACAAATGCCATGGTTGTTGGGTCATCTTTAACACATTTGTACACTTTAAAAATATAATACTAATAATGACAATAATAATAATATTCAAATAGAGAAGAATAGAATGGAACACAAAGAGCTTTTTGTCCACCAGTGTGAAAAAAAATTTTCAGAGACAGAATGTGGTCGCACGCGTATATGAAAATATTGCCTATTGTAACTGAGTACCGTAAATAACTGGGTACTGAGTAGGAGTACTATGATCATTGGTTGAAACTCACCTATCCAAAGTGTTATCTCTGTTCAAGAGTAGGGTTTTAAGTGTTTGTCCTGCTTGTTTTCAGGTGGGGGACGGAACCATGTAACACCTCGGTACCTGCGTCACTTCAACGTAATCACCATTAATGATTTTAATGAGAAGACCATGTATACAATCTTCTCCAGGATCAGTGACTGGCATTTCACCATACGGTAACTATATTCAACATATAACTTGCATGTATGCATAGGTTTAAGAATTCTCATGACCAAATCTGTACATATAATCTGCTTGCTATATCAGTAATACAGACAGTGCCGCCTGTTCTTTATTAGCCACATCTTTTGATTTTCAGTGTTAAGCATTAAGTTGTTTATAGCAATAGAAAAGGTTGTAAATAATTACATACCAAAGGCAGTTGTGGCTGCCAAAGCTGTAATTATTCAAGAGTCAAAAGGAGAAGTGCCACTTACCAAAAAATTATTCTATACATCAGTTTTTGTGTCAATAATTAGAGGATAAAAGGTGTTCTTTTTCCTCCTCTCTTCTTGCCCTGCTACATTGTTTACCTCAGAGACCACAAGCCCTTAAGCAATCAAATCTTTTGGACAGGTTTCAAATCTACCCTAGCACTCATGCACACAGAGATATCACCTGCATTTTAAAAAGATACACATTTTGGACTTTTTTTTCCTTTGCATTTGGTATCATGTTGTGAATGCTAATGATAGAAACACAGATCCTTGATAACACACACACACACACACACACACACACACACACACACACACACACACACACACACACACATATATATACTTGTTTACATGTATATATTGGAATTGTTTTTTAGAAAAATTTTTGTTTGTTTTTGTAGCGAGCTTGTTGCACTGGAATTTCAGTCATAATGTGCACCAACTAGTGTATGTTCTGGTTGACAATAAAGTGGTTATTCTGTTCTATTCTATTCTATTCTATTCTATTCTATTCTATTCTATTCTATTCTATTCTATTCTATTCTATTCTATTCTATTCTAGTCAATACAGCAAATCAATTTCTGGTTCATTCTCCTAACTAAACTGTACGAAAGAAACAGAACGAATTCTAAACAATAAATCAACCATTTTATCTACAGGTTTTCCTTCCCCAACTCTTTTGCGGCCCTGACTTCTCAAATCGTCAATAGCACCTTGTCAGTGTACCAGGAGGCCACCAAGAATTTGCTACCAACCCCCACAAAGTCCCATTACTTGTTCAATCTGCGTGATGTCTCCCGGGTCATCCAGGGCATCTGCCTGTCGCGACCAGAGACTGCAGATGAACCATCTGTCATTAAACGTCTCTGGATCCATGAGGTAACGTTGTACACAACAAACAATATTAGGCCCCTAAGGGCTGCATAACTAAAATAAAAAAGATCCTGAAAACACAAAAGTGGATATACATTATATTATATAGTAACTTAAGTCTAGCTAACATCTTCCTCTTACTTGTTGCACTAAGAGCTACATTTGTCACCCTGATTGTGTGTAGATCTCTGTAGATCTCTCTGACTCTTCCCTTATTAATCCTCAGGTCCTCAGGGTATACTACGATCGACTGGTCCATGACACAGATCGGTCCTGGCTTGTTAACTATTTACAGGTTGTGTCTCAGAATCACATGAAAGAAAACTTCCATCAGCTCTTCCAGCACCTGGACCAGGACCATGATGGAAAGGTAACTGAGGATGACCTGCGCAGCCTCATGTTTTGCGACTTCCACGACCCCAAGGGTGAGGACCGCAGCTACCGCGAAGTACACAACCTAGAGCAGCTACGTCAGGTGGTGGAGTCACACCTGGAGGAGTTCAACAACGTCAGTAAAGCACCTATGAATCTGGTGCTCTTCCGTTTTGCCATCGAGCATGTGTGCCGCATTTCCCGCATCCTCAAACAGCCAAGTGGCCACGCCTTGCTGGTGGGGGTGGGTGGGAGTGGGCGTCAGTCTCTCACCCGTTTGGCTGCCTTCATGGCAGAGGCTGAACTTTTCCACGTCGAAATCTCCAAGACCTATGGAACCACTGAATGGCATGACGACCTAAAGTTAATCATGAGGAATTCTACACAGGGTGAAGCTCATGGTGTCTTCCTTTTTACAGACACTCAAATCAAAATGGAGTCATTCCTCGAGGACATTGGCAACCTGCTCAACACTGGTGAGGTAAAGTGAATGGAAGGAAACATGGAAAAGAGTTTAAGGATCAAAAGAAAAATGAAATATTGTACCTTGATAGATGTGTTGAGATATAGATAACACGTAAGAAAATTGATCAGTGTTGAAGGATTGGATAAATTAAAAAAATGTATGGATGAAGGATGAATGTGTGGATAGATTGAGAGATGGATGCATGTTTGATGAATACATGTTTAGATAGATGGATGTGGGTAGATAGATGGTAAAAAGTTGCAAAGATGTAATCATTCGGTTGTTTCTAGGTGCCTAACCTGTTTGCAGTTGACGAAAAGCAAGAAATCTGTGAGCGAATGCGTGTGCTGGACCGGCAGCGTGAAC
The DNA here is from genome assembly GCF_022539595.1 of Amphiprion ocellaris. Taxonomy (NCBI): domain Eukaryota; kingdom Metazoa; phylum Chordata; class Actinopteri; family Pomacentridae; genus Amphiprion; species Amphiprion ocellaris. The sequence continues at coordinate 19,136,261 of NC_072776.1, forward strand.
GTGACAAACAGACAGATGGCAGCCCCTTGTCACTTTTCAACATGTTTTTAGAGCGCTGTCGCACACAGCTCCATGTGGTGTTGGCCATGAGTCCCATTGGAGACGCGTTCAGGGACCGCTTGAGACGTTTCCCTGCTCTCATTAACTGTTGCACCATTAACTGGTTCCAGGTGAGTGTATGTATGTTGCAAGTGTTCTGTGGGCCCCATTAAAAGGTGGCTTTAGAAATTAACCAATAAACAGATTATTTTGAGCTTCATTTAGCAGTAACTGATGAAATTGCTAGTAAACCATAGCAGAGATTTAAAAAAACTATTTCTGGCAACACAATGGCAGGATAACATATTTTCTGCCTTGTTAGACCTGGCCTGAGGATGCCCTGCAGGCAGTGGCTTGCCGCTTCCTCGAGGACGTTGAGATGACGGATGAGGCTCGAGAAGGCTGCATCAACATGTGCAAGAGCTTCCACACCTCAACAATAGAGCTGTCAGTCCGCTTTTTGAATGAGCTGCAGCGCCACAACTACGTCACTCCAACCTCATACCTTGAACTCATTTCCACATTTAAAGCCTTGCTGAAGACAAAAAGAGCGTAAGATCAAATTATATCTTATTTGTACATGTTATTACGTTTATTTTATATTTTTATTACTTAAAATGCTATTTTTAGATTTGAGATCAAAATGGTTGTGTCTCAAAAATTGATATTAGACAAAGACTTGATCAGAATGTCACGAGTCAAGGGCCTCAGAAGTCAAATTCCAGTTTCCATATGTAAACATTTTATCTAAATCTCTGTCTTTTGCCCAGTGAGGTGATGAACCTGAAACGACGCTATAAGGTTGGTCTCAAAAAGTTAGAGTCAGCGGCAGATCAAGTGGCTATGATGCAAGTCGAACTAGAGGCTCTACAGCCACAGCTGCTTGTGGCTAGCAAAGAGGTAGATGAAATGATGGTGGTGATTGAACATGAATCTGTGGAGGTGGCTGAGACGGAGAAGGTGGTGAAAATGGATGAAGCTGTGGCCAACGAACAAGCAATGGCTGCCAAGGCCATCAAAGATGAGTGTGATGCAGAACTAGCTGAAGCCATGCCGATCCTAGAAGCAGCCCTGGCTGCACTGAATACTCTCACCGTTCAGGTAAAAGCAGCAATATGTTTTCTTCCTAATGTAAAACAATACCCTTACATCTGGGTTAAAGGCTTGGCATACTGAAATAGAATAGTGATTTGTGATTCTATCTACAGGATGTCACAATGGTGAAGTCGATGATAGCCCCGCCCACAGCTGTCAAGCTGGTTATGGAGGCAATTTGTATTCTCAAAGGCATCAAGCCAGATCGTGTGCAGGATCCATCAGGCTCTGGTAAAAAAGTAGAGGACTTTTGGGGTCCAGCCAAGAAGCTTTTGGGAGACATAAGGTTTCTCCAGAGCCTCCATGAGTATGACAAGGACAACATCTCACCAAATCTCATCGCCATTATTCGCAATAAGTACATTAGCAACCCAGACTTTGTACCAGAGAAGATTAGAACTGCATCCGCTGCAGCTGAGGGCATGTGTAAGTGGGTTTGTGCCATGGACAAATATGACAAGTAAGTGATGTTCTTCTCCTCCTCACATAAACACATAATATTAAATCAGATAAATTTCATCAGATTATATATTATGCCATGTATCATCTGTGGTTCTAATGCAATGAGGAAGGTAATTAGTAAACCTAATTATTAAGATTAGATATTAGACAAATTTTGTTAATTTCAACTTAATATGTTAAGTTGAGTATATCTCTGTCCCTTTTATTCACGTCTAGTAAATCCAACTGATCCAGGAATACATGGACTGAAGTGCTATTTATCTTGTAAATCTAGATTTCTGAAATGAAATGCTTTATGTGTCTTTCAGAGTGGCCAAGGTGGTTGCTCCAAAGAAAGAGAAGCTGGCACAGGCAGAGGGGGAACTGCAAGTGGCTATGGAGGGCCTAAAGAAAAAACAGGCTGCCCTCAAAGAAGTCCAAGACAAGCTTGCTAAACTTCAGGAGACTTTGGATGCTAATAAAAACAAGAAAGCTGACCTGGAGAATCAGGTTTGCAATTGTATATATGTGTGTATTATTTCAGGTATTAAAAAGTAATCTTCTTTACAATTTGATCACTGAAATGCTTTTAGAGCCCCTCTTTAATAGCCAGCAGATGTGGTGTGTGTGTGTCGCTAAGCAGCTATTGGGAGGGTTTTCTATATTTTATATAATAAGTAAGACCCAGTAAAACATTTTAACAAAGGCACTAATGTGCCATTGACAGGAACATTCACAAAAATATTATCCATTAAGCCTAAATAAACAGTCAGTACAAGTCAGTGACTGAATCTGGCCTTAGTTCCTTGACCTGTGAAAACCACCATAGTGCAACACACTTTCTCTTTCCTCTTCAAATGATACCCACCAGGTGGATCTGTGCAGTAAGAAACTAGAGCGAGCTGAGCAGCTGATTGGAGGCTTGGGCGGAGAGAAGACTCGCTGGAATGAAATGGCCTTCAATCTGGGAAAGCTCTATGATAACCTCACCGGCGACATCCTCATCTCAGCAGGCATAGTGGCCTACCTGGGAGCCTTCACCTCCACCTACAGACAGGTACAGACAAATGAGGAAGGTAGCACATGTGATATAGATAGTAACAGCATATTATTAGAAGATGAGTTAACATTTGGAGTTATCATTTCTAGTAACTGTAAGGCTGATGATTTCTTTCAATTGAGGACACTCTGAGCACTGTTTCAGACCTATGAATGCTTAAGAGCATTTTTGTGAAAAGCAGATACTTTGATTTACCAAAGCACTTTTGATTTTTCCTCCTGCTGAACCTCAAATGTCTACAAAGACGTTGCCCTAATCTTTTATATTCGGTCACGTGCCATATCACTGTGATGCCACAAAAGTGAATGGAAGAGAGTGAAATTGGTCATTTTCTTGCATATGATTGTGTTTGTGAATGTAAAATGGAAATAAAACATTCTCATGGAATTCTGTGCATTTTGTCAAAGTGAAGACTGATTTTTGCTAAGTTATGTCAGGTAATTAAAAATGTAAAATGTGAAAACAAAAGAACACTCCAAGCATGAAAAGGATATTGAAAAAGATAAGTCAGCGGATGGATACAAGAAAATTTCCAATTCACTCAATATGCCTTGGAGTATAGTTATAAATGAAAGGAATGTGGCACATGCACAAATATGCCTAGAGCAGGCCAACCTGATCATGCAAGATATTAGTGAGGGAGGCTACCAAGACACCTGTGACTCTTCTGGAGTTAGAAGCTTCAGCAGCTGAGATGGGAGAGACCGTGCATGGAGGAACAATTGCCAAGAGTCTTCACCAGTCAGCTTTATGGCAAGAGTGGCAAAGACAAAGCCACTGCTGAAAAAAAACACTACTAAAGTTCACTGACAGGCATGTGAGAGATGAGGAGAATGTTCTTTGGTCTGATGACACTAAAATTAAGCTTCATGGCCATAAGACTATACGCTGTCTTATCATTTACTGCTCATCGACACAAACACACCATCCCCACCATGAAGCATGGTGACAACATCATGACTTGGGGATGCTTCCTGGCAGCAGGCTTTAAAGGCCGGATGGCAAAATACATGCAGCAAAGTATAGGGAAGTCCTGGAGGACGATTGCAAGAGAACTGAGTCTTAGGAGATACGTTTTCCGGCAAGACTCGTTTTCCAGCAAGACTGACCCAAAGCATAAAGACAATATGATGTGCAACGCTGTTTTGAGACCTATCCACATAGGCTCAATGCTGTAATTAAAACTGTCTACTAAATACTGACTTGAAGGGGATGAATAATTATGCAATACTTCATTTCACGTTTTATATTCTGAAATAATTGACATTACTTTGTAGAAATCTGTTTTCACTTTGATATAAAAGAGTCTTTTTTTTGTAAATACTTGTCACAACAGTCACATTACAATGACAGTGATTAAATGTTGAAAAGCAGGAAAGGAGAAAACTTTCAAAGGGGGCTGAATACTTTATAAAGAACATTAGTCTTTTTTGTGATATGTCTGTGCTAAAATGTTCACTATCATGTTGTCTTATTTCTTTGCAGTTAAGTGTATCTGTTTGCTTCTCTGTATGTAGAAAAGTGGAAATGAACTAATTACCATTAATGTGCTCCTCTACAGAAACAGACAGAGGAGTGGATGAATCTTTGCATAAGCAGAAAGATCCCATGCTCCTCCTCCATGTCTCTCATGAACTCGCTGGGCGATCCCGTAAAGATTCGTGCATGGACCATTGCTGGCCTACCATCTGACAGTTTCTCCATAGACAACGGTATCATAATCTCGTGAGTACTGAAGATAACGTTCATTAATGCATGTTCTAGGAAACCTGTACTTGAAATGTTGTCACAAAAGTCTAGACAGAATTTAGACAACACCTTAACAAATGTCAGTGGAAATATCAACTGAAACTGAAAACTGAACTTCAAACACACTTTTCACAAAAGCAGCACTTCAGAGCTGTCGTACACCTGCAAATTGTAGCTGGGATAGAGAAAAATAAAGTCTTTTTTTTTTTAAACCCAGGAGGCCTTTTCTTACTCTGTGCATGAATGCTTTCATTGAAACTGCTCACTGATGTTTATTTTTTTATGCCCTCAGTGTGCATAAGGAATGGGTTACAGTGTTTAAATGCATTGCAGTTGTATGTTTTTGAAAGATGATAAACCAAGATCATTGGTAGATTAACAAAGGATCAGGATTAGATTAGTCATTACCAGTCAGTTTACCCTAATGAAATAAGGGGCTACAACATAACTACCTTGGTTCAAACTTATGGTGTAGTTAAAAAGTAACATGAGCTGGACCTTGCAATGTAGAGTTCCCTAAATTAATCATGTTACAATTTGTTTTTATATGAATGAAACTGACTTCTATTCAATTCAATTGACATCTACTTGTTGGTCTAACAAGAGCAACATTGTTTTTAATCATAGTACCAAGGCCCCAGGTGTGCTGTCAAACTGTCAGTTATCCAACTGTACTCTGAGTGAATGTTTACCTCTAAGCTGCTCCTTACATCTCAGTTCTTGTCCTGCAATACCCACCTTGCTGCTAGGACCTTTCACAAGTTACAGTTACACGGCCATCTTTCACTCTGACAAGGCAGCACCTTTTGATCAGTCACCACTGTGTATGTATGTGTATGTTTATATGTGTGTGTGTTTGTAGTAACTCCAGGCGGTGGCCTCTGATGATCGATCCCCAAGGCCAGGCTAACAAGTGGGTGAAAAACATGGAGAAGGCCAACAGCTTGCATATTATTAAACTGAGTGATGCCGACTTTGTACGCACTCTGGAGAACTGCATCCAATTTGGCACACCAGGTAACCACAAGGATTTCTCTAGTTTAATGCTTCTGCTGTTGCCGTCTTGTCAGTATGTGCCTCACCCACATTGTTGCAGTTCCCGTTCCTGCCTGCTGAGGTCTCTCTTTACCACAAAGACTAGTTGTTGCTGCCCAAAGAATCCTGCTCTCCTTTGTTCCCTGTTCTGCAGTGGAAGAATTCAGACATGAAATATTTCAGCTCGTGAGCCTTTATTCAAAACTACTGCATTAGTGTGTGAAAGTAATATATATCACATAAAAGCCCGGTAGAAATCAATTATATTTTCTGCTCTTACCATTTTCTTGCCCATTATAAGGGTCAAATTGACACGTGTAGGCAGATGTGACTTTTTTGTGCTGTTTTTTGAGTCTCTCCATCTTCTTTTATTCGCCCTGTGGCCTTGAAGTGGAACAGCATTCAATCCATAGTGCTACTGTGTGGATGTGACCTTTTGATCCACATGCTGGTTTCTGAATACACCCCACCATCTCTTTACAAAAGCACACAACATAAAAGGCAGCTCAGGCAAAATACTTGTACTTTTGTCCTCTCATATGAATCTAAGGGAGCATAAGAGGGAACATCAAGAGAGGAATTAGAGCTAGGAACAGAGCGAGCTATACAGCCATTAAAAAGACATCTAAATAATGACCTGACTCAGCCATCCATCGGGTCTTTGCTTACTGGCAGATTGCAAGGCGAACAGTTCAGAGTAGCTTGTCCTTGCAGGGTGCAAAATAGTCCCCAGAGGGTTCAGTTTCACCCTTCATCGCCTGTTTTCTTATTCCACAGTTTTAAGGTTTCTTGCTGTTTGTATAGCAGCCTATAATCCACATGATGTACTACTCTTTCTTTTAGCATATTTGAACTGATCTTTTCCTGTCAAATCTCTTGAGCTAGGCATGTGTTTATGAAATAATTGGAAATATTTTTACATCTGCTTAAATATTTGAAATAGTGATGTGTTTATAACAGTGATGCTCCAAATAAATTTGGGAAGGGTTGACCTGATTTGGTTAACTATATTGTTTGAGAAAATTCATCAGCTATCACTGCCTTTGAAAGCTGCATAAGAACTTAGTTACTACCTAACGGTATGATGTCAATTATAGATGGACTAATGTTCTAAACATGAGAACAGCATTACCATACTCAATGTGAAAACCCATTAATAATGAGGTCATGGGAATAAAGCATTTGTATCTTGTAGTGTTTTACATGCTTCACTGATTTCTTGATATTGCACGTGCATGCCCTTGTACATAGAGCTTCTTGGGCTCAAATAAAAGTTTGCTGTTGAGCACTCATCACAGAAAACTCAACTTGGACTCAGCTTTAATTCATCTTGTAACTCATAATATGAAAGTGCTGTAGCTGTACCATAGTTAAAATTCTACAATATAGCAGTACAGCTAAAATGGGTTTCTACATGACGTAGTAACGTTAGTGGTTGGGAAGGTGCTCCCACTGTGCCGTTCCAGGTATATGAATATCAACTATTTAATTGAAAAAACATTTTTTATGCAAGATGCAAAGTCCTTTCTAGAGGCATTAAAGTGGCCCCAGTGGTATAAAGTAAGAGGCCTACATGAAATAAATGCGGCATGAAATCGGTAAGCCTGAATGCAATTCAAAAAAATACACTGAAATTACAAGAGGAGAATAGAACAAAAAAGCAAGAGAGAATTATTTAATCAAACACGACAAAGAAATTATATCAATCATTTGCTGGAAAAATTGACTTTTATGACAGAGTGTATTAGTTTACCAAATTGTAATTGGAAGGCTGTTCCAGAGCCGGAAATCCAGTAGAATAAAAGCATATTCATCATTTGTTACTTTGTTATGGATTGTGGAATAGCTGTGCAGTAGCACTCAGATCCACTAAACTGGCAAACTGGTGCTCTAAAAGAGATTGGAAACCAGTACAATGATAAGATTGAGGGTTGCTGTGGGAAACACTTTGTCTTCGCCAGCTGTCTAGCTGCACAATATGAAGTTGTGCAGTAGCTCATGTTGAGGCAGTGCTGGTCAAAAGAAGACAATTAAATAGCTCCCAACTGAGGTTGTTTTTAGAAGAGTATGTATAAAGACAGGTCTCTACTGAAAAAATAACACATCAGCTGTTATGTTAGAAAACATTAATTTCAACATTTTCTTTCAGTGCTGCTGGAGAATGTTGGTGAGGAGTTGGACCCCATCCTGGAGCCTCTGCTGCTTAGACAGACCTTTAAACAGGGTGGTGCCATATGTATCCGTCTAGGAGATTCAACTATTGAATATGCTCCTGACTTTCGCTTCTACATTACTACCAAGTTACGTAACCCCCACTACCTGCCTGAGACCTCTGTCAAGGTACTGTAAAGGAAAATTGCCTCAGGCATTTCTATAACTTTTAATACCCAGTTACAAATTCTAGAAACACTTTATTATTACCATGGAAATAGTCATTATAATATTTAAACATTATACTGTTAGCATTTTTGCTGTAACAACACTTAAAAATATTTACTTAATCAAGAGACATGTTTGATTTTGGACATAACAAAATTTTTTAATTAGAGCAATGTGGATTTGCAGCAGTTTCATTGCTGCATAATGGAATGCCACCAATTTCACAAGAGGGATAGAACAACAATGGTGCCAGTATTCAAATGCATATCAGTGCCAAAACCCTGCTGGAACCCCTATCCACACCCACACCACACACAAACATTGTCAAACAGACCGAGATGAACCCACACACACCTTTAGTCATAAAAGCATAGCAGAGCATTTCCTGACAGTAGGCACACACCGGTGCTGTTTGCAGCAGGTGTCAGTGTTGTTGTAATGAGCCTTGTGCAATCCCCCATGCTTTCTGTAGCAACTCCTTCCACGCAGATGGAGCTGGTACTCTTTACCGCAGCCAAGGATAGATGTATCTTCCACAACACAGCTTCTGCCAGAACAGAGAGGAATAATAAAATACAGGCCCTCACAGGAATCAACACCGATATGTGCATTCCTTTGTCTTCAAAATATAATTTTCATCACAAATAATAATACCAAACAGCACAATTTCTTTTTGGGATACTTAATTTTATCGATCATTTGTAAATGTCGTGTTGGAATTAAAATTTCTCTTTGTCCTATGGAACCTGTACATTGTTACAGGCTGTTTTGATGAGGGAGGCTAAATGTACTAGGCAAAATCCCATCAGCCAAAATACGATACATCACAATTCATAACCAGGGCTTCATTTCTTTTATGTGATTTTTAAAAAATTTAATAACAAAATGTTTGTAACCTGTTTTTTTCTGCTGATACACGAGCACTACCTTTCCTCTTTGGCTTCTTATTGTATCATACTGCTCAAATGACAGCATATTTTTACCTCAGCAACACAGTGAATCTTTGTTCACTGATATCCTCTTCTCAATAGAACACAGCCGTCCCCCCACCCCACCACCACTTCTCCCCCCAAAAAAGTATTCCAAGAAAAGGAGCATTAAAGGAAATTGCATTACAGAGAGGCAAGGGGTTGGAAAGCATTACCGAAGATCACATTTCAAGCATCTATTTGCAGGGGCCTGGCTCTTTATGGGCAGCTATTAGATTGATTCAACTCATTTTTCACAACTGGCTCAATCCCTCCCCCCCCCCTTTTTTTTTTTTTTTTGCTTAAACTTCTCTTTTTTTGCCTACAGTACAGTACACTATTCGGGGTCCATTCTTCTCATTAAACCATATTTGAAATGCAATAGTTCCGCATACAAGAGGGTGAGCATCTAGAAAACCAACCCTTAAGGAGCTCGAGGGACAAAGGGAGGCGAAGAATGAGGATGTATGTGTGAAAAGGACAAACTGGAGATTTATATGGGCTCTGAGTCTTTACCACCAACTGAGTGGGTCTCACAGCATCAATAGAAATGGAATTAGGCCCCGGAGAAGTGTGCTCGTTTATTAGGGCAGAGAGTAGATAGCAGATATAAGCTTTTAACCTCTGGGTAAGTGCAAAGCAGGTTCTACTGTGGCTGTGGTAAAAGACACTCCTTCACTTTTTGCTGCAACACCTTTTCACAGAAACTTGGAGAGGAGGGAGTAAATGCATCCTACATGTGCTTTGCCAAGGCTGCAATGGTTGTTGGAATTGATTGGGTAGGAGGTTAGTGGGGAGAACAGCATTGAAGCCAAGATAAGGGGTTTGCCAAGACAATGCCACCCCCTATACATACGCACATACATATTTATTTGTGCATGTTTATGTCTGTATACTGTATTACTGTATGTCTATGTGTGCATCCTGTGTGGTGTAGGTGACCCTGTTAAACTTCATGATCACCCCAGAGGGCATCCAAGACCAGCTTCTTGGCATTGTGGTGGCTCGGGAGAGACCCGACCTGGAAGAAGAGAAACAGGCTCTCATTCTACAGGGTGCAGAGAATAAAAGGTACAGTAGCAGCAACCAGGCCCAGGTCAAATTATTTCAACTAATCAAATAAAATGTCTCCTTCCTTACAGTGAAAACTGTAGACATGTTAAGTTGTACTTTCATTTTTGTCAGAAAACTGAAGGAGATCGAGGACAAAATCTTAGAGGTACTGTCCTCCTCTGAGGGAAACATTTTAGAGGATGAGTTAGCCGTCAAAATTCTCTCCTGCTCCAAGGTGTTAGCCAATGAAGTCACAGAGAAGCAGGCTGTGGCTGAGGTGACTGAGCAGAAGATTGATGAGACCCGCATGGGCTACACACCTGTTGCTGTGCATTCTGCCATCTTGTTCTTCTCTATTGCTGACCTGGCCAACATTGAACCCATGTACCAATACTCCCTCACCTGGTTTATTAACCTCTTCATCAACTCCATTGATGGCTCAGACAAGAGTGATGACTTGGAGCAGAGGTAAGCAGGCCTGACTAATGTACTAGCAAAATACTAATTCCAAGTAACCAAACCTTTGCTTTATGGTTTCTCTTCACTCAGAAAATTCCTTAGGAAACTGTTATAAAAAATTGAATTTAATGCAAGTAATAGCGCATGAGTGTGAATGAGTTTTTTGAGTTCTGTTGGGATTTCCGCTCCACTACACAATATTATTAAAAAGCTAGTATGTGTATCTTTTTCAGACTTCAAATCCTGAGAGACCACTTTACCTACACACTATATGTCAATGTGTGTCGCTCACTGTTTGAGAAGGATAAGCTGCTCTTTTCCTTTTGCCTCAGTGTGAATCTGCTCATGCACAACAAGCTGGTAGGAATATACACATCCCTGCACACATTTGCAACACAAACCATAGATTTTTGAGAACACACCCCATATTTTTTCTTAGTTTGTTAGTGATTAGCTAATTAAACAAGCCGGTTAGTGTCAATTTCCAGAATTAGTCTTCACAGTGATTGCTTTAGATTATCTACATCATGGTTTTGCAATTTGCATCAAATTTTCCTCCAGAGAAATCCCCCAAATTGTCAACCATTAATCCACTTAATCATAAAGTCCTGGCAGCTGTGTTAACACTTTAATAGCTACATGATGATATTTTTCATTTTAGGTGGATGAGGGGGAGTGGCGCTTCCTTCTAACGGGTGGTGTGGGCCTGGACAATCCATGCTCTAATCCCTGCACCTGGCTCCCCAAGAAGTCTTGGGACGAGATATGCCGCCTGGATGAGATGGAATCTTTCAAAGGTGTGCGTCATGACATGGCTGTCCTCAGAAATGAGTGGAAACAGGTCTATGACAGCCCGGTGAGTTTCATTACATACATCTACATGCTTGGTCTGGATGAGGTTTTTTTCTGTGGGCGGTGTATATATTTCTGTTATGATAAGGACAGAGGAGGGGAAAGTTGGTACCTGCTGTTCCTGTTCACTGCGAATCACAGTTTACAAAAAAAAGCAACATTAAAAGAAAAATAATTTTAAAAAAAGATAACTAGAAAGAGAAGAAACTGTAAATTCTACAAAATACGATTGTTAAATTAATGGGTGCCTTGATATGGCTGATGCCTTATTGTACAATGTGTGTTAACTTTTGGCTGTAAATGTGACTGTAGCTAGCAGTTAAGGAGGTTAAAAGTTTGAACTGGGTCACATTTGACAAGGTGTTAGATCACAAGATAACACAAATAGCTACAGTCTGCTGGCCTTTAAATCAGCCTCTGGTCATAGATTAAATCCCTAAAATCTTATCTCTATGTATCAATCAATTATGTATTTAGGCGTTTTTCATGACAATATTTCATTCGTGCCCTTAAATGGTCTAGATGTAACACTACACTGTTGCCTCCTCTAGAATATCTCTACCTACCCCTCCACTCCATGTTGCTACTCAAGCACACCAGCTCACATATGACTATGTTCAAACCCTGTTAAGTTACTTTATGCTTCACAGTGGAAAATTGCCATTATACCAATATTAGAGTAGTTCAGCCTCACATGTTCAAAATCAAATTGTGAAGAAGAAGAGTTCTATGGAAAGCCCCACTGCACAAATTCATGAAACTGCTGAATTGGAGTTAACTATATAGACGTGAACCTTCCCCTCAGTCAGAAATGAATAAGACTTTTGGGTGAGTGGTGGAAAGTCTTTGAGAACCTAAAAGAGAAGACCAGCTGCTTTTTACTGAAGCTCCTGAGATTCATTAGGTCTGTTACATATTAAATTCTAGCTGCCTGAATCTGTGTTTATAAAACTGTCATGTGTACATTGCAGCTTCAAATGCTCAAGCATAGTGTTGACTACTTATTGTCTTTGTTAGTGTATTGCTTTTTATTGGTGTGGTCTTTGAAAGTACACCGTTTGGGGGTTCCAGTCGACCAGATTTTTCAGAATAAATAGATGTTTCGGATTGTTACAAGAGATTTTGCTAACATATCCTGTATGTGCCATTAATATGCACTTTGATTTGATACCTCATCACTTTTTTTGCACATGGATTTCCAAAGTGTGTCCAGTTAGATTACAACTGACCAAGAGGGTAACTTTTACAGAAAGTACCTCTGTGTTGTCAGACATATAATGATTTTTCTCCTTTCAGCAGGACTTTGTAAAACAGTTATTTGAAGGTGGAGTTTGCCGTTCTGGAGAGGGATTGTTGATATTTAGCTACTTAGCAAATTTAGATAGCATGTGCCAGACTATTCCTCTGCTGCTCTGCCCCCTGTTCCCTGTTCCCCCCTTCTGCTCTCCTTACCTGTGTCCACGAGCATGAACGTACACAGGAATGGTGTTGAATGGATTGGTACCAACCACTTTGTTTCCAGTTTACAAAGCCAGACCTGTGTACAAACACTGAATTATTTTTTCAGCACACACACAGAGCTGACAGCTAGCAGACCATAAGGGGATATTCACTGGATTTAAAATTAAAAAAAAAAAAAAAAAAGCATATTGAAGAGAGTCACATACTCCACTTAGTATACACCTGATAAGTCACATAACAACATACTGATGTTGGTGTTAATCTTAGTTATTGACACTAACAGTGTACCAGACTTTGTGGTGACCCGCAGCCCAGACAGCTTGTCATGTACGCTATCTAAGATTAGAGTAGTGTGTTGCTTGGCTGCTTTTGCTTGTAAAACCTGGACAAGAAACAAATCCAAATTTTTTCTTAATATGAGCGAAAGGGTTTGATGGCTTGTGCATGGACAGAATGTTAACGACTAGAACACAGGCAAACCTCAGCAAAACAGTTGTAGCAAGATGTGAAGTGCATTTTGGCACAAGAACAACCGGCCAGCTTTGCCCACCCTGTAGCCCAGCAGGGTAGCTCAATAAAAACGCACAACATTGATGCAGTTTTCCCAAGCAGCTCGGCTTCTAATACTGCCTGTAATTTGCATGTCTGCAAATATGAAAATGATCATTTTTGGAGCTGGAAATAGCTTAAAAATGGATTTGAGCATTTGTTTGTTTGCCAGCATGTAATTCTACTGTCTGACTATTTATGTAACAATCTTTGAAAAAAAAAGAAAAATCTTATTCACATTTTTTTTCATTTTTTACTGTATATTGTTCTGTTTTATGGTTTATATTTTATCAGTTAGAACCTCTTATTTTATCTGAAAGTTGGAAAATAATTTGAATGTCAGGTGTAAACGATGCACATGGGCACAGAATGTAAAACCGAAGTTTTATCTAATTAAATCTATGCAGGTCCTGTTGTGCTAGTCACATTTATGCTATCTAAATGCAAGAACAGCTGTTTAATCAATGTGTCATGCACACAAGCATGCGTGCAGCACACATGTTTGTCTCTTTCCTGTCACATGCACGTACATACACTCTTTGATTTATAATCAACAGAATCAGCCGCAACACTTCTGTCTAATTAAATCTACTTTGTTCCAGTTGTAGAATTCACATTTATTCAATCTTGATGCAAGAACAGCTGTTCAATCAAGCACACAGGCACTCAGACTCACACACGCTAACACACCCCTGTTCACACAGAGAATCCCCAGGAGATCCTAAATAGGTGTATCCGTCTCAAAGCACCTGCCATCACACATAGCCAGAAGTCTCTCGACAAACAGCCTGGGGGAAATAATTTGAAAACTTCCCTCCACCATTGCTCACTTCCTCTGCTACACTTATTCCACAAATTAATCAAACATATTACCGTGACCCAGTACCCAGTTTTTTTCTGATTTACCAACCAATGCTGTGTCCTTCCGCATGTCCCCCTGCCTCAGCTTGTCCTTTTTCATACATATTGAGTTACACCCCCAATTCACATCACATATTTTCCATCTTTTTGTTTAATTATGTTGCTTAATCTTGCCTGTCCAAGAAAAGTCGTCAAAAAACAATTTAGCTGCATGCTTCTTTAATGTAACCTTGTTGAAAAGGGCCTATCTCTTTCCTTAATAAATAAAAATGGTTTTGTACTCCCTTATTCCAAACAGATTTAAAATATGTAATTGTGTTGCTGCTCAAGTACCCTTCTGATTTACTTGGCTCTCTAGGCCTGTCACCTTATTTAGGTCTATACAGCAGATACTGGTAAAAAAAAACAAAAAAAACACAGCATATATGTGGTATATTTTTCCAGCAAAGGCTAAATCATGGTGGTAATATTCAGCAGCATAAACATATCAGTTGTAGAGTTGAGAGTAATTCCTATATATGGAAAATTCTAAATGGGTTGTACTCTTCATATTTGCAGAACCCCCATCAGACTCCCTTTCCTGAAAAATGGCAGGAGAAGCTGAGCCAATTTCAGAAGATGCTTTTGATTCGTTGCCTCAGACCGGACAAGGTGAGTTAATCTGGGGAATTATATCAATATACATGGGCTTTTTGACATAAACACACACACACTAAATTCAATCCATGTATTTATCCTCCAGATTATTCCCATGGTGCAGGAGTTTGTTTCAGACAGTTTGGGCCGTCCCTTCATTGAAGCACCACCCTTCAACCTAAGTAAGGCCTTTGTTGATAGCCACTGCTGTGCCCCCCTCATCTTCATCCTCTCCCCCGGCTCAGACCCCATGGCTGCTTTGCTCAAATTTGGAGATGAAAAGGTACAGAGACATATGGAAAATTCAGCAGCTTTGAAGCCTGCTGTGTGTACTAACTCAAAATGAAAGGGGAAATTGAATCCTCTAGATTTACCAGGCTACACACCCACATTTTTTGGTGCCTTCCAGGGCAAAAACCAGGTACATAATTGAGTGTGCATGTGTGTGCACTGCTGTTCTTATCCCTCAGGGTTTTACTGGTAACAAGCTGACCTCCCTCTCTCTGGGCCAAGGCCAGGGTCCTATTGCTATGCGTATGATTCAGACAGGCATTACAGATGGCACTTGGGTGGTTCTTCAGAATTGCCACTTGGCCACTTCATGGATGTCAACATTGGAGAGAGTTTGTGAGGTCAGAACATACAACACTGATGCATGCTTTCTACAAACTGCTCCTATAACCTGTGGGAGCAGTGTTAATACACTTCTTCCAACTTCTAGATGTGTTTAGTGGTTTCTTGTGACTGTGTGCAGGGCCTGAGCCCAGATACCACCCACCCAGACTTTAGATTGTGGCTGACGAGCTACCCATCTCCCACTTTCCCCGTGGCGGTGCTCCAGAATGGGGTGAAGATGACCAACGAGGCTCCCAAGGGCCTTCGCTCTAACATCGCACGCTCCTTCTTAATGGACCCCATCTCTGACCCAGAGTTTTTTGGCAGTTGTAGCAAGCCGGTCAGTGTGCGTGCATGTCTGTGCTTATGTCAAGGTGGCATGCTGTGCATATCTATCATGCCTAAATCAGTGGGTGCACGCAGAGTGTGTTTGCTTTAGCTGTTGAAATACTAAACAACCATCACTGTTTATCTCACACCATCTGTGCGTATCCACCTATCAGGCTGTGTTCAAGAAACTACTGTATGGCCTGTGTTTCTTCCACGCCTTGACCCAGGAGAGAAGGAAGTTTGGACCTTTAGGCTGGAACATTCCATACGAGTTCAATGAGACCGACCTCCGAATTTCTGTGCAGCAGCTACACATGTTCCTGGAACAGTACCAGGTAGTTATTTTATAGGTTATTTTCTTATGTTGATGGTTTTGTTATAACTATATATATATTAGGTACAGCATTGCTTTCCTGCAATTTTCCACCAGTTTTTGTATTTCAGTTAAAATCAGTTATCAGAAAACACTATCAAATTTAACAAACTACCAAATTCCATATAGTATGGGCTTCGGTCTAGTGCATAGTAATACAGCCTTGTTATTTCATTCATACTTTTTATACACTCTTATTAATTGTGTTAGTCTCTCTGGCACATACTAAAACTCAACTTTCACATGCAGATTCACATTCTATGTATATGCAGTATTTAGCATCTAAGCCCATACTAGAAATCCTGGCTTTTACAAGTGGGTTCTGCTCTCAAGTATTCACCTTCATAAGTCATATTCAAAAAAGCCTCTTGACATTTCTCAACAAACAGCGCTCCCACCCACCACCATTCCTAGTTCCTCTGCTGTAGCTGAGAAAAAGTGGTAGAAATAAACTACTGAGGATATCTTTTTTGAATGCGGTGACATTTTCAGCATGTAACCAAGTGTTGCTCCGTGAATTTGTAAGTGAAATCCTCCTCTAGAAAATGCCACAGTGGCCACAACCTCACCCTTCCATGGCCCTGTTCTGTTACAACAGCCTCCCTTGCAAGTTTATGTCCTATGCTGAATTTCAGTCAGTTTTGGTCACAGTACACGCAAAACAACACAAAACAGACACATATACATTGAAATTCAGCACTGGTTTTCACTCATCTATGATAGTTGGATTCTCATAAAGTGTGATTCCTTGTTGCCTGCAGGAAATACCATTTGATGCTCTCCGCTACATGACTGGTGAGTGTAACTATGGAGGGCGTGTGACAGATGACTGGGACAGACGAACCCTGCGCACGATTCTGTCCATCTTTTACACCTCAAAGATCACCGAGGACCCTGACTATAAGTTTGACCCCAGTGGGCTGTACTACGCACCAGCGGAGGGAGATGTAAGGAACACAGGAACTCATAGAATCGCTACAAGTTACGGCAAACATCCAAACACAGATATTAGCATCAGAAAGATTTTTTAAATAAATCACAACTTCAGATTTGGCTGTAAGCACAGTATAAGCATAGGATTTACAAAGATCAGGCAATGCCATATGTTATTACCGGATACATTTTGTACAGTATTTCACATGGATTGGAGCAAAGTCTGTTTTAGATGCAAAGCCTCCCTAAACTGACTTGGCACTCAGTCATTCAGTCACACTCAGTAGGCTGCAGATGCACTGTGAGGAAGAGCTGTTTACTGTTAAGTAGCTCTTTTAAACGTATTATCTATGAAATGTAAGTGCTGCATGTGTGTTTTGCTGCCATGACAGTTGTTCAATCAGTAAAACAAAGTATGTATTTATTTTACCAATACCTACAGTTCTGGTTTGGACACATGCTTATTCTTTTCTTGCATTGCAGAATACTATTGGAGGTATCACAACTATAAAATAAAACATATTGAATCATATAGTAAATGAGAAAGTAATAAGCAAACCAAATACAGTTTAGTTCATATTTTAGTTTCCTCAAAGTACCACTGTTTGCCTTGACGACAGCTTTGCATGCTATTCAGTATCTCAATGAGGTTTTTTCCTGTACTGTCCATACTCTGGCTAGGTTATAGAGTTGACTGCATGTATTAACGACTTTTTTTTTGTAAGAGCTGTGCTTTGATGGGTTTTTTTGGATTTACGAAATAGTACATGGCACTCATTGTGCTTGCAAGTTCTTTTTTTTAGTGCCATTGTCTCAAGATTATTTTAGTTAATTATTTCATTATCTTTAGAAAATAAAGCTTGTTTTCTCGTGATAGTGGTCTAAAGAATCTAATTATCTTGAGAAAATGAAAAGCTGATTTCTTGAGGTAACGAGATCATTTATCATGAGAAGACAACTTTTCTCAGGATCACGGGATAATTATGGAGAACTTGAAATTGAGTGTCTGGTTCATTTGATCACACCTGATTTCAGCCTTCAGAATTGCTGTCATTACTGTCAACAGTCTCAGCAGGATCACTGAAGTGCACTCACCTGTGAAGTTGCAGCTGGGCTTGTCTTCTCCATAAATGATAAGGACTGATCTAAATGTTATCTCTAACAGTAACATTTCTGTAAATTGTGCCTGTGTTAAATCGTGACTGAAGTACAGTCTGATGTGTTGATCAATAATGCTCCTCCTTGATCCGACATTTTCAGCCAAAATCAGTTGCTGCAGTTGTCAAGCTGCCATCTATGCGTGCTGGCAGGCAGTTTCCAAATGAAGGAGCTCTGTTTTTTTTTTTTTTTAGTTTTTGTGATCAGAAATGACAGGTACAATTATAAAGCGCTTGATTTAGCTTTTATTTATTTATTAAAAACAATATCAATGATAAGAAAAGAGGTTAGGGTTAGGTGAGGAGAGAGAGAGACACTCTTATTTCAGTAATACCAGTTACTAACTTTATAAAGAAAGAGAAAGTAAAAAGCTATTTTACTAATCCACCCTCCTGTGTGGAAGAAGTACGCCTTTGTATTCCTGAGTGCTACGGTTCATAAATAGGTTAGCTATCATATTTTCTGTTTTACAAAGGAAAAAAGGAAAACCAACCACTTGACAAGAATAACATGCATGCCAGTAACTTCATTAAAGTGAATTAATGATGACTCACCCTTATGCATGAATCATACATCATTAAATAGTCTAATTTTACACGTGATCCATGATGATGAAGTTACAGAAAAGACAGAAATGCATGGCAAAAATAGCATACTGTAAACACAGAAAACACCTCAAATTTTGCAACACATGTTTATAGGAGAGCTCATGTCTTATTGAAAGGAGGGAAGCTTCTTGTAGCCTCCCTGTAGGTCGCTTTGTTATCTTAATATAGCAAGATGAACTAACCTGGTATGATGAGAAAATGGCATTAAGAAGTAATTAATAGCGCAGTCGTTTTCAGCTCCTGTAGTTTAGCCATGTTAGGCAAAATGTGATTCAAATATAAGTCATTTGTCATATTTAAATATCCTCCAATGATGTCGCTTTTCTTTAGTTATAACTGTACAGTATAAACAGTTCGTGACCACAGACTGATCCATTAAACAACGGCAGTATCATTGCCTTAAAAACTCAACAAAAGTTAAACTCACTAGTTTTTAAACTAAGCATATTATAGGACTCATAGTTCTTTCGCACTGTTGTTGAGCTACCTTTAAAAAGTCATTAGGAGATAAAATGTGTGTAACAAGGCACAGCAGGCGACCACCGTCACTGAGGGTTGATATATTTGTTAACACAAGTACAATCTATGGCTGCACTGTTTTATTTGGCATTTTGTTCTCCAGTGCTGCACCCCCCTCCAACCACATCTTTTATTCATGAAGTCACATTTACATAGTCATTAAAATAAATGTCAGCAATCTAAGGAGCCGACTTGTTTTTCAATGAGTGTTATTACTTGAGATGTTTCCTGATGTTACGTTAAAAATTGTCCTCTTGCTTCACTCCACTTCTCTCACTCTGTTTTCTGCATTCCTGTTGCAGTACAACAGCTATATAGAATACACCAAGTCACTGCCACTCAACCCATCGCCAGAAATTTTTGGCATGAACGCCAACGCGGATATCACCAAGGATCAGGCTGAGACACAACTGCTGTTTAACAGCATCTTGCTCACACAGGTAAATCGATCTTGACCAATTAAAGCTGGCATTATAGTGATTAACTATTCGTCAGGAACTATGAACAAATGCAAACATGCATATACGGTACATCTGTAGTATTCAGTCCATTGTAAAGATTTTTTTCAGCTTTTGTGAATCTTAAAGTGGGCAAACAATATCAGACATGAAACACCACTGTGGCCTGGTGTGGGTAAATGTGAAACAAAAAGAGACTTTCAGAGCCAGCAGCCCCGAAGTGCTTCCCAAACCAATGCGCCCCCTCTTGGCCAACATCCCAGATGCTCAGTTGGAATCCCCCTTCACTCAGTTGGTAGATTTTCAAATTGTAGACAACATGCATCACACTCTGACCCAGCAGATGCTTGACATGCAAATACACACAAAATAAATAGACCGAAGCACATGCATGAAAACACATTTAAATAGACCCTGAACTAATTTCTCACACAAGCACACGCTGAATAATTGCTGTCTTTTAGGACGATCCTCTCCAACCCTAAATGTTTTATCACTCTCCATTGAAATGCAACATTAATTAAAGAGAAAAATATAAATATTTCAGCTGTTTATAGGCTTCTCAAAAAAAAAACATCCCTCTTATTAGGTTGTCTTATTTTGGACACTGCAGAGACACAGTGTGTCTCACAGTGGCTTTGGTGGGACTGTGTGATCCCACATCATTATATCTCAGCTCTATAGAGTTAGACTAGGTTAACTATATCCTAGCACTTCCCCACTTCAGTCAGTGTTTGCTGCAAAAACAAATCTAAGGGACTCCACATCAAGATGTACTTGAAGATGAAAGAAGTAAGGCTTCTCTTGCAAAGTGTAGAGGGATATTTATTTATCTGTGCATCCATTTATTTATTTGAAGATACAAAGCAGTGTCTCTCCCTTCAAAAATGTTTTACTATGCTAAAAGTTTCAATTGTCTGAAGTCCTAACTACACTGGATAAGAGTGAGTCTTTCGACTCCGTATATACAGTGAGTTTATTTCAGACAGCATCAGACCTGAGTTGCCACAAACAAACAGAAAATTATCTCAACACGCATCGGTACTTCTAGATTTCAAGTTAAAATTAGAGCTCTGTGGAGTCTGGCACTTATTCAGATAAATTCCATTTAACAAGATTAATAATGGCTTCAGTCATGTGTGGACTTCATTAGCATCTAATACGGTCTCATCAGTCTCAATGATCGATAAACAGGGAGACACTTCAAATGGAATGAAGTAGCTATTTATCATTCTCCTACTGTAACCCCAGTGCCATTAGCCAATGATTATCCATTACCGCTGGCTAGTGACTAAGCATCATATAGGTAAATGGTGCAAGTTGGACTGAGAGAAAAGCGGAAGAATCACAGATTAGAGTGAATAATTATCAGCATGAATGATGATTGGAATAGTTGATAACAGTGTGTCGAATTACTGTGTGGGAGAAATCGGGGTGAAAATGCAATGAAGCCTTTCATCTCATGCTGTATGATGAGATCCTAAGATTATACTTGCTAGAATTCCTCTGTGTACAGAGGGATACAAGTAGCTATAGGCTAGTCTGAGGAATCTCTACAGTACAAATTAAAAAAGGGAAGGTGAATTTAAGAGATAAATGATTAAACTTTGATATTCTGTGTCATTCTGTGCCCTTTCAGATGCTTACTTCTAAATGAGTCTGGCACAAAGATGATGAAATATAAGCAAAGTCAAGTCAGAAGTCAAACTCTCTTAACATCAGGGTCTTTTCAGGATCAAAATAGCACCAATGCAAAAGAGATCATTTAAAGGGAATACATAATTTGACAAGTCAAAGACAGCAAAAGATAATTTTCCCATAAAACGATGAACTGTCAATCAATCCAAACCCCATGTCCTCTCTCCCCTTCTCATCAGTCGTCTTTCACTCTGTGTCTCTGATCAGTCCCGCTCTTCAGGCGGAGATGCCAAATCCTCAGATGACATGGTCTTAGATGTGGCAGCTGACATCCTGAGCAAGCTGCCTGGAGACTTTGACTTGGAGGCAGCAATGAGAAGCTTTCCTACCAGCTACAATCAGAGCATGAACACGGTGCTGGTGCAGGAGATGGGCCGCTTCAACAACCTGCTCCGCACCATCCGAGACTCCTGCATCAACATTCAGAAGGCCATAAAGGTACATACATACATACATCAAGCTGGTGGAAAGGGAGGGGATGTATTTACAGTATCGCAATTCCACCAAGTGAAATTTTATGCCATTGATTCTTTTGGTCCACAAGAGAGATGTAAAACAATAAATGCTGGTTATTAAGTCTTTAAACTCAAACCTGACCGAGTTCTCAGGGAGCCTTATTGTGTGGATACTTATGGAAGGGTATTTGGCAAAATGCACTGTAATTACACTAAATTTGTTTGTTTTAGATAAACAATAAGGCCAAATGATGAATAATCATCGATTTTACACTCCTGCACAGTGAAAGCAATAATTCATCAGTAGAGGCACACCTCTGCTGAATGATTACTGGGGAAATGCTGGTAATACATCCTGCAAAATCAGATACTCTAAGCATTCAGCAGAACACTCCAAATGCAATAATCTAACACACATTTTCTATTAGTTTAGCAAAGAAACAGTGATTGTGAAAGCAAAAGAAAAATCTGAGTGTGTTACTGTTATCAGACACAGACACACACAAATACTTGTTAGATCATACTCTAGATAAATAGATGGATAGGAAAGCTAAGAGAAAGTGCCTCAGCAATAGCAGAGTTTAAGTAGCTGGCAGTAACTGCCACTACTCTGTAACAATTAGGCACTCAAATATATTTTAAAGTTTTAATATAATATATTTATTTCCTCAAACTGCCACCAACAGACTTGGAAATTTGAGAGTAGTTACTTAGACCATAACATCCTCAGGCAAAATTAATACTGACTGATTTTCCAAAACTCTAGAGCTTCTAAAATTGTCTGTCATAAAAAAGACTGTAATTAGTTTACATGAGATTAATAATACTTCAGTGATTTAGTTTAGAGTTTGTTCGTTTAAAGACCCAACAGAAAGTCGTCTGAATATTTGTATGTGAATATGTGTAACATTGCGCTCTCAATTACGCCTCTTTCAAAACATTAAAAAAACATGCCTGAACACTCACATGCTTCTCTTTATACTATTTAATAACCAAACACATTTTCTCTCCTTTGGAGATGTACCATTCTCATGAGAGTGAATTGGAGAGAGCATGAAAGAGTCAGGAAGGGGAATGAGCACATCATCATTCATGCTGGTATCAAAGGCCCCCTACAGAGCAATAAGAGTTCCTATTATGTGGCTGTCTGTCACCTGGTATCTCCAGAGAGAGTTCTTTTTTCAGCATAAATTTCTCGCATATTCAATTCAGCGTCAGAACAACCTCACATTTTCAAGTTGTGAAGAAGCTAAACATGTGTTTGTGGTGTAATATGCCTGTAAATGTGTGTGTGTGTACCCGTGTGTGTGTTGGTGTGCAGGGCCTGGTAGTGATGTCTGCAGAGCTGGAGGAGGTGGTCAGCAGCATCCTGACAGGTCGCATTCCAGGCATGTGGATGAAGAAGTCCTACCCCAGCCTCAAGCCACTGGGAAGCTACGTCAACGACTTCCTAGAACGACTCAAGTTCTTACAGGTGTCTGAATGCTCAAAATCAAATTCTAACAAGTAATTTAGATTATTCATATCTATTAAGTACGCTGTTTGAAACAAACAGCCTCAAAGAAGTAGGCAATGGGGAACAAATACAGCTGAAAGAAACAAAGAAAAAGGAAGCAACAAAAGACAGTCCAAAGGTGTTCATGATGTATTTCCTACCTTTGCTCAATAAAAGATAGACCTTAATCTCTTGATCACTACTTAAGCAGAGATTAGTGCATACATATTGCCATGGTCACTGCCAGTGACAGGCAAATCAGCAGTCAGCATGTAAGTGAAAAGAAAAAGAACACAACAAGACTGCTTAAACATTAGAAATCTCTTGTGTGATCAGCTCAAACAGATTCAGCCTTGCCTTACCAGAAGATGAGTATGGAAAAAAAACAAACATTAAATGTCTCAGTCAGGCATTAGATACCATCAGTAGTCCTTGTCATAGACTGTACAATTTTCTAGAACACTGTTGATTTGTTTGTCATCTCAGAGTGACAAATGAAAAATCTATTTGTACACTGTACCTACTATATATTGTGAGCTGTATGGGTGCAGTGTATAACCCTTAAGCTGTTTCACACATTAGTCACACAACAGTTCATTTCACTGTGGCAAATCACTGGAGGTAAGGGAACATACTGTATTGTGCTTTTCAGTCACGGACAGAGTTGGTACAGGATGTACGTGCAGCCGCATGATCTACCATGTGAGTCTGTAAAGTGAGCTGCTTCATCTGACAGCTCAGTCAGTTCCCACAGCAGAAATATTCCTCCTGTTCGTCGGTACTCAGTAGAGTGAAAAGAATGCAGCGTGTGTGAGTGTGTGTGAGTGTGTGTGTGTGTGTGTGTGTGTGTGTGTGTGTGTGTGTGTGTGTGTGTGTGTGTGTGTGTGTGTGTGTGTGTGTGTGTGAGTGTGAGTGTGAGAGAGAGAGTTATCCAACTGAAATGTCCACTCATGACTCCCCGCAGGGTGAACTGAGGAGTCACGAGTTTCTTATGTGAGGCAGCACACTTTTTAACAGAATATTTAGGCCATTTTAGGAGCAAAAATCATTGTTTCCTGTTGTAACAAAATTTGTCAACAAACGCATCGGTTTCATATCTGTGCCTTCAAGCCAGTTTGCTTCAGGATGCTTTTAGTCTACCTTAACATGAGGATAACTTTTATTAATAAAATATTGCAGTGTATGAACTAACACAAAGTACAATGACATGTTTGAATTTGTTACAAGTATTTGTTTTTACCTCCTCCTTCCGGTGTTTGTGCTAAGCTCGACTTGAATTGTTTGGCTGGCTTACAGATGGGGAAAAGGAGGGTTTAACTGTAATTGATATTTATTAGGTGCGGTTAATGAGCTTTATGAGCCCTCATACCTTAATATAAAAAACTAGTGGGTCATCATAACCTGTGCATGTATGTAACCTTGACAAAAGTTTGCATTATTCACTCCATACTTTATAAAAGAACTCTAGCTGGCATGGCTATAGATTACTGGCTCCTTTAATCCACATGCTGTGTTGGTGACCAGGAGTCAAGTCCTCCTGGAGAGAAATGATTAACTCATTGCCAACATCTATGAATATAAATCTGTGTTTGTCCTGTTGTTTGCTCGCTGAGGTCCAGGGAAACACAGCTCTTTTCCAAAAATGCCAGCATTTTGGGAAGCCAAGAGAGTGATTGTCCAAATTGGAAATTCATAAACATATTTGTTTATAGCCATGCTACTGGTCTATGGTTCAGTGAATGGCTGTGTGGTCTGGCAGCTGATCCATGATACAGAGGGGATCAAGTGAAGAATTCTATTTTGACACGATAATTGTAAAATATCTTATTGCACTGTTCTTGTGCCCCTGTCATGCCTGATTTTATGTCTTTGTTGTGCACTTTGAAATATATGTCAGGGTTTTTATGACTCAGAATATGCCTACGGGGGCAGACTGTGCATGACAATAAGCATGATCAATCCATGTACAGTAAAGGCAAAGAGTCTGTGTTATTTTATTTGACAGAAATCTGTGAATTTTCTTTTGATTATTATGGGTAACCAAAACTCATCCTTGTCAGCACATGTGAAAGCCAGAGGGTCCACTGTGTTTTAGTTCTAAATGTCATTCTCTTCTCTCTGTGTTCAGGACTGGTGTGATAAGGGTACACCTGCTGTATTTTGGATATCAGGATTCTTCTTCACCCAGGCCTTCCTCACAGGCAGCCAGCAGAACTATGCCAGGAAACACACCATCCCAATTGACCTGCTCGGCTTTGACTTTGAGGTCCTGGATGAGAGACAATACAAACGGCCTCCAGAGGATGGTAGGATGCTGCTGGGGGGGGAGACGAGAGTAGGGTGGATGAGAGAGGGTGGTTGTAGGTTACTAGTTAAAGCAGGGTATTAAGACGGCTTCTGAAAGGATCTCATGTAATAAAAGCAGAGATAAGACATCAGGAAGATGGAGAGCACTTGTAGACGGGAATGAGTCAAAAAGATGTAAACGGGGAATGCAAAGTGAGGTTTCAAAGCAGAAAGTGAAATGAGAGGAACATAAGCCGTGGGTGCAAGAGAAGAAACAAACAGATGAAAACTGACATAAGGCTGACTGAATATCAGAGAGGCAAAGTATAAAGTGAGAAAGTAAGTTAAAGAAAAGCCTCCGTGCCTCTCATCAACATGCAGGCCTACATCAACCCCTTGCTGTGCCTTTAGCTGTGCTGTGAGATTCTCAGTCAAAGTCTCACATAAAGCCTCACCCTCAATCAGTCCCCAGCTGGGCCCCCATCACGCTAACACAGCCTATACAGCTAAGCTACAAATCTGACAGTGTGTTTGTGCTTTGGGTGTGTGATACTGACAGGGTGCCAACAGCCAGTTATCTCTATAGCGTGCACTTTTTCCCACCCTATTCGTGGAGGAGCTCACATGTTGTACAGTAAGAGTGTTACAGCACAGAGCTCAGTTCAGCTTGATTCATGAAATGTCGTCTTTGCTGGAGCATCCACTATCTACATGTGTTGTAGTCGCAGGGATCCCCCATATGTGTAGGTTATGTACTGTTTTAAGAAGGTGTAGGTGATTTTAATATCAGAATAATGAGAAGCGCTTCACTGATATCTCTGAATTGCATGTTGTTTGTGTCAGGTGTGTACATCAGAGGTCTGTTCCTTGATGGGGCCCGCTGGGACAGAAAGACCAAACTTCTCGCTGAGTCCTACCCTAAAGTGCTGCATGATCCTATGCCTGTGGTGAGAAGCACAACACTGATACTGTACACACAATGCTTAAAATGATTAGAATATTTAATTTTCTCAGAAGCAGCCTTAAAAAAAAAACAGATTGTTGTTCACACGACAAAAGGCAGTGCCAGTCTGCTACGTGTCCTGTTGCTTTTCCTGTCACATCAAACAGAAAAAACACAGCAGCTGGTTACAGATTACACTGTAGTACCATATCAGTGATGGTTCCTGAGGTGTGCCAGGCACAGTCTGTAAACATAGCACGTAGCACTCCCTCCAGTGTTTGGGCTCCATCTATAGAAAGCATGTACAAAGTCCAGCATCAACTACTTCAATTACAGCTCTGATGATGATGAATTCTAAAGGTGTGGATGAGATCATCCTCATTCAGTCTCTTCTCATACGAATAATTTGTTTTAAGCACCACTTGTTTTCGAATCACATGTGCCGTCGCCATGGTTGTAGTGCAGAGAGTGCTAATTCGATTAAAAAGGTCACAAATTTTGGGCTACACAGGAACAGTCCGTATGGACCCTCGTTGATACTTGCAGACTGGGGCGGATGACAAAATTCTCATCCATGGAAGGCATGAGTTGGCCTTAAGGCCCAGAGTCAGGCACTGCCAAGATGGCGTCAGCTGGAGCAATCACCCTAAGCTCTGAAAACAGTACAGTCTATACAGTCTATACAGTATGACAAAGTGCAGCACTATGAATACCTACCAGGAGAGGCTGTCTGAAAATGTGCACTGCTGTCGCCATATTTAAATGATAAAGACTGTGATACAGTGTGAGTGAATTAAACCCTTGGAGCCTGAAACACACACATCCAAATTCACCTCCCCTCTTCTCAGTTGAATTGTTGTGTCATGCATATCAAATGAAAGTACACAACTTGACCTTTCCAGCAATGCTAGTTGCTTACCTGTCAGACAAAGTGTTGGTGCTAAAATAAATGATATTGAATTTACATCTGATTTAATCATTGTGACAGCCTGCATTCAGCTCTGTCCATTCCACACCCATTACTCTAGTTTGATTTGCTTTTGAACTCGTCATTGCACAAATATGTTAATACCTAGTTATGTTAAATTTGCTGCATGTTATCGCCTCATCACAAGAAAGAGCACAGCTGGATTTTTGTAACTGTGCTTCTTATATATTTTGACATTCTAAAGTAGTAACATATTGAAGACAGATCAGTGCTCTGTAAAGTCAGATATTTATTCATTTCTTCAGCCATCTTCACAACCCTGCTTCTTGTTTCAATAAGTCACAAATTCATTTTCTAATCTATCGTTTTATGTCGTGTGCCTACCGCATATCAAAATACACAGCAGAACTAACTCATTCTGATGATACAAATTGTTTCTCTGTGTGCCAAATTAATTGTGTTTTGAGCTTGCAGCATATTCTGATTCTGATTCTATACACTGGGGGGCCTGAGGCAAAGATGCAATTAGAAGCCCCGTGTTTAGGTGTTGGTTGTGGTCTGGTTCTAAGTCATACAGTATCCCACCATGGTGGTTCTAATATTGTCATTTCCAGACAACCTCCTCTACACAGATAAAAGAACATATTTCTACTGCCAACCTTAATGATTAGACACATGTAAAAACCTAACAGTTTCATCATATGCAATATTCCTCCCTGGTAAAAAGGCTAAATTAAAAAATCTACAAATATTGTTACATCAAATGATGGAGCACCAGAATAGCATAGAGTGTTCTGAATAAAACAAGATTCAGGATGTAAGGTTAGCACTCATAATGACCGATGAGCATAGCTTTGGGCTTAGTGGATCCAGAGTTGGAATCGGTGCATTTTGAATCGGAGTTTTGAACACACAACTGATTCTTTAGTCTGAAAAATGCAGAGAAAAATGTGGGTTTACACTTCTTCACTATTGCTAGTACCTGCTTTAGGATTTGACACCTGAATGTGGGCACTATTAAGCCTCTGTAAGATGAATTTGTAGTGTATAGCAAAAATCACTGCAGGCAGCGAGTCAAAAAAAAAACCTTGTTGCATAACATATTCTTACATAAAGTTTGAAGGGAGGCAGTTCATTGATTGAATCCCACTGGGTGTCAGAAAAGAGGGAAGATTGTGTCTTTCCTTGTAGCAGATTATGAAAATGGGGCAGATTCCATAGTTATTTGGTATGTAAACCCCTACGAGGTAGCTGTTTTTTTTTTCCTTGTTAACCAGAGACCAATACAACAAGAAAGCAAACAACAACCACAGTAGTGTAGCTGCAGCTTCACCCAGGATGTTCACAGCTCCTTGTTCTGTGGACTCGACACAGCCGCAGCTTCAGCACTATTTTACATTCTGCCTCCAGGATGCCTGTCTCCTTTGCTTCCCATCCTTTTATTAATTAACAGAGCATGATGTGGTATATGAAAGTAGACTGACAGAGTGATGGAAACAAGTGCCAGTGGCTGAGAGTGGCGACTGATCAAGTTTTCCTTCTTTTTTTTTTTTAATTCTTTCCCCCTCTCTGTTCTCTCTTCTTCACAATGCTTTCAGTGACTATGAATAATGCACAAGACTGACTTTTTAAATATTCAGACATTTCGGGGCAAGTTATTAACAGAATCAGTTTTTGACAAGAGCGGAACTTAATTAAAAATGTGTTTATTATTTGTGGGGGGAAAAAAGCACAACGGAGGCTGCGGTCCCTGGCTTTGAAATGCAAATCTTCACTGAGGCGCCCGTTATGGAACCCGATGAGTAGTTTTCAGGCTGCAACTCTACAAAACAGTTTTTGTTTTTCGTTTTTAAGATTTTTTTTGAGTGGCCCAGTTTATCCCTTTTGCATAACCAAGACTGCGTAATAGCCCAAGGGGCCTTTTCCTTGTTAATTCCATTGCTTTAGGAATTTTTGTCCCCAAAGTTCCAATTTGTCAGTTAATGTTTGGATAACAAATCGAGATCCAGGTTAGTTTCCACGGTGATACATGTTGGTCGCTCCATCCTGACCTTTGAACCTTTGATCTTTAAAGACACCCATCCCACTCGTTAGGCATTTATCCTGCAATCAGGACTGTTCACTTTTGTTGCTCTTCAGTACAGGCATACCAAATTCCCCGAGCCAGTTTAATTACTCCACCAGTCAAACACTCCCTAATAAGTGACTGGCTACTCAAGACAGAGTGTACATCATCATTAAAATTTCAGATCACATCTTTTGACCCAGTTGCTCCCTGCCCGCCCCTCTGTAACGCCTCTATTTCTCCGTACTTCTCTCTCTGTCAGATGTGGTTGAAGCCCATGAAGCGACAGGACATTCCCAAGAGGATGTGCTATGTGGTGCCTGTCTACAAGACAAGCGAGCGGCGTGGCACTCTGTCCACCACTGGACACTCCACCAATTATGTCATTGCCATGACGCTCAACTCCGACATTCCTGCTGAGCACTGGATCAGACGAGGGGTCGCACTGCTGTGTCAGCTCAGCTCTTAGTCTCTGGTTTTACACCTGAGCCCATTTTATATTCCAACATTTAATTAAAAAAAAAAAAAAAAAAAAAAACACACAAAGGCTCTTTGGCCTTTTTTTAGTACATCAGGACGCCACATTGGTAGATACTGATAATAGTCGGACACACTGTTCCCTCTAAGCTGAGCGCATGTGCACTGCTGACACGGTCTCCGCGCACAGAAAATCTGGGCTGCGCACAAAAAAAAAAATCCAACCTAAATTATAAATAAAATAAACACATAACAATTCATTCTGTGCTATTTTTCAATGTGAGTCAGTGAGTGACCGGTGACTGACTGCTGCAGCCAATGATGCGATTCACATACGTATTTACCATAGACTGTATATAATGGTATTTATGCAGCTAATCAACGTCAGGCGTCCTCATGTGCAGCCACCATTGTTCTCATAGATATGAATGAGTAGATAGGACACGCCCCTTTGAGCTGCATGCTACTGCAAGGCTAAGCTAGTGGGGGAAAAGTTTCAGTGCATTCTGTTGATGCAGACGGCGTGAAAACGGAAACAACAAGTATGCCGGCTCACTGTGCTGCATACAATTGCACACTGCGTCGTACGATTGAGACAAGGAAACTTGGAATGACTTTTCATAGGTAAGAATAGTTTTTGGCTCTTTTTTCATTATGAAATCTTGTTGAGAGCTTCCAGTCTATGAGAGCTAACTAGTTAGCCACTAGCAAAAGGCTAAGGCGAGCTAGCAGCTTGACAACCAAATACCAGACAATTAATAGTAGCTGTAGTATAGTTGTACAAGCAGTACTAGTAATACTAAAAGTAAAAGCAGCAGTAGTAGTATAAACAGCTGTTGGAGTCGTAGAAGTAGTATCAGCATTTGTTATAGTATTACAAGTTGTAGTAGCAGTGCCAGTATCAGCAGCAGTAGTTAGTGTACTACCACTACTACTAGGAGTAGTCACATTGCTATTACTACCACCAATACTACCAATAGTAGTTATAAAGCCTAACTCATGTATATCAGGATTACCATCTATGTTCTTCCTCCAAACCCATTTTATGATTGGGATTACAGGCAGTTCTTTAGGACTGCTCTCAAATAATTGAAATGTTACTAAACAAGGTTATACTTATCAAATTAAATAGCTCTGGTCTCCAGTATATTGGCGAATTCGCTTCTTTGTACTTAATTTATTAGCATGATTTCTTTTTAATATGTTGTGTACAGACTTAATTACTTCTCTGTCTACTTTTCTTACTCCATGTAGGTTTCCCAGAGACTATGGGTTGAGGAGGAATTGGAAGTTTGTCGGCTTAGACCTGGTGTCATTCCATCAGTGTTAAACTTCCCGGCTCATCTTGGAAGAGTACGTGCCAGAAAGACCACGACCAAGCAGCCTTGAGATCTTAGGCAGCGTCTCCCCGAGGTGGGTGTCGACGGTGTTCACGGTCAGGTCTGTGGTAATCCCGTCAAAAACAAAACAGAAAAAAAAAATCTAGATTATAAATCAACATGTAACCAAAGCACTCTGTGTATAACGCCATAGTATAGGATGTAGTTCAGAAAATGTCAAAGTAGAGTATGCTTTACTCAAGAATAACATAGTATGGCCTGTAGTTCATAGTACAGCATGTTGGCAAGAAAAAAAAAAAAAAACATAGATTATTATGTGGTTCAAAAAGCGCAAAATGATAGGATGTTGCCTAAAATTGTCATGTATGATATGTGGTTCAAAAAATGTCATAGTGCAGTATATTGTCAAAATAGTATGTAATTCAAGAAAACATCAGAGTATAATATGTCATCTAAAAAATGCCATAGAATAATAATTTCATTGCACAAGTAAAAGTATAGTAACTTTTAAAACTGTTCGAATTCTTATATGTTGCTAAAAAAACAAAAAAAACTAAAACAAAAAAACACAGTAATATGTCAATTAAAAAAGCCTATAGTATAGCGTGTCGCCCAACAAACATCATAGTATAGCATGTCGCTCTAAAAACGTCACAGTATAGCCTTTAGTCCACAGCTGTCAGTAGGTGAGGAGCAACACAAAAACAGTCCAAACGCTGGTTTCCAGAGGGTTAGACGAGAATTTATTTGAAAGAGTAAGTTTACAACAACACAACATGTGAGGGGGTTAAAAACAAATGGGTGTTAGTAAAATAAAAATAAATAAACAGAACTAAAAGTGAACTTCATGTTGACATTGATGGGCATTCCAACCAGGAACAAAGTAAAAGATAATCAATACGAAAAAAAACTCTTCCTGTTCACCTCTTAAAACCCAAAAACAAACTGCAGTAGCACCCTAAACTAAAACTACCAATGGGTTTCCTGTTATTCCTTTCTGAACAATTCAAAGGTCCACTCTCTATCTCCCCACACATCCACCACCACTAAAACACATCTCCAAAGTTCTGCTGGGCCAGCTCAGCTTCCCCTCAGAAGAAGTGCCGCCACCTGCCAGATGAAGGAGCCTTTTGAGAGGCAGCTGGCATCGTGATTGGACTGTACTTTGGTCTGTTCCAATCCAGCTTCAGCTCCAGAGACGGCAGGCGGGACGAGTCAACGGAGGCCGGTGGACGAAGGCATGCAGCTGAGTACAATCCAGAAAACAACAGAGGAGGAGTGCAGCACCCAGGCCAGAACAACCAGAGTAGCATCGTATGTCTCTTAGAAAACATCATAGTATAGCCTTTGGTATGAAAAAACGCCATCATATACATCGTATATTGTACAAATAACAAGTCAAAGGAAAGAGACATACATTGTAGAATTGTAGTAATTGTGGGCTGACTGATTTACTGATTATCAGTATTTTATTTTTTACTGATTTACGGTAATAAATACATTTAAAAATGGCTACTTTGGCTCTGAACCTTTATCTACCTGTGGTCGCTCTGTCTTCTGGAGTGATTTGATTGGTTATACGTCACGAATAAAACTCCTTTAACTTAACATCTGTAAACAAAACAAAAACGTATCAACAAAGTTTTCTGTTAGAGTTTGTGTTCTTCTAAGTTTAACTCCAAGATTTTAAATACTTTCATTTACTGCAAATGAATATCTACTCCAAATGTCTCACTAATAATCATTATCAGCCTTAAAAACCCACAAAACACCCCTCTATACTCGACCACACTTAGTACAGTCCGGTTCCCCCTTCTATAAATCTGCTTGGAATCTTCCACTTCCTGTTTGTCAAAGTGGCCTTCTACCTGGACAGGTTTTGTTGGAGCTCATGCAACAAACATTTTGGGTAACTGCACTTTAATATGGATGGATGACACTGAATTAGAGTCTGTTTTAATGAGACTGAGTTAAGATGTGTAGCTCTGTCATTAAATAGGAAATTATTTCTCAGAATTCACAGAGAAAAGTCTGAAATGTTTGCTAGGTTAGCGTCCCACATGTTCTTTGGCTCAGCTAAAGCTAACTCTCCAACTTCTGGATCTCTTGAGTTGCTTGTTGTTAAAATATCTTGCTGTAGGTGCTGAAGCTCAGAAAGTCTGAGATGTTTGTTCAAAATAAACTCATTCTCAAGTCTTCTCTGAACTGTCCTCTTTGTTTGAACTTTCCCTAAACTTAAGAGTTAATGAAAGAGCAGCACATCCAGACTCAGTCTCATTTATGTAGAGATTAAACTTCAGTGTCATTCATTGATGTTAAAGTGCAGTTTTTCAAATGTTTGTTGCACATGGTCCCGACCAAACCAGTCCAGGTGGAAGACGATGTGGAGAGAAAGCTCCAGAGGATGAATATCACACATTTACGTTGGAAATAAATGTCCTTTAATTAGACATTGTCATGCAAAAGCTGAATTTCCCTTTAATGATGTTCAAGTCTTTGAGTGTTTTGTTGATGTTGGTTTCTAAATGTTTTTTGACACTCGGCCCCAAAGATTAAAACCTTCTACGCCTCACAAGCTGCAACAGTTCACACATTATCAACTGTCTTTCTGACTAAACTAAGATAAAAAGTGAAAAACTGCCTGATTCCTGCATCATGAATATAAATCTTTTTGGTTTTTTTTGACAGTAAACTGAATATAATTGGGCTTGACATTTTATAAACCAAAACAAGAAATGAAGTAGTGGAGAAAACAGTCAACAGATTAATAGACAAAGAAAATGTGTTTTCCAACATATATGGCTGAATTACTCCAACATTACAAGATACATACAATTTTAATTCAATTTTATTTATATAATGCCAATTACAGGTCAAATTCTCTCAAGACACTATTTTTATATTTTTTTGTCATATTTAAAATATGACAAAGTAAGAAATTTAAACCTCTTGACTAATCCAATTTATTATTTAGTTTTTAAGAGACTAATTGACAATTCAAACTTTCTCCACTAAAACTAATAAACATGAGGTCAAATAGAAGGAACAGTTTTAAATATTGCAGTCCCACAACAAGAATAAAGTTTCTCAACAAAAACTAAATCTGCTGGTGGATTCCATGAAAGTCCTAATAAAGGATAATAAAGTGTGATACTAAAGGTTTGTGGCGCTAAGAATCTCCAAGTAAAATATCAAATTGAACATCTGGATAGAGGTTGATAAAAGTTGACCTCCCTTCATTTCTGTGGAGTCGACTCCATGGATTTTATGGATGGTGGTTAAAGACCTGCTCTTCTAGTCATCTTCCTTCTAGTCGCTGTAAAAAGTCAGTCCATCCTGGCCGACTTCAACACCTCTTCATGACAACTTGTTCTGCCTCCGACCTGGTGGAAACTCAAGAAACTCGGGAAAACCTGTCGAGACTCGAAGAACTCGTCGGGCGGGGGAAGGTGTGGTGGGTGATGGGGGGAGGTTGGGGAGTAGAGGGGGGAGGCCGCCACCCATCTCCCCGCCTACTCTCCGCCCTGACTCCACCCAGACTCCGCCTTGGCTCCACCCATGTGGTCACGTGGAAACTACGATGACAAAGGGACGACGAAATCATGTTTTTTTATCTGATCTGTAGCTCAGTGAGTTAAGGATTTGCCTGTGGAGCTGCAGGTCGCTGGTTCAAGACCAGACACTTCTTAAATTTTCTCAAAATCCTGACAAAGACAAAGAAAGAAAATTGCCGGTGGTGGGTCTTGAACCTGCGACCTTCCAGTTGGTAGTCGCTCTTCTTATCCCCTGAGCTACTCGCTCAGATACTAATTCTTCTTTTTTTTGCGCATTTATCATCTATTTTTTGGCATTTTCGAGTTTTTTTTTAACTCAAGTCTCGACTCGACCGTTTTTCTCAGGAGGTTGGACTTCAGCCTTTGTGCTGGAGGGTGGAACCCTCAGTTCCAAGACTTTCCAAAGCCTCCACACCTCCCGAGTCCTCAGGACCTGAGCTTTCACACAGTCTGAGGGCTGAAATTTCTAAGTTCCTGAGTAGTTCTCTGTTAGTTTAAACCTTCAGACAGCCTGAGGACTGAAGTTTTAAAAGTTTCTCTG
The DNA here is from genome assembly GCF_022539595.1 of Amphiprion ocellaris. NCBI lineage: Eukaryota > Metazoa > Chordata > Actinopteri > Pomacentridae > Amphiprion > Amphiprion ocellaris. The sequence continues at coordinate 19,171,674 of NC_072776.1, forward strand.
TAGTTCTCTGTTAGTTTGAGCTTTTAGACAGTCCAAGGACTGAAATCTTCTAAGTTCCTGAGTAGTTCTCTGTTACTTTGAACCTTCAGACAGTCTGAGGACTGAAATCCTAAAAGTTCTTGAGTAGTTCTCTGTTAGTTTGAACCTTCAGACAGTCTGAGGACTGAAGTTTTAAAAGTTTCTCAGTACTTCTCTGTTAGTTTGAACTTTCTGGTTAACAGAAGCCTTAAAACTTGTGACCATGAGTCTTGATTTCACATTTAGACCATCCATCTTAGTTCTTCTCAGACCTTCACCTGTGGGTTTTTTAGAAATCCTTAACAAACTTTGATTCTCTTCACTGAACAGTAAAGTTTGTGGAGATCAGAAGGTAACATTAGTTTGATCGATGCCTTCAACTACTAGTAGACTTTATCTGGAAAGCAGTTTTCTTAAATGAGTTCTTAGTAAATCTGTCCACAATCAAACCAAGAACATAGAAAGAGGAAATGTTTGAAGAAACAACTTGATGTTTTCATTTCAGACTAGAAAACACTTTAATGCCTTTATGTTTTTGCTCTTTTGATCATGTTATTGTTTCTTCTGTTTAATTTGATCTTCTAAAGTTTAACTGGTGCCTTTTCAAAGGTTGTATCTTTAGTTTGATTCTTCTTAAATGTTTAGTTTTTCTCTTTTCTCACCTTTTATTCTGTTCTAATGTCTGATCTGATTTCGAAGTGTTTTGTCTTTTTAATGTTTGTTGTTTTTTCGGCTTGTTTGAAAAATTTCCTTTTCTTTCCCAATGTTTAATTTTTCGATTAAATCTTTGTTAAGGTTTTTTTTTTTTAAATGTTTTACCACCTTATAATGTTTAATTTTCTTTTTTAATGCTTCATTGTATTTTCTGTTTAATTCCTATTTAAAGTTTTATTGTCTTTAAGATTTAATTTTCTAATTAAACATTTAATTTTTTAATTAAATATTTTGACTTTTAAAGGTTTAATAATCTAATTAAATGTTTTATATTTTTCTAAATGTGTAATATTGTTGTTTAATTGTATTTTTTAAATGTTTAATTATCTAAAATATTTCATCTTTAATGTTTAATATTTTTGTTTAAAAAGTTTTGTTTAATTTCATAATTACATGCTTTGTATCTTCCGTTTAATTATCTAATATTTTGTCTAATATAATTTAATTGTATTTAATGTTTAATTCTTTTTAAAAGTTTTATTATATTAAATGTTTTTCCTTTGATTTAATTGCTTTTTTACTGTAGTTTATTTCTTTAATCTTTTTTTCTGTCAAGATTTTAACCCCAACCTTAAAAATGAAACAAACCCTTAAATCACAATGAAAATACTTCTGTTGTCACAATCATCAGTTAGTCAATTATTCAGTTTATCAATTCAACTTTATTTGTTTAGCACCTTTCACACAGATTACAAAACTAAACAAGCAAAGAGAAAAAATGTTATGTTAGCTATGCTAAAACTATGAGTAAAACTCAAAAACAAACAACAACAAAAAAAGAATTAACATGGTAATAAAATATGTTGTGTCCAGGGGATGGAGGGAGTTTATTGAAGTCTTCTTGGGTTCACATGGTAAATCATTTAAAATATAAATTTGATATTCAGTCTAAGTAAACTGGAAACTGCAGAGCGACAGAAGAACCAACAATATCTCCTGTTTTCTCCTTTAATGAGTCGATTCTTGTGCTTTTAGACCAAAGAAGTACAGACTCTTCACAACCTGCTCAAACTCTTGGTACAGGACTTCACCACACGGGTCAAGAAGGTTTCCATCTCATTTCTACTCTGAAGATCACCTTCTCCTGCTCAAACTACTGACAAATGTTTCTGCTGCTCTAAAGTCTGGTCTCCAGAACTTCCTAAAAACTCTCAAAGTCTCTTCTGCTGCAGGTTGCTTTGTAGAACTGTTCCAGAAAACCTCACTAAACCACATGGAGGGGCCTCAAGATAGTCGTCCAAATGAAACTGTACAAAAACCAAACTAGTACAACCCAAACGCTAAAGTCTCCTGCAGCCTACCAGAGAACCTCTGAGAACAGAGAATCAGGACAGGAACTCTTACCTTCTGGACAACCAACGGTGGTTCACAAACAAGAATACAGAATGTGTTTGACCAAAAACCTCTAAAGACTCACTACAGCCAAGATAAAGACACAACTCAGCTGCACCAAATCCACTAATCACTGCACACATTCGCACCATGTGCTAACTGTGGCTAAAGAACCACCTTTACCAAGACAACTATCCAGTACAAAGCCCTAAAACACACCAAGAAACACATTAAAGACGATTTTACTGCTGGAAGCTGCAAGCCAACGCCTAAATAACAAACTAGAGCAACAGAGCTAAACCCGGTTCTGTGGTGAAGAGAAGCAGAGGAAATGTTTGTCTGCAGCTAAATAAAGCAGGAAGACACTGAGCTGCTCAGGTGTTCCTGATAACACCAAGCAGCCACCTGGACAGCCAATAGGAACACAGCTTACTGGAAGTCCAGAGGGCTGGGTTGGTGAAGGAAATTTAGTTTAAAGTTGAAGCAGAAAGTTAACAAAGAAAGTTGAAAACCACCTTCTGATACCTGAAATCTCTGAGTTTTCACACAAAGAACACCTGAACATGTCAAACTGGTTCCATAGTAGAACCATCATTGTAAAAACGTCATAGTATGGTGTGTTGCTCAAAAAACATTAGGACCCGGCTGTCAGGGGACAAACATGTAAGAAACATGAGAACAGAGAGAATCCAACCAGTAGGTCACAGTTTATCATCCCCCAGTCATCTCCTGAAGTCCATATGGTGAGAGACATCAGTATCTGGTTGTTAATTTACCAGAGGATGCTTATAATCATGCTGATGTGGTCTGTACTCTACAGTATTTTAGTGACTCAATAAATGCCTAAGTTTTTTTTTTTAAATGCTTTTTAGTTTTTAATAAACATTTAAGAGCCTATATGTAATCAATAAATGGCCTTTGCCTATCTTAAGAAAAATTCACTCAGAACTCTGATATGTTAACAGTACTAAATAAATCAATAAATACATGCATACACACAAAAATAAGTTAATACATTAACTGTGTTAAGATAAGATTTAGATTTTTAAAAAGTTGTTTATGTTTTTGCAGAATCCAGTATTGCTCACTGGTTGGTCATTACATTTTGTTAGTTTGATTTCACTGTTTAAAATGATGCCACCTCTTTTCAGACAGAACCTGTGATAATAAAACAATACAAAATTTTTAGTTCCGTGTTAATAAAGCACTTAAAGCTTTAAGTATGGCTAAATGCTTTTTTCAGAATTAAATATATCACTCCTTAGGTGGTAGTGGCCCCAAGTTCAGTAAAGTTGGAAAGATATTCACAGATTCGGACTTCCAGCATCAATAACTCATTAGATATAGGTTGTCAAAACATAAACGGTGCCTCTTTCCCATTGTTGCAAGGCAGACAATGTGCTACAAGCCCAGTTTTATCAAAAGTAGCTGTCTTTCAAGCTACAGGAATAACATTGGTGTCTATGGAGTGAACAGGGTCCGTCTGCAATTTGCAAAACCACTGCAACAGTAAAGAGAGACAAATATTCAATAACTTCACTCTTATACATTGTAGTGTCACTAAAATCACTGCAGCCTTCAACTGGCTCCTGTTGACAAAGTGTTTTAACAGAAATGTAAATGCTGTAATTTGATTCTTTTAATGAACCATGTAACTTGAATGGATGTGATGCTGGTGTGACCACAGTGCACACGTCTGATGTTGCTCACAGTGGTCCAAGGGACGCTCAGGGAGTTTGTGTGTTTGCTCAGACTCATGAACAATTACAGGGAACATTGGTCGGACAGCTCTTAGAGTAGTATGCTACAGTAACTCAGCTGCAGCTCCTACATTTGGTTTGTAAGTTGATGCATCTTTCGGTGAGCTTTCTTATTTATGTACAAATCAGCTTCGCCAAACCTCCTGATCTGGGAACGCAAACAGAAACAGGAGACGAGTGAAGAGAGGAGCAATGGGAGTGTCGCTGATAGAAATGTTATGCTGTTGTGGTTTTGCAGCTGCACACCAGTTGTTTCAGTAAGATTATCAGAGACCAGGAGTCCAGGATCTTTTCAGAGTTTATTTTCCTTCCATAATGGGGAGAATGCACAGACAGGCAAACAGCAAGGATGTCACATTTTGCATTTTATATCCAGATTACTAAACAAATACACAAATGACAAAGTAAAAATGATCATGGGCTGTTTTTGCCCAATAAACAGTGAGGAAAGTTTGTCTTTGGGGCATAGTGTCAAAAGTGTCATTAACTCTTACTGAACACTCAACGGGGCAGTTTAGATTTAAATTATACGAGTAATGCAGGAGAGACATATTTCCAAAAAAAGTCTTTTAAACATTCAGTACTAATATTGTAGGAATCAACTGAATAAATGTGTGTTCAGATTTTAAGGAGGACAAATGATGAGCTTCACTTGATGTAAAAATACATTCAGGTCCCGGTGTGCTAGCATTAAAAATGAATCTAAGATGGAATAATTAAAATGCCTGCAAAAAGATACAGCATACAGATGACGAGTTGTGCTCTCTCACATCAGCATAATTTGTCTTAAAGGCTCGAACCAGTCACACTACACCCCAAAGAACTTCCCACGATCTTCACACAGTTAATTTAAAAAGTAACAAAGGTCATCAATAGTTTAACTTTACAGTACAAAGAATGAAAAAAATTTTTTTACACTCAACACGATGTCTGTACCGTTTTACTCATGCTTCATGCATGATTCAGTCAGATCAATGACATGAGTTGACTGACGATGGTTCACAGGCAGTTAAGACACAGACGATGGATGTCACACAGTGACTGGATAAATGAAGGCACACTTTATTCGGTGTGCTTTAGCAGCTGAAGCTAGGTAAGGTAGCTTAGCATGTGTGCCGCAAAACAGCCAATGGAATGTTGGGGTGGGGGGCAAGGGGGAGGAGGAGGGGTGGTGTCAAGCACCAGCCACTGAAAAACCACAGTCAACAGAGTGACTATAATATACACCCCCAGAAAGACGCAGGAATGCCTGTAAAACATATTCACAATAAATAATCTTTGTCCAGTGGTTTGATAATTATCCAATACAAGTACAGGGAGCTTTAGAAAGCAGACAGTTTATAGTTCTGCTGGGCTATTAAGTGTACTGATTTTGCTTAGTCTGTCTCCGATTGTCAAGAAGTTGATTCATTCTTTGACAAAAGTACGCTAAAAACAATTAGCAGGTAAAAAATGTGTTATTTCTATAACTACTGACACTAAACAGACATCATATTAAAAAAAGAAATCTGCACTGATAACTGTGACAACTGAACGTCCTACTGTAATTAAATGTCCATTGCAAGGTGGTCCAGCTGGACAATGCACCTTTTAGGAACTCCAAGAGGCACCCTATGGAAATCTAGTGAACTACAACACTTTTGATGACAAGTATAACTAGTTCACATTTTGAAGTTCACAAAGAAAAGTAAAAAAAAAGTTCTAACAACAATATGTGTCATTTGGCTACAGATTGTCAAACCCTTACAAAACACTAAGAAATTGGTCGGACATTTGTTACTTTTAGTTACTAAACCAACAAAAACAAAACACTGATTACTGTAAATGCTAATTTGTAAAGACTTTGGCAGCTTTGTCAACAGCAGTTATCACTATGCACTATGAAGGTACCAAAAACTGTAATTAGACGATAAAACATAACTTCGGAGGAATAACTGAAGAAAACTAAAAAAAAATTAGCCATTCAGGAAATTTACTACATACAGTCAGGGGAACACTTTTCTATTTTGACACTGCAGCTTAGACGCCGTCAAAATTCTGCAGGTGAAGCAACACAAGTTAAAGGGTTTATTCCAGATGTAGCAGCTAACATCTCTTTAAGGACACTGTGACGGTGTGCAGTGTACCTACGGAGCTGCTCCAGTGGCAGGGGCTTGGCACAGAGGCCTTTGATACACAGCCTGATGACATCAAAGGGTGGTGATGGATGGCAGGTGGAACACACACCACAGACGTATGCGGTATGGATGAGGAGACACAACACAGAGTGGATGAGAGGCGAGGAAGGGGGAGGACGACGACAGCACATTAACAACAGGTGATGATGGATAGGCGGCGAGCTGCTGGGCCGCGATAGCTGCCTCTCTGCAGGAACACACACCCCGAACCACCTCACTATCTACAGCTCTTTCTTAAGGTGGAGTTTCAGAGCAGACAGACTGGAGCTGACAGAGGAGAGGCGATGGAGGAGCAGAGTGTAAACATCACTAGCAGAGTCATGGGATATGCATAAGCTACCGCTGCATGTTTGGAATGGAGGCACGGGCCATGAACGAGACTCACATTGCATGCAAGACTGGGCCGTTACATTGCAAACAAAGCATGTTAAGGCCAAGAAGAACAACACTGATACATCCAGCTCTCCCCTCCTTCGCTTCCTCTCTCCTCCTCGACTAAAAGCCAAAATCGAAAACAATGCGGTCTTCAAAGATGGCGATGAGCAGCATGATGCCGAACCCGGTCAGCATGCCCAGGTTCTGCAGGATAAAGTGTCCCAGCTGGCAGCGCTTGTGGTCCTCGCTGTCCCCATGAAGCATTTCTGGAAGCTATGAAAGACACAAAGTAACCAGTTGGGATCAGAGACAGACTTTTTGGAATTAGCAATGCAGATCAGGAAGCAATGAGGAGAGGACCGACTGCCCGAGTGGGAGAGGAGACAGTGAAAGTTAAGCTGATGCTGTTGGGGGACAATTGTCACTTTGGGGCTGTCGAGTGCACCATGCCAACTTACCATATCCACCAGAGCCACATAAAGGAACATGCCAGCTGTGATGGCGAAGATCCAGCTGGTGACATTGTGCGTGTACTGGCCCACAGCTGTGCCAATCACCATGCCAACGTAGGCCATGAGGGCGGACAGCAGATTGTAGACAATGGCCTGCTTCACTGACATCCCGGCTTTCAGCAGCACCGCAAAGTCACCTGTCAGCCAGAAGACACACTCATTTAAACAGCATTACTACAATTCCCAACACACATATCCGAACATTGAGCTTCTGTGGTAGGAATTAATCTGTTCTTTCCACAGGCTGTTTCTGAAAGGTGAAAGCAACGGAAATGCTGCCGCAGTGACACCAGTACATCCGAGTTCTGTTTACAGCTTGCAAACTGACGTGCACTCTGCAGCATATAAACTCACTGGTGAAAAAGCATGGCACGTGTCATGCTGTGTTTTGGAATTTTTGTATTTCTCCGCTCTATTTTGTCTCTGCCTTCGGTGATGATGTGAACCTGTTCTAAACAAACTCCCTCCACACATCCGCCACTACTGTGTGTCTCCACGAAGGTGAAAAACAGAGCTGCACTTTCTAAGAAATGTATCTTTAACTCCCCTCTGATGCACTTATGATTACATATGCATGCCGTAGCCTCTCTACCCTCTTCAATCATTGCCGGGCCAAATGCGGGGAGAGGCCCAAGTCTCAGCGGAAACGCCCTGGATTTGGAGAGAGAGATGATTACTGGGAAGGGGGGTGGCCTACATTTCCTGCACCGTGTAACAAGCGGCCTCTTTTCCTCACTAATTACCACAATGAATATATTACCACTCTGCTCTCATCCATCAATCAAGCGCAGAAAAAAGCGGGGAGAACTTAAAGAGAGACGGTCTGCACACACCTACTTCAATGGCATTTTTTCCCCGCTCTTCGACTTACTCTGGCGTTATCCTGCCTCCCTGGTTCCACTCCGTCAGACACGCCTGCCGCCGCCTCATCTACCGCAATTAACACACCCATCACTGCCAATTAGCTTCACTCTGGGTGGTTAAAGAACCCTCATAATCATCATCTTTTTCCATCCAGCTGCCAGTCAGGGGACGGCTTTTGTGTTCAGGAGGAGCTGAGAGGTGCACTTGTCAAACTGCTGGGTTTGTCTGACAAGCAGCCCGATGGGGGTGACTGCGCGACAGCAAGTGCTGCTGAAGCACGGGCACAGAATCAACAGGAAATGTGAAACTACACGGGGACAAAGAGACTTATCTTGCATATCTTCACATGCCCGCTTGAGACAGAACTTGGTGCTGCAGTTAGCCATCTGGAAACTCAAGAACGACTGAGCAAAAATAGCAATAATGGAAAAAGAGTTGGACATGAATCAAAGCAGGGACCGTCTTGTTCTATATGATAGTGATGCTGACAGACACAGCCAACAACTGCAAGAGTTTCTGGCACAGCTAAAAATGAGTTTGAAGCAGCATCCTGCAGCATTGCTTCAACCCAAATGTGTTTTATGTTCCTTTTCAACCCACAGTTCTTTGTTTTACCCCTAAATACAACAATAAGAGAAGGACAGACCCTGTTGATCAACACATAAGAGGAGCAGCCAGACAAACCCAGGCTATTATTCACTGGTTCTACCACTGTGGTAATTGACACTACTCTATTTATCAAGCGCACAAAAGACGCAATGAAACTGCAGCAGGATCAGACACATCATCAGTACTGATCTGCTGTGGATGGGGCCCATTGTCTGTGTTTTTCGCCCGATCTCGCCACCTCTTCCTCTCACTATAAATAAACAGGCAGAGAGGAGCACTGCAGAGCAGAATAAAGTACAACTCTGAACAAAACTGTTCACTGTTGCTGAATCAAAAACTGAATCAAAAGGGCCCTCAGAGAGGACAGACTGAATGCAAATGAGAGCACCGGCAGCTGTACCGTCTTCTAGTCTGACTGTATTGAACAACATGTGCCAGGCACAGTACATCATCTTTACTGACAGACAATGACAAGTCATCTCGCTGCTGTCAGACAAAAGCCATTAATTTGGAAAACTGTGTTTTTTTCTGGAGTGAAGAGAAGTGATGATTATTGACAGTGCTGGGTTTTTAACAAGTTTCAGGGGACAGCGACTCACTCTGATTAAAGTTTCAGTTCAAGAAAGACAAGAGCTGCTTTGCATGAGGGCAGTGATTTAGGCACCGATTATCATTATGTGCAAAGCCTTCACAAAACACCTTTGTTCAACTTGTTGAATAAATGAAGTGTGCAGTGTCTCTAGTGTGTAATGAATATATGACTTGTTTTTTGTGTTTTTTGTGCTTTCTCTTTGTTAACTTACCAAGTTCATGAGGTAATTCGTGGCAGAAAACAGCCACTGATGTACTGATGCCACCTGTCATGTTTGCACTGAATGCTGCGCCTGTAGAGACAAGTTCAAAGTGTCAGAGAGGAGAGAGAAAACCTGGAGTTAGAGCAGAGGACAGACACCCCTCTCTCATAAGATACTGTGTTTTTTTCATTTCCGTATATGAGAAATAAATCTCTCTCATTGTTGAAGATAGGCCATTCATCATTTGTAAGCACCTCGCTGGATTTATTTTTTCTAGAGATCATGATTATACTTTTTAAAACTGTACTGTACCTCATTTTCAGATGCAAGATTCAAGTTTCATGTTGTAACTTTCGAAACAGTGATAAACAGGATCTAGAAACAGTTTCCTGCCTGAAAGGTAAAACATTACAGTATGGTTTGGAAAGCTGAGGTATATGTTAATATCATTTAAAGGTCCCCTTAGTTAAAAGTTATTTTTTATTGTTTTACTTTGTAACTGAGTAATTGTCTTACTCTTGCTGTTGGTTGCAAGAGACAACACAAGAGTACACAAGAGCACCCCCATCATTGGAGGAACTGAAGATCCAGTGGCTCTAATGGCAATATCCTCACAACAATAGCAAAATCATAAGTGTTGCTGTGATGTTTGGCTAGTGTGGCTAATATGGCTATCATTACCATTAGCTTTGATCATATGCCTAAAGGTCAGTGCTTGTAGAAAATGTAAACATAGGGGACATTCAGAGATGGTGGAAACTTTAAGGCTGATTTGAAACCAATAAACAAGGACTGCTAGCCAATTCCTAATAAAGTTGTTCTCGTTTGCATATCTTTTTGTTGTTAGATAACACAACAAGTGCAAGTGCGACTGAAATGCAGCCTATTGAGATTACATGTGAATCAACAGTCGCTTCAGAGCCATTTGTAAGGTGCAGCTTAGCACTGTTGTTTTCATAACCAGAATGTTATTTGATACATGCGTTAAAAACAGCTGTGCTGTAAATTCAATGACACTCCCATGTAAAATGATTGCTCCAAGAGAAAAGTAGAAGCAACAGAACCTCTCAGTCCTATTCTCACTCTGTCTGTTTCTAATTTATTCTTGTACTGCCTTTATACTTTTACTCCTTTGAAGCTGCTGTAACGGTGAACTTTCCCCACTGGGGGATCAATAAAATTTATCTTAATAATATGTTTGTGCTGCTATGCAGTCAACTGTTTTGCTCTCAGCTGGGAATCACAGATGTAGAGAGAGTCTTCTTCCTGAAGGGGGCGTGGACAGCAGGAACTCAGGTGTTTTTCAAGCTACAGACATTTAGCAGCCCCTTTGGAGCAGGGCTACAGCTAGAGGTTATACAGTTCTGGTAGAATAAACTGCCTTTGCAGTATTTGAGCTGACGCATCCTGAAGACCTGGGTGACTGTCATTACTTTTCTTAAAAGTGGCCCAATATGGGACCTGAATGGTATGGTTTGGAAAATTGTGGGGACTGTTAACATTACAAGACATTTAAAAAAATCACACATTCACAGAGTTTAAAGGTTACTCCCTCTTTCCATTTTTGTGGGATTGAAATTCTGTATTTCTGCCACATGAAAACAGTTGAATCATTTCCATTAGCAAGTTTGCACATGAACTCCTGCAGGGTTTTCCTGGTTTATAGACCTACAGTAGAGACAGATGACTTACAAACTCTAAATATGTTACCTATGGCGAGGCCGTCACTGAAGTTATGCATGCCGTCTCCCATGATGACCATCCAGGCAATGCTGGCTATGCCGGCATCCTTCATCTCCTGGTCTGAGTGGCAGTTTCCTCCATGAGAGTGACCGTGTCCATGCGAGTGTCTGTGTCTATGACTGTGCTGCTTAGCTTTGCGACCATTCTCCTTGGTGGGTGACTGCTGGTCTTGTTGGGGGTTTGTGGGTGCCAGCGGTGTTTTGGTAGTGGGAGAGTCTGGTGTCTGGAGCTCTGTGAGCTGTGTGTCATTGTGACCATTGTCGCAGGAGATGGCTGTGCTGTCAGGATCTGGACAAGAGAAGAAATGTTACTGTGACAGAAACAGACAATAAAGCCATGGGTCATAACCTGCTGTAAAGATTTCATGACTGAACACTTCTTACCTTCATTGAGTGGCTTCAGGTGCAGCCACTCTGCATCCGAGCGCCGATTTAACTTGTGATCTGACAGCTTCCTGCCGATCTTGCCCTCCTCACTCACCTTCTTCATGCCCTGTGAGAAATGGAACAACTTTATGCTCCATCCACTGACTTTCACTACATATCAGGAATTTCTTGTATTTTGTGACCTCAAAACAGTCCAAACTCAAGGAATACAGCTGACAAAATCAAATGTTTATGAAAATAATTTTGGAACTGCAATGTTGAGCTTATTAGATAACCTACAGCCAGGTCATGTTTATCTTACCCCTTGGTCTTTGTAGTGCTTAAACATGCCGATGCAGTGTTCGATGATGAAGAGGAGGTAGATGCCAGCCAACGCTGTCAGCCCCTTCCACACACCATCAAATTCTGTTAGCAGATCTGTGCTGTGGCTCGTCCCATGTTCGCTGTGGTCGTGCTGCCCTTGTGACTGGATATAGGAAGAGGGACAGAAGATGACTGAGATACAGATGAGAATCACATATTCATGACTACATAAATTTTACCGCTTTTTTACCATTGTGAGAAAGAACACTGAACAAACGAGCAATGTGGGTGAAGCAGAGGAACTAGTACGACTGTGATTGCACACGAAGTTGATGAGCAACATAGTTCACTGAAAACTGGTCAGTGAAAGAGGAACTTGAAAGTTTCAGCATCATTAAAAAGAACTAGGTCGTTGCTCATTACTGGCCATCACAAGTTTCCCAAATGACAAATGTGGCATTTATGTAAGGAGTATTTAGTTATCTTTATTACTCACAAACTTCACACTGAAAAAACTAAAATTCTATAAATGGAGTAGTTTTCTTCTTGTTCCTACAATGATGCTATGCCTAGATGTTCAAGCTGTTAAAATTGGGTCCAAAGTTTCTGGTCTAGAGACTTCACGATCAGACGTCTTACTGCTAATAGACAGCGGGACTTTGTTGTTAAGTGTGATAACTTCTGAGAATGAAGCAATTTGGTTTTCCTCAGAAGACTGGAAGTTTCCTGAGTCTTATGAAACTTCTAGTCTCGAGGGGATCTCTCTCCTCTTTGACTTCATTAAACGTTTGTGGCCATCACACCACAGCAGGATTAACATGTGTCTGCAGACTGAGAGTGGGACTGTAAGCAGGTGACTCTGGTGGCCCAGCAGCAGAATTTCATTAAGTATGAAGGCAGACACAAAACATGTCATTGTGATCTCAAGGTAGCAACTGAAAGCGAAACAGCTAAGTTCGAGATAAGTTCAGCACACCAGGGTTTTTGCTCTATTTCTATCTTTAGAAAAAGTGCAATTTTTGTAGAATCATATTTTTTTTTCTGTTGTGTCATGTGTATTATTCAAGTTTTATTGCCTGAATGCAAAGATACTTGCAATAGTGACGTTCTGTAAACAGTTAAACCTGCAATGTGAACCAGAGTTTCTTTCTTTCTTGTTTCTTAGGTCTCATCGCTATGCTCCCAGATGTTGTAGCCTAATCTGTCCCCATCACTATGGATACTCAACTCTGGTAAACCAGTCATTGCTGGTTTCGTAAAACACATAGCTGCTGGTGTGCCAGGGCAGGGATGTCACCACACAGTTTTACCTGAGGCTGATAGTTTTAATCAACATTTTGTGGAATCGTTTGATAAGGGCTTGAATGTAACGGATGTTAAATGAAGAGAAAATAAGGCAATAGATAGTATTTTCATTGGTGGACTATTTACTGTGCTCAGCCTATAAGTTACTGTAGCCATCTCAGGGCAAACATATGTCAGTTTTTAATTTGTTCTTCAATTTACTTAATCCAGAGATTAAATAAAACAGAAACAGAAAAAAAAAACTTTTAGCTACCGCAATGTGTATGACTGTATTTTCATTTTTTGGTTCTTCACAGTGCAAACTTATTTTCCCCTTCAAATATATTTAAAATATTGTTGCACCCAAATTTCAGTACATAAATAGAACACACATGAGAATGTCTCTGCTTCTCTCTAGTGGTTTTTGTCTTTTTAGACAGTCAGATGAAGTTAGTTGAAAATGGAGTATGTTTCTGGTTCAGCATTAAAAACTGATGTTTACCCGGCAGCAACTTTTTTTTTCTAGTATCACTGAGATTGTTACTCTGAACAATCCACATCCACAGAATACAACATGTACAGTTTCCAGTTTCCACTAAGGAAACAGTCCCTATCAACAGGGTGGCCTGTCCTTCCCTCGCATGACACCTGCTGAACCAAAACTTTAGAAGCATTTGTAATTGTAGGCTTTACAGCAGCTTTGTTTTGTGAAATTGCATTAGACTGTAAAGGTATATCTGACAAAGTTGCCTGTAGTATAGCACGCAGGTGTTGGATACGATTCACCACAATGGGTTTAAACTCCTGCAAGCAATTCCACCTTAGAAACAGCTCAACTGTCAGATGTGTAGAAGAACACAGAACATTATTTACGGTCAGATCCTGACTGATCCGGTGTTCGTGAAGTAATAGCTGCTGTGCCACACACACAAATGCAGACATCAGTCTTAATTTAAAGAGGAACTTATTGTTCCTGCTGCTGTGATGCTGCAGGTACTTATTAAAGTCAAAGAAAAGATTCTCACACTTTGCCAGCTGTGGGAAACAAAGAGGATGTCAGCAGGTACAGAATTGCATACAGTGACACTTGAAAAACATTTCTGTAAGATTCAGACTTTAATCTGAGCTGTTTCAGACCTGCTGAAGTCACAATAATAGCTGTATTTTAACAGATATATCACCACGTTACCTAATAGATACTGATGGCTTGGGACACAAGCTGGGACCAGACCTACCCCAGCTGTGTCACCTGAGTGAGTGTGACGCTGAAAGACCCAAAACACCTGATGACTCAGAATAAAAAACATCACTGGTGATGCGTGTGGGTGCATTAAGATGATGTACTGTATGTTAAAAGAAATGTAAACTGAAAAGCTGAGGCTTTTGAACTCTCTGCAGTTTTCAGTTTCAATTTTTCTGTGCAGAAATATGAAGAAAATCCTGAAACACTGGAAACTGATTCAATCGGTGCAAAAAGAACTGTACTGCTTGTAACACAACCATAGGCTGTATTTGTCTTGTAATGTGCAACATTCTCCCCTTGTCTCTAACGAGCCATGCGAAGTCCCTCACTGTTACATTAGCTTTGAGAACCAGAAAGAAGCTGAGCTCTAAATATTCAGGGGAAGGAATCCTATAGGACGTACTCAAAGATGGAATTGCATTGCGTTTACCGTTTCCCCAGAGGCGTAGCCAATTGTATAACTGTACGGGGAAGGCATCCACTTCTGTTTTCTACTGTACATTGTGGTGGTGGTGTTGGTAGGAATGCATGGCTACACCAGATGTTCTGGCACAGTGTGGTGTACTCACATGTGGCAGTAGGTGAAGGAGAGCATCACCACTGAGCGTGCCCACTGCCAGCGCAACCAGGAAGGTGAGCAGGAACTTAAAGCAGGATTGGTTGAGGATTGGCACCAGTACGACGCCCAGCAGAGACAGCAGGCTGATGATGGTGATGGACACAAAGCCCCAGATCCAGACCCACACTAGAGACAAGAAAAACAAAGGTAGGGGAATAGATGAAATAGGAGTGTTATTTATTTGACAGTAAGTGTCAGGAGACCGGTGCTTGTTAGCCGCATGACATTTTTTATGAGTAGTGTGACTTCCTTTAAAAAAAAAAATACACAAACACAAGACCTTTACGGCTGAATCAAATGCTGTCACAATTTTAGTCAGCCAACAAGACTTTTAGGAATACACCATACACTAACAACCGCAGCTTTATCATCGCTTGGCTGCTGGCTGAAGGTATTTTTCCCCATCCTGTTCAAATGCGGAGGAAACTATCCTCCAGAGGTTTTCAATCCGTGTCCTTGTGATGACACATGATGCCTAAAGCAAAAAACAGGATGTGACATTTCAGCAGAATTCTGCTCGCCTCATTTTTCATGCAAGGCCGCAGTCATGAGACATGAAGCACAAGAGAGAAAGTGAGAAAGGTACGCTATCATTTAAAGTGTCAGTCCAGCTGTCAGTTCAAGATGCATTTCAAAACAGCACAAGACCGAGTGAGAAAAAGTTTGTGATTCTTTCGTCAAAGATGACAAAATGTTTAATGTAGTATGAAATTCAATGTCACACCAAAGCTGCTGCTGTGTTTGCTAAAGCGACACTGGGTCCTTCACTGCTGACATTCAGTTAAAGGACATCTATTGACTAAAATACTGTGTGCATGTAATGCACATCTTACAGACAATTGACTTCAGTGAGGCATTGCAGGAGCAGGTCTCAGTTCTGCACTCAGGCACTGCTCAGCAAATACTGCACTGGAAGCAGAAAATACACAGTCACAGATTCACAGTGTTCTTTTTAGTAATCAGTGTTTAAAACAATGAAATGTACTTGCTCTCTTTTTAAGGTTAACTATGCAACATATTTTATCATTACTTGTGTTCCATTAGAACTCTTCCTAATTGGTCAAAATATGACAACCAATTGAACTCTGATAGAGCTTAATTCATACAAACAAAAGCACCACAGGTGACGCATAGCCAGAGGGAAAAAAAGACTAATAACAGTAAAATCACAGCAGCAGAGATGATTCCTCTCCTCATCTAATCGGCCCCAGGTGGTGCCGTTTTTGAAGAGATGATCTGAAACATGTCTTATGCCTGACAGAGTGGTCTTTAGAGAGAATGAATCAAGCTGTTACTGTACCATTACCCAGCTGCAGGATTAAAAAACATAACAAAAAAACTCTCCCCAGGCAGCAGCCACTCACAAAACAGGAGGCTGGAGTTCCTCCTCGGGGAACTATTTTAACTAAAGAGGCAGGGCCTGATGCTGAAGTGCTGAATACACAGACACTTGTCATTAGCTTTGGGAACCTGGTTTCCCAAACCCTGACACTCATTGTGATTTTACATGTGTTCTCTGAAGTCTTGACAAAACAGGAGGCTTTTGGTTTTTTTTTTTTTGATAATGATGTTGGGGAGTACAGTCTAACACATCGTCTAACAGCATCTGCACTCAATTATTCAGGCTTTCTTTTAATTTGTCATCTGTAATCTGTGATGAATTTACTTTTTGACACTTCTTTTAAAGACACAAGCTTTGATAGAGCAGTGAAGTCAGTGTACAGGCCCAAACTGAGCACCGCCACTCTACGCTATTTGAATTCAAGCTATAAGGTACAATACATTTACGCAGCTTTTTGACGGCCTGTTTATTAACACTCACTAAACTGGACAAGATTAAAGGTGAAAAACCTCAGAAACCTCTCTGCTTCTGTGCACATCAAACTTGTTTGTTTGATTAATTACTCTTCAGCTTTTACTTCAAATCAATAGGGAAGTTGGATACCATGAAAACAGTTCACGTCGTCTCATAAGAAATCATAGACAAATGCAAACTTGTGACACAGCAAACACCTTCCTCAGCTATGTCAGTGCTGCTCCTGGTGTCTCCATCCAAAACACTGCGTAACTAGGGGCAACAACTACAAGCATCATCATTCTTTTTAACATGATGAGCCACATTTATTAACCGGAGAACCATATTTTTAAAACCAAGATCATTGTCATGTTGAACTTGATACTAGTCAGATTAAATTTCATAGGTTCATGCTTCTATCACTATTTAGGAATTAAATAGTTAACTAATTTGTTCTAAGAATTATTTTTGCATCTACAATAGTCAAGCTTAACTGAATGAATTAAAAAAAAATATAAAAATTTTGAGTCCCTCTCCGGTCATTGATTAAACCCCTAAAAATCCTTGTCTATGTATCAAAAGTACATGTTTAGAGTTTTTCCAACAAAATAATCGCCTTATGCCTTAAAATGGCTGAAACACTCCTGCTTCCTCTAGAATGTGCAGATCTACGAAGTCCATTGCGTCTGTCTCCACCCACCACTTGCTGCAGTTGGAGCACACCAGCTCACCTACAATCAAACACAGTAACACTACTCTGTGCTACACAACAGCAAGTTGTAATACTGGAGTAATTCAGCCATAAAAGTTTGACCTGGAAAGCAATTCTGAAAAAGAAGTATTACACAGAAAGCCCCTGCCTGCAACTATTGGCTCCTCAGGTGTGTTATGGAAAAAATCCTGGAAGTCTCATGACATTGCTTTAAACTGTCACCAGTGTTCTGCACTGTCAAGGTGGAAATGCTCAGCCATTATGTTGACTGCTTCTTTCAGTCATGATATGTCTTCCAGCATTTAAAAAAAAAAAAACTCCATATGGACATGCTACCAACATAAAACAACAGACTTTCACCAGAGGCTGGTTTACTAAACAATAAATGCAACATTAAAACTAGAAAACAGAAGACTGAATGGTAGTATTAAACTGCAGATGGTTTTAGATCATCACAATGACAAAAAATTAAACAAAAACGCACATTAATAAGAACAGAAACCACAATGGTTTTCAAAAAAATCAAAGTCAATTCAAATAACAGTCCTCTTCTTTCCCCGGCCATACAGTAGTTTCAAGCTCTCGTTTTTTTAAATATCTGACAGTCTGACCCTGACAAGGCCAAGTGTCCTCTGAGGAAAACGCTCCTGTCAAACTGGCACAGCCCTGCGTTTAAAGGGGACGGAAACAGAAGCTGTGACGATGGTGGCCAATCACAGTCACTAGCACACCCACTTATAATGAATGACAATGCCGCGCTGCTGGACTCACCCTGTTTCGACATGCACGGCAGGTGAATCAGCCTACAAAAATACCAGTGTGTGTCTGGCACACCGTGAGCACACTGCACACTTAGTGTGATCACAAAAATAGAGTATCCAGTCTATATTTAAAAATGATATATCTGTGAGTCATTCTGTGTTTTTCTTTTGTGCAATGCTGATATTCTTTGCACTTTATTTAATTCCATTATGCAGCAGATTTTGTGTTAATTAAAACAAAGTAAAGAGTGCATATTTCTGTTAAAAAGAAGTCTTTGATGCAGTGTTGCATTTACAAGTGACAGTCCGATACAGTTTAAGTCCATATGCCTCAGTCAGAACAATGTTACAGCCCGTTCACATATGACCCTTGTACTCTTCCTTTTTGTGGCCAAAAGAAACAAAGAAAAATTCCCTTCTTTGTATGTTAAGCAGCAGACTGTTTACTGGATATATATACTACCATTCAAAAGGTTGGGTCACTTGGAAATGTCCTTATTTTTGCAAGAAAAAACATTTTTTTCAGTGAAGACAACATTAAATTAATCAGAAATACAGTCTAGATATTGTTAATGTGGTAAATGACTATTCTAGCTGGAAACAGCTGATGTTTAATGCAATATCTCCATAGGGGTACAGAGGAACATTTCCAGCAACCATCACTCCTGTGTTCTAATGCTACATTGTTTTAGCTAATGGTGTTGAAAGGCTAATTGATGATTAGAAAACCCTTGTGCAGTTATGTTAGCACATGAATAAAAGTATGAGTTTTCATGGAAAACATGAAATTGTCTGGGTGACCCCAAACTTTGTACAGTAGTGTACATATTATCGAGAGAGTTTTGTCATTAAGACAAACAGGCTGAATTCACTTTCTCATCATTGTTGAAAATGTCTTGACTAACCCTCACTTTTTTCGTTTAGGTACCTCCATTTCCAAAGTGCCTTACAAAAGTAAAGGTTTTACAGCTGACTGCTTTCTTATTTGTCGCCAACAGGCGGAACACAGTGTAAGCCTGAGAGGAAACTGTATATCAGTCAGACAGTCCATCACTGCACCACTGCAGGTCCTCCACAGCCACGCAGCTCATCTACTTCTCTATCTCATTACCTTTATGCAGCTGTGGTTTTGTGTGTGTATGTAGATGTGGAGGTGGGCAGGGGGTTGCAGAAGGGCGATTGAAGGCAGCGATAAGGGAACAGAAGAGAAGAGAAGGAGACCAACTGGCCTGTGTCTTCTCTCCAATTACGCATTGCCTGTGAGCCATGGCTCAGAAAAATGGCCCACGGTGTTGCTCAGGCTCTCCTAATTGGCACAGCGCAAAAAGAGGGGGAGTGGAGACCAGAAAGAAATGAACTGCGAATTTTCTGAGCTCCCCCATGGATGCGAGCGGGAGGTAAATGAGCGGCAGCTCTGCGGCGTGTGGTGATGTCTATGGTTGAATCTTGGTGCACCATTTTTGAAAATCCAGCGCCTCTAGTTTTCCACTAATGAGGTGCCGTTCCTGCCCTTTTGACTTGTTTGCGCTGTCTTTCCCGTCATCATTACCATTTTTATGACCGTTTACCGTGGTGGCACGCTGCAACCTCAGGCACACATGATACAGGTTTATCCAGAGGGGAGTGTGTGTTTAATAATTAAAGACTGAAGAGGGCGTACATTTCGGGAATTTTCCCAGCCTTACAGTGGAACTTGAGTGCCTGCTGCTTTGACAGTGTTTCTCCATAATAGGTGCAATACTGTAAAGTGTGAGTCATTTGCAATGATTGTTTTTCTTTAAATAAAAGTGCCACTTTCTACTTCTAATTACAAAAAAAATCAGGTTTTGTAGAACAAGATACCATGTTACCCACTGTTTGCAGAGGCGACTCCTCAAATTCTTCTTCTTCTTCTTCTCTCAGCCTGTCCCGCCACTGCTGTCAGATAGCCTCCACATACGCTTCCACTCTTGACGATTTTGTGCCACTTGCATCCATTTACTTCCCGCCTTTTGCTCAATATCATCTCTCCATCTACGCTTTGGTCTTCCTCTCGTTCTTCTTCTGTCCCTTGGCGTCCATTCTGTTGTTTTCCTAGCCCAGTTGTTGATGTCCATTCGGGCGACATGTCCTGCCCACTGGCCTTTTGCCTTTTCCGCTTTCCAGACTACATCTTCCACCTTTGTCCGAGCTCTTATATTTTCATTTCTGATCTTATCTTTTATTGTGATTCCAAGCATTGCTCTTTCCATGCTGCATTGGGCTACACCCAATTTATTCTTTAGATGTTTCGTTAGTGACCATGTCTCTGCTCCATACGTCATCGATGGTAATATAACTGTTTCCATGATCTTCTTCTTCATACACATAGGTATCTTCTGATCTTTTAAGAAGGAGCTGTACCGACCAAATCATTTCCAGCCTGCTGTTATTCTTTCGTCGATTTCTCTAGCCATCTTATTTCCTGGTGTTAGCATCCTTCCCAAGTATTTGTATTCCTCAACCTCTTCGAGCTGTTCGCCATCTATAGATATTCCATTCCTTCTTGTATTATGCAAATTCTATTTTGCATAATATGAATTGAAACTAAAACACAATAACACTACAGGCATAATACAGAACATGGGAACAAATAAATTCAACAGGTGTAAATGCAACATGATCAGACTGATTATTATGCATGTTCATGATACATTTTCATTTCAGATGGCTGTGTTATCTATTATGAAAGATTTACATGCTCATCCCACTAATATACCACAAAACAGAAAGCCTTCAGATTTGCAGCCAGTGCTATGGCTTGCATTATTGTGAGCAGAAACTGACATTAGTGTTCAGTCTTTGATGTGTATGAAGCTTTTATGGTTTTATGAGTTTTATTTCATGACCTGTAACTCATTAACCCTAAAACACTGTTAGTTTAAAATTTGCATTCTCATAAACCTAGAAAAACTGCAAGGTCCCAGAGCAGGACTTAATTCTGACCTTCATGCTTTATAGCTCCTCTTTCAGTCTTTTTCATTTCATTTTTTTTCTTCTTGAATATTACTGATTCAGGGATGTGATCAGAATACAAACTGAGAGAAGAAAGCTCACTGAAGGAAAGTTTTTAACATAAATGCGCTGGGTACTCAGAAGGATGCAAAAATGTTCTTTTTGCACTTTCAAAATGGTCAGCACATGATACGATCACTCGTTCACTGCCGGGAAAACTAAAATAATTAAATAACAAGGGTACAGACACAACGCTCCAAAAATAAATCATCAGGGCTTCATCACTTAGATGAGGAATGATCCTGATTTAGAGCATCTAGCACATGATGTTCAGTATTATTCACAGTTGCATGTGACCTGGCAAACTGACCACTTATTTATTTAAACAGTAGTTTTCTGAGCTTGAACTTCCTTTAAAACGTTCTTTGTACCTAAATGGCATGTTTGCATGGGTGGGGAGGGGCCAAGCTGAGTTATTCACACTTATCAGCTCTCTCAAAACATTTACGGTCTATCAACTCCTGTTGATGGCCATTAGTTATGCGCATGCTCACTGGGACTTGTGATTGACTGAATAAATCAAATAACTGATAATTACGCTAAATGCTGCATCAAGCATCACATGTGGATGTATCAAGATCCTTTCACCAACATTTCATTTGTATTTATGTCTTCCACACCTCAACCTGTGGCTGAATTTCAAGATGGACCCATTTAACTACAATTTACCGGACAGTTTCCACAACATACAACTGTGAATATAAAACAGGATTTCTAAAATTTGTTTTAAAAATAACTGCATGTCATGTGATTTTGAGAAACTTCTCCAAGTAGAAATGAAGGTTAAACAAATGTGATAGCACTGACATGGATTTGTGGCTGTGTGACTGTGTTATCAGGATCAAAGAGCACAGTCAACAACTAACCGGAATAACACGGTTCTTGATATGATAACAATACAGTTAGTGATTTTGAGAAACTTCTCCAAGTAGAAATGAAGGTTAAACAAATGTGATAGCACTGACATGGATTTGTGGCTGTGTGACTGTGTTATCAGGATCAAAGAGCACACTCAACAACTAACCGGAATAACACGGTTCTTGATATGATAACAGTACAGTTTGGTGTGACTGTCGGACATCAACCGATTTTTTACACCTGCTTATCCTGTGGAACTGTGACTGTTAAACAAACAACCTAATTCTCTAACTGCAATATTTCCCAGTCTAGTCTTACATTCAGAGACATCAGAGTTTATTCTTCCTTTATCTGTAAATAAAAGTTAATTAAGCACTGGTGTTGAAGAAATACTTGAAATGTGAGATTAGTCTGCAACAGCCTATTCATTGGGTGAGATGTGACACAGCTTTAGACGTGGTCTCAAATTAAACAAGCTTGTACTGACTTTCAATATCCTGTCTTTTAGGCTAATGTCAGTGTTCATAGCTCTCTTGCGAGTGTTCACTCGGCAGCTCTGGATAGCAGAAATGAGAAGAAAAGCGATCCTTACCCACAGAGGGACTGCCCTATCAGTGAACTGAAAATGAGAAAGGATGAAGCCAACAAAAGTGGCCATACCCAGGGGATAATGGTTATAATTCCTGGTTGAGTTCAGTTCTTATTAGTGTAAAATACAGCTTGATTATTCCGAGTAAACATTCCATTATGCAGGCTTGCCAGGCTTCCCCAAGAGAGGAGCTCCAGGTTATACATCCTGATATCATCACGTTATAAACTCAGTGCTTCACTATGGTGTCCCTGTGGTTCCCCACTTACGGAGAGAGCGGTTCCCTCTGGTTGATGGTACCAGATAAATACCTTAACAGTTGGCTTTTTTCACTAATCCTTATCACTTTACTGTTAAATACTCTATTATTTCAATTAATTTAATTACAGGCACTGTTTCAATAATCTTACATTCTCAAAGTTACATTTTTTCATTCACTTTCTGCCATTTAAGTTGTAGAGATAAAGGCACGCTCACAGTGATGATGCCATCACTAGCTAATTAAGTTTTTATCATTCAGGAGATCAAACACGCTGAGTGGACTGTAACCAAAATGTGATGATATACTAATGAGTTCAAAGGCACTGATGATTGTTATCTTTAGTCACTGTGTTGGTTTTATACAGAAGTCTGCTTAGGTCAAGAGGATCTCACTGCACATTGGGAAAACCCAACATTGGGGATAAGCACATGCTTTCCCTGCATAGTGTACTCTCATGAACAACGTAAAACAGACAAAATAAAAATATATAAGAAAACCCCAAATGAATACCCAACAGGTAAACAGACCTTTTTACCTGTTTGATGATCATAATCTTAGTGTTATGTTGGGTGAACCACATACAATGTCTGAAGTATTCCGAACTGACTCTACTAGGTTGACATTCTTTTTTCAGCCTTTACAGTCAAAATGGACCAGATCAATATAATACTTTGCTCTTACCAGAGCTGACAGGCTCCAAGGCTTCCTGCTCCACCTCCATCTGATGGTAATGGCGGATGCAGACGCGACTATCTATCTGGTAGAGCAAGGCAGGACACAGATAGGTGAACTGGCTCGGGGAGATGAGGGACTCAGGATTCAGGCCATAGTAGGTGAGGAGCTCAGTGAGGTTCAAACACTGGGAACAGAAGGAAATAGTAGAAAAGTGAATATTAAGGGAAGAAACCTCTGCCTATAGAACAACATCAAAACAATTACACTGTGCTGTTCCACAAAAGAAATGCGTAATAGCAAATAATCAGCCCGTGTAAACTTAAGTGTCTATTAATGTCTAAGTGAGCTCATAACTGAAACAGACAGATGGGGAATAGAAAAACTGAACATTTGTCAACACTGCAATTGATGTGTTTATCCTTCAAATAAAAAGTCCTCTTCTCGGAACGACACTCTTCTTGGAACGACACATTTTAACCCACTAGGGAATCTTAAGACTGATTTTGTGGTAAGTAAGTACAGACTGATAAACCTCAATGATCCATAAGGAAGCCAAAGATTTCCTGGTGTTTTAGATTTTAAAAGCAACACATTCATTTAAAGGGGACGTGCCACATGAGATCGTAATGGCTCTAACCCAACCAAACACATTAAAATGACTGAAACCCTTGTGGAAACTAGAAAAGCTCAGCATTCCTATCCTACACCTGCATCTATGCAGACTAACAACGTGATACATTAGACTTACATTAGACTTACAATGTGACCTAAACTGGTCAAAGGTATTTTTTGGCAATACCAGGTAGCTGGAATACTAACAAGGAATCACTATAAAACTGCTCTGGTCATCAACTAACTTCATTTACAACATCTGTTCACAGAAACGAAAAAAACATGTCCTTTAATTGCCCTCAGAATTATCAAATCTCCTACCTCCTCATGCTGATGTGACAATCCCCTTGGATGTCCAGACAGTACAGAGGCCGGCAAAGTGGGTGCGGCATGTTCTACTGGTGCTTCTCTCTTGTCTTTATGAAAATGGCCATGATCATGTTTGTGATCAGAATCATGATTGTGTTCATGTTCATGTTCATGTCCGTGTTCGTGATCATGTTCATGCTCGTGGCCATCAGATGAAGGTGTGAGAGAAGGAGAAGGTTTGTTTCGACCTCGCTGTCCTTTGACCCTTGCAGGCTTCCTGGGCTTCTTGGGTCGGCTCTGTGTTGGGGCAGGAGAGGACTGCAGCTCCCGAGGTGCTTGGGACGGCTCCAGATGAGCAGAGGGTTGCTCCCCCTGGTTGGCAGGAGTGATGTCCGTCCCTGTGTGCACCTCATGAATATGATTGTGGTGATGTTCATGATCACCACTGCTGTGATCACTGTGGTCATGAACATGTGTATCCTGCACATGTCCATCAGAATGTTTATGATGGTCGCTATCCTCCACTTTAGTGTGGTCATGATTATGTCCATGGTCATGGTCGTGATCATGATCGTGGTCATGGTTGTGATCATGTTTTCTGGATGCACCAGCAGCTGGACTGGCAGTAGTAGTCTGGCTGCACTTTGTGGGAACTTTTGTGTGTGGATGGTGGGAGCCTGGCTTGTGGTGTGAATGACCATGGCCGTGCCGGTGGCCCTGGTTGGGGTCTTCTTTAGTGGATGAATGTGTATGTAGCCCCTTCTGCAAATCCAGCACGTCAAGGTGGGCTACATGGTCATGGCCCAGATTCTCATGATCCACACCCACCATCTTTACTTCTCCCAAACCCAAGCTAAACAGCAGACTCTGAAATCCCTGGAAATCTAAGCGGTCCTTCTGGCCATAGCGCCTGAACAACTGCTGGATGTAAAAGCGCTGCTCCTCCTCTAGGGTGTCCCCTTCAGGACTACTGGACACCGGGGACACAGTCGCCGCTCTAACATATGGAGCCTCCGAAATCTGCAGGTCACTGTGGGCGTGGTTGTGGTCCCCGTGGTGATGACCACCATGCTGATGGCTGTGTCCGTCTCCATGGCAGTGGTTGCACTGATGGAAGAGGAAGGTGAGCACACACAGGAAACAGAACTTGGTGTGCACGTGGACCCGCATTGTCCTCTAACTTCTGGTCCCCTGCAAAAACAAGACAGCAACAACTTCAGAATTTGAATCACTTCATTTTCTCAAACTGGTAATTAAATGCAGAGAAGACTGTCATGGTGAAAATGAACAGGGGTTTTCAAATAATTGTGTGCACTGTTAGACTCTAATTTTACTGTGATATAAACCACCAGACAAAAACAATAAGGAAAACAATTTAAGCAACCAAGTAAACATCAATCAGACTGTGAGACGGTGAGTTTGTGTTTGTGATTAGGACTTCATATGGTGTTGTTGACTATACCATGCTGGGTTAGACATTTGGAGGATTTTAAAATTCTTATAAAATGGAGACAAGCTTTTGGATTATTCTTGTCCGGTAGCTACAATAAATAATAATTTTAAACTTAATAAAAGATGAAGGAGGCTCTTTGTGCGACTGTACATGGGTTGTAAAAGTATTGTCTGTTTGTGGAATTTTGCCTTCTTAAAAAGGTTTTTAAACTTTTTTGCAAGAAGAGTGCCTCACGTCTTTCTCTTTAGAAAAAAATTCTTCAAAACAAATGAAAGTTGTTTTTTTCCCACTTTGGCTAAATGGCAACAAACAGTAACTCTGAATTTTTAATCAGGTTTGTAAGACAAATGTAGATATTTAATGTCAATTTCATCAGCTGAAATCTCACTTATTTAAAGTTGAACTTAAATATTACAATATTCATATAGGTCAATATTAGAAATGGCAAAATAAAATTATGCTGGTATGCATGTCACCACAACAATATACTAGTATTTCTGTCAAACTAAACTCACTTTACTTTTTTTCTGTGCTGACAGATATATATATATATATATATATATATATATATATATATATACATACATACATACATACATACATACATACATACATACATACATACATACATACATACATACATACATACATACATACATACATATATATGTCTCTGTATCTGTCAGATAGATAGATAGATAGATAGATAGATAGATAAGTCGATCTGAATTTGCACTTTGTTTTCACTGGTCACTGACAGTTGTAGATTCTTTATACTTTGGATGTTTGTTATCTTATTGTTGTACGAGTGGTACACAGACTTCATTAGTTTCCGTTGGGAGACTAATAAAGACACTTTGACCTTTCTAATCACTATGTCCTTGAAGTCTGGTCTTTGACTGGCAGTTCTACAACATAATAATGCTTTATTACTGTGCTATTCCACACAGAGTAAATTGAAAAAGAAAAGTTAGTTAAATGTAAAAGACACAAAGACTCATGCATCACCTGTAAAAATTGCCATCGAGAAATAACATAACATTTTGGACTCCACAGTCAAATACTGTGGGTGAAAACCAAGAGTCAAGAGATAAATGTAACACTGACCCATATAGGGAACCCTAGTTAAAATAATCTACAATAATTATCATCATGAACATTAACCACTGATATCAGAAGGTTAAACAGTCCTGATATCATCAAATCAGTGATCAATATTGTGCCGACTGAACCAGATCAAGTCATATCAATAACTCACTGGTACGCTGACAACTTGTAGAGTAAGAGGGTCAGCAGCAGGTCACGTCAAATTTCAGGGAAGTAAAAATATAATGTGGATAATAAGCTTGCAAATCATAGATAAACACAACATTCAAAGCTGCTACCTTTAGCTTAGAATAACATATCTAATAACTGAATCAGAGAGCCTTCTGGAGCACAATAAACTCTACTGAGAATTGTGTAACAAATTGCTTGTTTTCCCCCCACTTTAAAAAGCCTGAAGCAGCAATATCATTCCAGTCAAATGATCCTCATAAGGTCTCTTGTGAAGCCCATGGGTGGTTGATGCAGGAGGGGTGGGGGTGGAGAGGAGTAAAGAGGGTTAGATGAGTTAGATGAGGAATACTGCTGGAAAACGGTAAGATGACACACAGCAGAGCCCAGACAAATACATGTACATACACACACGGACCTACAAGCCTTTGGCAGCCAGCTTGTTAGTAAAGTTTATACTGGATTTACAGCATGCACATCATAAGGGAATAGATGTGTGTTGTGAAGACCACAGATACTGCTAAAAAGGGTGATAGATCGTCCTCACAGCTGTCAAGGCTAGAAACAACAGCTTGTACATTGTAGGCTTGTGTGAGCACAAGCAACGGAAAAAAAAACCACAATGGGACTACAGTGATTTCCTTCAAATACCCCAAAAATTCTAAACAAAAAACTCAGAGGAAAGGCTACAAAAATAAGTATAAGATCACTTAAAAATTACTGTATGAGAGCTTCACTTGAAAGCAGAACAGACAGCGTTAATCTACCAATCTACACAGCTCTTCTTTAACAAAAATATGTGATTTTATCCTGCAATAAGAAAGATTTCATTGTCCTCATGGGACAGTTTGTCTCCATACAAAATACATGCAATGCAATGCACATGTATGTACACAACACGAATTCAAATTCTCTCTTTCAAAATGGATGGATATGAATACGGTATTTCTAGCTATCTGTTATCTGTTATACAAAGAAACACTAAGAAAAGCTCCATCAAAGGAAAAACAAAGCCTCTGCTTATTCATCAAGGGTTGATCATTGTCTCTACAACATCAATAGCATATCAGCTGATGACTACTAGCTCATAATAGAGTTCTCTCTCCCCATATAACAAGATCAAGAGCTTGTGTACAAGCAGTGCTTCTCATCTTATTCAGAAAAGCAATGTTATATAATGGTCATTTGTTAAATTCCAGACACGGATTACAGAAATTTCTGCAAAAATTACATGAAGACAAATTTCAAGAAGCCATACTAATAACTTGTTCCCATTTCAACAACACTGTAAAAAATGGCTGAAACACAGAAAATACACAAAACCGTAAAAATGAAATGGGCTACGTAATACTGACTTCATTGTCATTTAAAAGTACTACCAAACAAGAAGCACGTCTACTTACCACTGCTCTTGAATGTGTGGTGTGTGAAATTAGGTTTGGCCAAGAAGTGAATGATGGTGCTCTGACTCAAAGTTGTGGACGTTCAGTGTGGTTACAAGCCTACTTGCCCACTGCCAACAAGACAGTGTTTATTAACTTGAGACAGCAGTGACCTATGAACCTCACAGCAGATAGGTTGGGGCAAAAGCAGGACCTATTTTCAAGAGCACACCCTCCAAGCAACAACAGATCCTGCAGTGTTTCCTGATCACAGTCTTTGTTGTGCTTGGTCTTCAATGGAAACAAAAGAATCTCTATTTGACTGGAGAGTTCAATTGTGTGTTACACAAGCTAATGTAAAAAGTAAGCATGAGAAATTCATTTTAAGGCATTTTTTTTCCTCTGAATTGAAACTGAGTATGAACTTAGTTTGTGCATACATTTACAAGCCAATATACTAATAAATGAAAGGCATTGATCTCACTGAGTTGTCAGAGATTTAATCACATTTGTTTCAGCACAAGACATAATCCCATCATTAAATAATCCCATCATTACACATTAACTTGGTCACTCACCAAAACGTTTCCTCCTGCTCGGCCCCCAGTCCTGGTGCAACTCTGTAAGGGGCTTTAACAACTCTTCTGAAGCTTGCACTCTGGACAAATATAAAAGTGGAAGTGAAATTGGAAGTGAAAATGGCATATGTGAAGCAGTAATCATGTTGTCAAGAAAACATTAATCAAATATGTCTTCACGGGGGGGTTGACTATTGCACTATTGTCCTGAACAATCAGTTATGAACAGAAGAGTAAATGTAAACAATGCAGCAAAGTGTGAAACACCTCATGTCCACTCACTGCCAAACTGTGAATGAGAATGACTCCATATCTGCATGTGAGGATTCTATATGAGCGGTTAGCAAAGAAGTATTACAGGGAAAACAAGTTTGGGTTGTATTGAGGATAAAGGTGTGTATCTTAGACTGGGGCTGAAAAGTTAATCAATTTCATATCAAGAGAATAATTTGAAACAATGCTATTAACACATTCAAACGCACACATAGCAGAATATATGAGGTGTGGCTGTTAAGAAGTAAGACAAATGCTCAAATTCAGTTTTATTTTACTTGGTTGTTTGAGCTGTCCATTGATCATTGTACACTATGTGTTTCAGACATGCCTGCTGTAACTTGACTGACATTACGGTATTTAAAAGCCACACCTAATGCATTTTCTAGTGTTTTCAAAACAGGGTTTAAACTGTCGTATCAATGACTTCAATGACTTTGCAGATTCCAGCTGTCCTTTATATCAAGTGATAATGCTCCATAAAATTTTAAAGGTATCATACAGTGAATATTGAAATGAAAATCACAATAACATATTTTCCACAAATCATTCAGCTCTATATCAGACCTGACAACATGTTGGAAATACGTTGCTTAGAAATGGTCCATGTGTAAATGAATGTGTACTAGTTGTTTTGGAATAGTATTCAAACAACTTCTGCTAAAAGGAAAAGTGAAAAAAAAAAACACAAACCATTGTGAGCATTTGCACAAAAAAAATGGAGGGATTTCTTCAGGGTCTGCTGTTAGGTGATCTAAAAGTCCCCTGTTTAGTTTTGCCAGCTACAACTGCTACATGACCATGAATGTGTGATGTCATTGTTAATTTAACATCCTGAACTGCTGGAAAACTGAACTATACAAAACGTCAAAACAAATGATTGGCCACTTCTGAAATCTTGTCCTATACATTACTCCTAAATAATATTCCCTCATATTGTTCCCCAAATTGTTGTCAACAAAAAGACCACTGTTACTTCTCTAATGGGAAAAAAAGACTGTCTCTGACCCCTAAGCTGCTTCATATGATTCTCACGCGACCATAAACATCTTTCTCATCTCAGTATCAGGCCGATGTCCGCAGGGAGCCAGACCGATGCAAATAATCTATGCTAGTATTCAAGTTATGTAGCTGAAGGGCTTGTGTTTACGGTTTCAAAACAAGTATATTGTTTTTACCCAACAAAACAGGGGCATAGAGACAAAAGATTTAATAAGAGATATGAAAACCTTGAAGTCTCACATGGGTATTTTGCAACATTATGTTTTAACTGCAACTCTAAAGAACTGCAATTCAACTTTAAATTCCTATACATGTGCATATGGTTCCCCAAGAACTGTAATATTGTGAGCTCTTGAAATGAGATAACTCCTCAAAAAAAAAAAAAAAAAAGGCATGGCAATTTCACAGACCTGCGATCGTTACATCAGGAAGGATTAGGCCTCCATTTTTTGATCCATACTGCTAAGCCAGGAAGCTACACAACCAAAATCCTGCACTAAGTGGGGAGTGAGAACACAAATTGTTCTTCAGAAAGAAAAATAAAAAAATGTCAGTGGAGGTTTTCTTAGTAAGGCCCGAGGCACAGGACAGGGCAGATGTTAGCTGCCACATGGACTGATCTCCCAGCAGATGGTCTGTGGAAATCTTGAAAGACCACAATCTGTTGTCATATGATGAGATTCAAGAAAGATAGAAACATACGACACACCTGAGCTTGCGTGACACATCTCTGCCTAAGACTGCTAGAAACATCATAGATTGGCCAGTGTTTTCAGCTCACACATCACTGGTTTCTAAGCATTCATTCAACAGTGGAGAGCTGCACTGAGACAATGTGAAATAGTTATTTAGCTTAATTGTCCACAAGAGGCACACTCAAGTATATGCTTCGCAGTTACAGACATGGTGCTTCTGTCAAAACACCTCCAACCACAGACAACTGCTGCACAACACTGGTCAAGGTAGTCATTTTCACAAGTCAAACCAGCAATCCTCTAATCAAGAGAGGCTATTTGTCACTAGCTTTGCAGTAGGTCTCTAGCAAATACTCTGACTCACGTACTTCACATATTCACATGAACATTCAGACTGAAAATAGCACTCATTATCACAGATTCAGCACAGGTGGTCGGTTAAGACACATATCTTTCAGTAGAAGTTGATCCCCAGTTACTTGCCATCAACTGAATTACAAAACAAATTTGTCCTGCACAGCCAAACCTACCTCCACAGCATTACAGACAAATTAATGACCGAGAAAGTAAAACCTCTCCAAGCGATCCAAAGTTCCAGCTTGTCCGAACCGCTTTAAATGTCCATGTCACTGTCTAAAGCAGACTGTGCAAGTAAAACTAATCTACTGAGAAAACAAGGCTGACACAACATATGGTTAAGCAAATAACCAGCATCCCTCTGGGGTTTGAAATTAGGCTGTGGGCTACCACGGCAAACGCAAGTTCGAATAAAATCCATGTAAAGAAAGCTGCAGCTTCCATTAACATCTTACACTCAGACTGCTCCTTGCATGACAGCAAATACCACACTTATACAATGTTGCTGATTTGGTGTTTGTAGCCTTGAATTTTGCAAAAGAATGCAAAATGACGCAAGATTGCTGTGGTGAGACGCAGGTGCATGGCTGATGCTCTGTGGCCTGGAAACGTGTTCATCATAGTGCAAAAGAGTTTAAGAGCGCAAGGCTCCACTAGACATGGGGCAAGTAAACAGAACAATCAACTGAGGAATACACTGG
Organism: Amphiprion ocellaris; assembly: GCF_022539595.1. NCBI lineage: Eukaryota > Metazoa > Chordata > Actinopteri > Pomacentridae > Amphiprion > Amphiprion ocellaris. Next base: position 19,203,729 of record NC_072776.1, read on the forward strand.
GCAGATGTCAAAGAAATAACACCTTGGCAAAAGCACAGAGGGATACATACCTGTAGTCAGAAAACACCCCGAAAGGACCGAAGTTCAGAGCACGCCAATATAAAACGTTCATGCCGGCACTAACATATCTTAACAGGTTGAATGTTTTGAGGCTTTTGAGTCCAGTGACTTAACTACTTTGCACAGGGAGGTGGGGAGGCACAGAGAGGGAATGTGTGTGTCTGCATGTCTGAGCAGTCAGGGAGCTGTGTCTGAGATCGACCACCTGACCAGCAACACATGGTGTATATGTGTGCATGTGTACCTTCATGTCTACTATTGTTAGGGCATAACTTGATGCAAAAAGTACCTTGGGAGGTCTAAAATGTATCAAAATGCTTAAATAGAGTGTTATCCCAGATCCTCCGTGTTCAGAAAAACACTGGAATGTCCTGCTAAACATCCTGACTACATTTGCTGAAACATTTTAAGCCCAAACACCTCCTAATGTCATCACTGACCCATGCTTTATCTTATAGGTTTAGCCTGATTACAGGTTATTATAGGGTACATCTACTCAAGTCCTCCTGAAACAAGGCTATGGTTAGAATAGTTGTATCAGCTGATACATGTTCATTAAAAAGACATCAGAAGTTGTATTAACTGAACAATTAATGTTTGGTAAAGACACATATTAGTCTGGCATTTGGCTGTCAGCAGTCTGACGTTTTTAGGGCCAGAAATGATGTGCAAGAGGTGGATCTAGCTAAGAACCTGAGGACACTACACATGCCTACATGGAGAAACTTGTTAGTCACAAGGTAATCAGGCCTCAAATCATATCATGCGTTCATCTATTTTACTCTAAATAGCACAATAATTTATATATACTATACTGAAGGAGACTTGAAACCAGCAATGGAGACCATAAACTCATTAGGAAAATGTTTGCTGATTGAACCACTGAAGTCCAAAGCAGGGTCACTTTGGAAGCCAGTGAAGTCGCTCCCTGCTGGCCAATAGAAAGATTGTAGGTTTAAGGTACTTCTACACTGGCTTCACTTTTCAGACCTTGAGGCTCCGTCCAGCTAATATTCAAAGTCTTTGATGGTGAAATGAAGGAATACCAACAGCTATGTGTGGACATGTTCCACAACATGACTAAATTAATGTGGGTAGGCTTTTGAAATACTGACCTTACAGTAATCAAATGTCTAAACTTTGCTCTTACGCCAGGTGTTGCTTCAATTCCAGATATTGAAAAGTGAAATCTACTACAAGAGTGTTCATCACCTGAACTACTTTCCACTAATTGTCTTCGAACATCATCATTCAGCACAAAATGACATAAAATCTGCCGAGTCTATTGAGAATACAAGACCATGGCATACAGTTTAGCCCAACTATGTAGAATATTATTACTAAAAAAATTAAAAAATGCAAACATAGGACAGCATTATGATCAAGTTTAAATTCCCTGTCTGCAAAAAGACTGTCTGATAAACAGCAGTGTGGGAATGTTGCTACATGTTGAGGAGATTGTGAGCATTGCGAGCACAAAAACAAATACACCAGTCAGGTCTGTGTTTACAGAATTCTTATTAGAAACCAACAGCTAGCAGCAACAGTGACTTTCAGTGAAGGGCTATACTGAAATGGTATAAAGGGTTTGGAATGTTGTTGTTTAACAACCTCAAATTGTTGAATACATATATCTATCTATCTATCTATCTATCTATCTATCTATCTATCTATATATATATATATATAGATAGATAGATAGATAGATAGATAGATAGATATAGATATAGATATATATATAGATAAATAGATATATACAGATATATATAGATATATATAATTTTTAAGGGAAGTTGAAGTAGATTTTTAATTTGCAACTAATTTTTAAGGATCCTTGTACTTATAAGATGTGAGGACACTGGCCCGAAACAAAAGACATATGGATCCAGCAACATAAATTACGCCAACAAAGATGTAGTTAAACATACAATAAAGGAGTTACAGGAGCAGCAGTACACTGGACAATGGAAATATCTATGTTACACAGAAGTATGCAAAGACATAGGCGCACACACACATTTTTATGCATCACCATAACACACACAAAAACATGACTGCAACCATTACAAAATGTATGGTTCTCTAGACAATCTTTCTGGTTGTAAACAAAATGTGAAGGGACCAGAGAGGTGCGAACGATGTGCACATTTGTTTTGTTGCAAAATGTTGGGTGTTTAACAACATCCAGTGGCTCTGAAAGGTTGCACACAGAACCTTTAATGAAAATGAGGAACAGTTTCCTACATCCTTCTCACTACTTTAATTGCAGTTAACAGGTCAAGTAAATAATCAGTATGACTAGATTTGTTGTGAAAGGAGAAAACCCAAGGGGGAGACTAGATGGTAATGAGTGTAGCAAAATATCAAATGTATTGCAATACACTCGCTAAACAATTAAGTGATTTATTGATAAACATAGTTGCAAATAAAGCTCAGCCACATACAAAAAATAAATAAATAAATAAATCACCAAAAAACCTTTTTAGGGGATCTCGTGGCTTTTTAAGCACACTAGTATTTGGAGAGCTTACTCTTGAATTTTAGGATTTATTTCAGCAACAGCGTGGTTCAGGAAAATGCCCGTATACTGTGTCCTCACTGGATCTGAAACAACGGAAAATTCAAGGACACTTGGACTATATACTATCCAGATCAACCCCAAGCCTTGACATGACTGGTGTTCACTGTGTTTGCTTTCTCTGTATTCCAGTGTAATCCATAAATAAGCAACAAAATCATCTGTAAACATTTACATATACAAGACTGTATTTTTTCCACATACAGTAAGCCTACTTTAGAAGGTGAGCTAGCAAAGTCAAGACCAAAACACAATTTCAGCAATGGTATTCAAGCCAGTGTGCATATATGATATGAAAAACAAATTTGGTTGCATTGTAACACAGAAAACATGTGAACTCATGGGGTCCCATCTGTGTTTACTGAACCCAAATGCTCTTTTCCCACACCGCCACCTCTCAGCCATACCACTGTACTTGTTAAGAATTAGAAATTTCAGAAGTTGTTTACATTACAAAAGCAACACTTAGCCCTAAAAGCATTTTAAAATGCATATTGACACAGTATAAATTTGTACATAATATCCTTAAGCTATATATTCAAGCTGGAAACTGCATGCATAAGGTGGTACTTGTACATAGCGGTTGTAAATAAGGTTCATAAGGCAGCTTAACAATTTAAAGGGGAAATCCACTTGTATCACACACAAAGGCACAAACTGAGTTTTCTTTTCCTCTTGAGTACTACTTAGGCTGAGTAAACGGCTAATGTTTTCTATTTCTATGGAGGAGTTTTGTTAAGTCTCAGAAAGAAACCCTAATGACATCATTCAGGGTTATCCCAGCAAGGTTTTAAGACTTAATCTATAACTGAAAGCCTGTATTACATACTGAAGGCATGGAGCTAAAAAATGGATATGTAGAAGGCAGGAGAAGTCACATAAAAGAAGTTATTGACTACATTACTGGAATTGTAGGATATAACATGGAAGGAGCGTGAAACATATTAGGGAACAGGAGTTAGGATATCTCAATGTCTTTTTGTCTTTCCAATCCCTCCATCCTCCCACTCTGTCATGAAATGGAACTCTTTGGAGTGACACTCATGGCTGTGGAGGGTCTCCTAATGAAGGGGTAGGGTATGAACACACTGGCAAGCTTTGGGAAGCCCCTTTCCTTTCCCCAACAGAAACAGGAATCCCAAATCAGGATCTGTGGTGACTTATACAGCTATCCTGTGGATGTATGATGATAATGTGCTACTCATCACCTGCCAAAGATGCCTGCTATTCTGTTCCAATTATGCATTATATTTCTAACTCTCTTTAGTCATAAAGCACTTCTAAAATATACTGAGGTATAAAGAACTTTACAGGAAGGCTCAGATTAAACAACTGACCACAAAAAATTAAAAACAAAACAAAATCAGATCATGCCAGTGAAGCATATGGAGAACAAATTAGGGTATTATTTTACTAGATGCTATCTTGTACTTTATTCTTTTCATATCTATTACAGTCTAAATTTGTTTGCTGTTTTAGACACATAACAAGACCAACAAGCTACAAATTCTATATGCATCTGGGATACAACAAAGCAATAAGTACTTTTTCTGCCTCTAACAAGACATATGTATTTATAAGTATTACCACTTTTTGCAACAACACACAAACCACAGGCAGAGTCTTTCTAGAGAATATTTTCACTAAACCCCTTTCATTATATATTACCGCTGCAGTCTTAAAATAACTGGATGGAAGTGATATCTGTCTGTGTCTGGAGTTTGCTCCATTGCAGACACAAAACAGCTGCTGCAAGTGTAGTCTATAAGCCTGCATTTATGTGTTGGAGGACTTTATTACCCACTCTCACTTAATGCTGGTTGGTCTGGAATATGGCAGAGCCTCCACAGGAATGAAAGCAGAGTAGGTGAGGGCATAGAGGGTGTAATGGAAATGAACAAACCTCTCCGGCTTATTTACTTCCTGAAGTACCTGTTAGAACCCATATTGTGCATGTTGAGTGAGATTTCTACAGTCCTCAAAGCACAATTAAGGTTGTGCAATGTTAAGCAGATGTAGGAGACCTGAATTATCATCCACTTGGCACATTTTCAGACACAGGCTATATGGCACGGATCCATTTAAATCGCATTGAACTTGTGTGCACTATATATACCTTTTTAGTCACCCTCCTCATTTGACTAGGGCTTGTGAGAGAGACCTGTTAACACCTGGCTATAATAGTAGATATAGTTAGCTTGTTGACTAAGGAGAGCAATTCAGATAACTTCCTTTAGGCCAGGCCATAGCAAAGCTACAAAAATCACTAGGCATTCTTAATCATTTGTTTCTACAGATTGCTATCCAAATTCTACTTGTATTTTAACCAGCTTAATGAAAATGTGATTCAAAACCAACCCATTTAACACAATATTTATATGGCTGATGCAGGATTTAATGAATTATAAGCACTGGTTAGGCCACCATCTACAAACTGTAGGGATGAGGGTGGGGATTTCCTTGACAGAAGCATATTTCTTTATCTTTTCTGTCTTTCTGCTTGTACGGGTACATGTAATGGTGAGAGGCAGCAGGAAACCAGTTTCTCTACAGAAGGAAATGGAGATGAGCTATAAAGGAAAAGTAACAACGTTCTCAACGTTTCTAGAATAGCCAGCCTTATAAAATGTGAGATAATATTTATAATACAGGTAAACAAAATGTTACTGGATGGAATCACACTTCAGTACATTAAAGACGCGTGACTTGTGAACTTGTTGCATTTATCTGCTTATCATTTCTCCAAATCTAACAGTTTAAGTTCATGAAAGTCATTAAGGATGATTTGACAAAATTTTAGAGCATAGATGTTTGCTTTTTTTTTAAATGCACACCTAATTAATTTCTGAATTCATACTATAACATATATTCATTGTGGCTATGCAAACAACTATATGTAACAGCTGTTACTTTGCACTGCAATGCTCCAATATGAGCACACCATATGCAGACTGGTGACAAATTAGAGGAAAAACTAACATAAAGTGACCTGGTAAAGTGCCACCTCATCCTGCCAGCATCTGGCTTCAATGCACCTGGACTTTAAATCTGAAAGTCTCTGATCTCTACTGGTAGGACGAACAGAATTCTTTCAAATGATTTGTTGTTTTGATGATGGTGGTGGTAGCAAGCGCTAAAAAATTGCTCCAAAGCTGTTGAACTGGCATGAGATGAGGCCCAAAGCCCAATAGCTGCAACTAACAGCTACTTTTATGGTCAATTCATTCATTTTTTCCTCGATTAATTGATTAGCTGGTGTATACAATTTAGGAAATTTATGAAAAATATCTGTTTAAACAACGCCCAAGATGATATCTTCATATCATCAATGATTAAAAGAATGAGACAAGATTACCCTTTTAAGAACCTGTAATAAGAGAATTTGAGAAAATAGGCGATTAATTTAAGAGTAGCAAATTATTTCCACTGTTTTTGTTCTAGTCAAACTATTCAGTGACTCCTCATGCCCAATGGACGGGTGGAATTGTCAACCCTGAAGAGACCTACCAGGATAGAAAAGTTTCACCATTCCATCATTCCAGTGTTTCATGCAATCACAAAAGTGTTTAACCAGGACAACTTTGTATTGATTTGCAGTGACCCTCCCATTCTTTTCCTGCAAAATGCCAAAATAGCCTGAAAGAGAATCTGGATCTGCTCTCTGCAGAGGTGAGGCATACAGACTTCTCCTTTAATTTGTCACCGAGCTGTAAGGGCTTCATGCCTCTAAGCTGCTCATACGGAGTTATAAATATTTCAATATAATAGCTGAATATTTATCAGTGGGGCGTGTAACCCTGAAATGTCAAATCTGCATATCACTAAAAGCGGCCACTTCACAATGAGGGGTCCCATGCATGCAGTAAGGTGGGTGAAGATGCAGGTTTTCTGTTTTTTTTCAAAGCCATTTTTGAAGTAGAAATCTTGTGAGATTTAACTTCGCACTGAGTGTCTGAGCAGCGATGCCGCCCATCACTGATCCACAGACTGAGGAAGGCTGAGCTGCACGTGGTGCGCATAATTCCACGCTAAGCGAGCTTTCCTCTCTTCCGCGTCATTGAAACGTGACTCCCACACAGCATCGTGTAAAACAACAGAATTATTTCTCCATCCGCAGATAACTACTTGCAAATATCACAACCCCCGCGTAGTTGTCCTAAGTATGGTTTCAAAGCCGACCAGCCCCTTTGTTTTGCGAACAGAGCCCTTACAGGACGAGCTAACGCTAACGTTAGCCTGGAAACGGAGCCAACAACTAAAGTAGCTAACGTTAGCTAGCCCACGACTCACAGGAAATTAGCTCACCGTCTACAAAGAGAAAAGCTAGAATATACTCTGAATAATTCCTCTACAAATGTTCCCGACAGTGGGTAACAACAAGTACACGTTGTAGCAGACGCTGCCCGGGTCCATGTTGTGGGAGTGAATGATAACAAATGGGTTTTTTTATATAGTTACCTCACTCGAGTGCCGTGTGCATCTCCTCTCCGCTCGGTACCAAAAAAAAAAAAAAAAAAAAGCTCCGTGTGCTTTACGTCAACCCACCAAAGGTCCGCTCATTCACCAACAGCTCTTACGAGGTTTCCGCAGAGTGCCCGCATGAGCCGCGTGCAGTCTGCGCAATGTGCGCAGCGCCCCGAAGAAAGCTCTGACGTTTGTTTCCGCCAAACTGTGTCTGGACCGTCATATGACCATCTGAGGAAATGATGTGTTCTCACAGCCACGAGTTACTGCCACAGCCCCAGAGTAATCACAGCAGGGATTACATGAATACACCCTGTTGTTTTAGTTCACACACACATCAAGGAGGATCACTTGTGTTTGTAAGATGAGGTCATCACCCTTTTCTCTGACAATAAACTTGATTACAGGGTGTAACTTATACAAGTGGAGAAGCCAATTATTTACTTGTGTCAGTCAACAAAAAACCTGTCAAATATGTCCATGGCAGTCTAATATAAATTCCACTCATAGTAAATGGAAAAGAAATATAAACACTGTAAACCAGGGGTGTCAAAGTCATTTTAGTTTTGGTTCATGGGCCACATTCAGCCCAGTTTGACCTCACTGGACAGTAAAATCAGAGCATCATAGCCTATAAATAGTGACAACTCCAATTTTTTCCTTTGGTTCAGTGCAAAAAATTTATATTCTGAAAATAGTCACATTTAAGGAATTATCTTTTTTTTTTTTTTTTTTACAAAACATTATGAGCAAACTGAAATTTCTTAAGAAAAATAAATTCAATTTCAACAACATTATGCCTCAGTTTATCATTTACACATTACAACTTACAGATCACATTGTATCTACAAAGGCACAAAACATTTAATCTCAGGTAGCTGGAACTGAGGAACTGAACAATATAGTATTTACTTTATGATAAAATCAACAAAAGTCAGACAAAAAAAGATGAAAAACAAGACAAAACATTCCAAAAATGACACAAAATTACAAAAGAACACTGAGCAATATAGTAGTTTACTTTATGATCAAAACAACTTGTCATGGTCTAAAAATTATTTTAAATTTATAGTCATACAAATTTACAATTTGCAGTTAATGTCTTCTCTGTAATTTTTACACTTTACAAAGTCATTCTGTTGGCCGGATTGAACCCTCTGGCGGGCCAGTTTTGGCCAGCAGGCCACATGTTTGACACCCCTGCTGTAAACCAACAGACAGGGAAATTACAAAAGCTGAATATGCAGTTGAAACCAGCTGAATTTGACTTTATTGGTGTGTAAGTTCCTCATCTACTTAAACTTAAAAAAATGTTTGAACTAACACAAACTTTACACCTCTGGGTAAAAACTTAAAAAAGTAACCTACAATAAATACAATAAAATTGATTCAAACCATAATTGGATAGTTTTAGTGGTTAACGATTAATATTTCTTACATATTTAACAGATTGAGAGGATTTTTATTACTAATAAAGCCTGTAGTCAGTCGGTGTCTGGATTACTACCAGGGCATATAAACACATGACCAGTTGATGAGTCTTAACCACCAGTGAAGGCACAGAGGTCATGTCTTCAGCACTGAGTCTGGGAATGTGGGGATTTTAATTACCCTGATCGTGGTGCTTTTTGCGCTCAACGTGGACTGTTTAGATGCAATAGATGAAATTAGGATTTACTGTAGAATTATTACAGTAGAAGAAAAGTAAGTAAACAAATAAGAATTACCTGCATTTATGTAGAAATTTGTTTTAAATATGACATGATTTTGATCCAAATTGTGAAAGACATGGTCTAACTAAATTAATATTTAATTAAAGTTGTTCTTGTTCACAACTTTAAAATATCCACACCGGAAAAAGTAAATGCAGACTTCTAACAACAACAGCTACAGTCAGGAGTCAGCAAACCTGGAGTTAAATCAGTAACACAACTTTCAAAAAGCATTCAAGCATTTAGAATTTGCTGTTCATAATAAATGTTTGCTGATGTGCCCCTCACAATAAATGAAAACACACAAAATAAGGCTATCTCAGAAGACATACTGCCAAAAAATGATGTTTTTGCCAAATAAAATCTTGGCACTCCACAGTGCACAGTGCTCCACAGACAACATTTTGTGGACTGTTTGATTACAACACGCACTGCTACATATGGTGAGAAAAGGGAACTGCATGAAAATTAATTATCAAGTTTAACAGTGTATCTTACAGGATAATGTCAGAATGGCTGTTTGCCAGCTGTAGTGAGACAATGACCATTAAAACTTAAGTAAATCTCCTACAGAGTGACTTCATGAAAGAAAATCTGGTTTTTGGAGTGGTCTAGAGTGCAGGTTTTAACCTAAACGAGACACTGTGTGTCTGAAGTCCTTTCCTTGAGTCATTCGTTAATCCCTATGTAACAGACACTGAGTGTTACCCAGTAAACAGAGACTGTGGACGCTCATGAATCACCATAATGTTGTGTCATAATTTGGTAAATTTGGTGTCTCATGACTAATTTTCACATCTAAGCATGACTTGGACTCTGTTTTTCTCTTTCCACTGTAGGATTTTTGAGGAAGCTATCTGATACATAAATTTGTACACTCAGAATCCAAAATTCTGGAAATTCAATATTCAAGATTCCCTTTAATCACGAATATACAACACCATGTTGTATAATGAAATTACAGATGTCGGTCCTGGATGCTACTCGCAAAAATGATACATTATTTAAAGAATAAAGAAATCAAATAACAAAAATAAAGCTATATTTGTGGAGAAATGTGGAGGAGGAATTCAGTGATCTTACAGCCTGAGGTGAGATACTGCTTCTTAGTCTGGTTTTACGGCAGCAGATGCTTCTGTATCACTTGTCAGACAGCAGCAAGGCGAAGAGGCTGAAGCCGAGGCGGGTATTGTCTTTGAGTGTCCTGTGGGCTCGTCTCACCAGCATCACTGATGCTCCATACAGGGGTATTTTCCGTACGTTTTTTATCATCCGCTGCAGAACCCTCCTGTCTTGGGCCATGCATATTTCATACCAGTCTGTGATGTTTTCAGGAAGAATGCTTTCTTTCTGTTGCTGCTCTGTAAAGGCTAACAAGAACTTGTCAAGGAAATTAGATCACCTGAGAAGCACAATCAGTTCTGAGCTTTCTTTACCAGGGTGAAGATGTGTGATGGCCATGATGGGTTCTCTGTGATAATAACAAGCAAGCTGAAACTGTTCCCCTTCAGCTCCACTAAAGCAAACAGAGGTGCGTGTTTTAGACTTTTTTTCCCCTAAAATCAATAATCATCTCCATGATTTTGATAAATTCTTATTATTGTTCCTAAATCGAGTTTACGATGTTGGTATCTTTGGCAAAATTTCCAAGTTGTGATTCCCAATCCAAACTGTCTGGGGTTTATTTGTGAAGAAACCCAATATCCAATTGCAGACCGTTGTTTTTGAAGCCCAGAGTGCAAAGTTTTTTCAGTCAGTCAGGTGGACTGTGGCTCAGGTGGCAGAGCAGGTTGTCCACTAATCACAGGGTTGACTGTTTGATCCCTGGTCTCTCCACATGGAAAAGTGTGGGCAAGACATTGAACCCAAAGTTGCACCTCGATAGCAGACGAGCGCCATGAATATGTGTGAGTGTGAATAAGAAACGCGGTGGAGTGCTTTGGGTGCCATTAAGGTAGAAAAGTGCTGTATAAGTGCAGACCACTTACCATTTAGTTGCGTGAGAGAGATTGCACTGAATGGTGAGCTGAAATCAAACAACAAACAGCATTCAGATTTGGGTGTTGTGTTTTTTTCTTGGCGTATGCAGACAGAGTGGAAGGCAGCGGTGATCCTCTGAGCATCCACTGGTTCTGAATGCATGGAGGTGAGCAGGCCACTCATTGAAACGAGACACTGCAGCATTTTCAGACACGGGGACAAAAGTGGCTATCTTGAAGCAGGTGGGAACACTCTGATCTGACAGCGGCATGTTTAAAATGTCAGTAATAACATCAGCTACCAGATTGGCATACGTTTTTAACACAGACAGGGGATGTTATCGGGCCCAGCAGCTTTACTCTCATTCACTCTCAGCAGGATTCTTCTCACATCCACCGTGGTTACTGATAGTGGCAGGTCCTCCGTAGGCGGAGTAGACTTTAATACAGTGCATTTTATAGTAAAGAGGAATTAAATCTGGACATGGTCTGAGGGAGTAAAAATACGCTTGGATTTGTCACCATCACTCATTAACATAACTGTACCAGAGTGTCATATTATGTCAGTATAGGTATGAAAAGTATATTCATATAATAAAAGCTGAGTGGGTTTACAGCTCTGTGTTGAATTTGCCTTGAACCATTCCTCTGGGCCTCACATTTATTTACACTGGACTTTTCATACAGTACTTCTAAGCAATCAGCAACCGCACATATAGCGCTTCAAGGAATCCATCAAAGTGATATGCTCCGAAATGCTCTGTCTAACTATATTGTCTGATATAGGCACAGCTGACCTTCACCGTCTGTGTGGAGGTGGCTGTGTGTGTGTGTGCAGGTGAGTGTGAGGCATTTGGACAGTCGGAGAGAACACACAGCTAATTTCTGTCAGCCTTGCACCAGCTGGGTCCACTTCCCAGCTCCTCCCCACCCCAGGTTTCTGCTCTCATGTCTGCTGTCTCTCGTGATCAGAGGGAGATTAATATCGAGTGATTGGCAGCCATGTTCTCACTTAGCACTCCAGTCATGGTGCCCCAGGGTCTCTGCCAGTCGTAAAGCAATGGTGGAAGTGCCATTGTGGCTTTCACTGTCATTTAGCCAGTACCCAGCCCCAGCAGACAGAGGATGAAAAGTGCCAACGACCGTATTGAATTATGAGCTCGTCTCAGCCCCGGCCATATATACAGCCCAGCACAGGGAGCCATTTCCTGCTGAAATGCCTCTTGCTGCAGATTACTGAGGTAATATTTCCTGCACTGCAACAAGAGTGGTTATAGTCCGCAGGCAATCTACCTGACGCAGCTTTAGCCCATGGAGCTACGACTGGCATGAAAGACGAGGCGTTGACTCGTGGTGGAATTGCCCTTTTTATCACCCAGTGGTTAAAAAGCGAGGTGATTTTTAATGAGCACAACTAGTATAACTTTTCACACACCAACCTGCAGCCATAAGAGGTTGAACAGCTACCGTGCACAGTTACAGACCAGAGTGAAATTCACGTTATATAACCCATTATAAACCTATATTCCCAGAGTCAAACTAAGGTCATCCATCTTGAACATGTCCTTCTACTTGATGGAAATAAGCATTGGGGATATGCAGTGTGTGTGTGTGTGTGTGTGTGTGTGTGTGTGTGTGTGTGTGTGTGTGTGTGTGTGTGTGTGTGTGTGTATGTGTGTGTGTGTGGTTGTGTGTGTGTGTGTGCATGTGTATGTATGTGTATGTGTGTGGTTGTGTGTGTGTGTGCATGTTCCTGGCTGACATTTTGCTGATCCAGAGCAATGCTGGCACCCCTGCAGACCCGCTGGATCTGTGTTCTGGAGGGCAGCCAAAGACAGGAAGAAAAAGAGAGAAAAGAGGAGAGGGAGGGGAGGCAAGAGAGAGATACGACAAGTGACAAGTTTTAAATATCAGCTCATTAGCCACCTGTAAACCAATCTAATGAGCACTCATGGATTTTTCATTCCCTTTAATCGGGTAGAGGCTGAAGAAAGGCGAGGGCACATGCTTGTTTTCCCCTTAGGTTTGTTGTACTTGCCAAAGCTATAATGCACACACGTACTACTCTGAAAGCCAACTAACACCCACCAGCTCCAACTCACACAACCTCGATCGATGCAAGCAGGAGAAGAGCGTTCAACAAGCTCCATTAGGCTGCACTCAGTCCATAATGGAGTATCCACTGATGATTGACTACTTGGCAGCTTTAATCATCAGGGGTCACTGACATGCAGTCTTATGGAAGTCGTTTTCTTTTTAGTAAATCCTTTTAGAAAGTGACACATATTTTCTAAAACCAACTCATTTGAAACGCACACATAAATATGTTTTTACCTTCCACAAGAGTAGATCTGTAAGTCAAAACACTGAGTTTTCAATATCACATGAATGTTTTACAGGATAAATAGCAAACAATTTCATACCTTAACTGATTTTCTATGTGAAATCAAACTGTGAACCCAGATTGCTCCTACACATCTGGGAACTATCGTGCTTTATGGCAAGTCTTATTTATCCAGTGTTTTGATTCCCGATGTATCAAAACAGAAGATCAAGGAGAGAGACATGATTTTTTTCTTCTTTTTTCACAGAGGCAAGGTCAGATTTTACCATTATATGTCTTCAGTTTGGGGGCGTGTGTGTACCATGTTCACTGTTTCTTTGAAGTAAATTTTGAGAAGTGGATCAGAAGGGGCCAGTGATTTTTTCAAAATCTTCTTTAAGTGCAGAGAATTTCAAATAACACCATGGGCCATTGTTTGGAAGACGTTTGAAACCTCTGATTCTACATTAGTTGTGGTAGAATCCGCAGTTGCACAGCAGAGACTCTAACAGAATTTCAGAGTGACAACATTGTGCTTAACCCAAAGTATTTTTTGGGGGACATTGCTGCTTTAGCATTAGCATTACAAAATGATAACAATGACAGGTTGTAGGTGCATGAATTATTTTTTTTTAACCATGTTAACATGTCTATGTGATGGGCTTTTTTTTTTTTAAAGCTAGAAGACACATTATGAGTGAGATAAGCCATGGCTGAACATTTCCACCTTCCAAACTGCAGTTTACTGATGATAGTCTTCAAAAGTTTTAGGCTTCTGGGGTTTTACACATAATTTAAGGAATCAAATCCTGTCAACTACTAGTGCGGGGCTTTATGTATTCTTCTTCAGAATCTCTTTGTGGTTCAGACATGTATTACTGAATTAATCCAACATTGCAGCTCGTCACTGTGTAGCACAGGGTAAAGTAGATTTGTAGGTGAGCTGGTGTGCTCCAGCTGTAGTATGTAGCAGAAGGGTGAACAGAGATGGAAACCAGGACTAGAACTGCACTTTCTGGAGAAAGCAAAGGCGTAGCACTACACCTAAACCATTTTTAAGGAAGGAAATTACTATTTTCATGGATAAAGATTTAATTTTGAAGTGTGGATACGAATTTTGAAGTTTAATCAATGACTGGAAAAAGTCTTGTAATAGCAATATTACATTGTGGCCTTGCAGCTAGAAGATCCCCAGTTCGTGTCCCAGCCTTCCTGGGATTTTTCTGCGTGTATTTTGCATGTTCTCCCTGTATAGGCATGGGTTTTCTCCAGGTACTCCGGCTTACTCCCACAGTCCATAAACATGTTGAGGTTAATTGGTAATTCTGAATTGTCTGTAGGTGTGAATATGAGTGTGCTCGTCTTGATATGTAGCCCTGTGATAGACTGGTGACCTGTCCAGGGTGTCCCCTGCCTTCACCCTAAGTCAGCTGGGATAGACTCCAGCCCCCTCACAACCCTAATGAGGATTAAGTGGTGTATAGATAATGGATGGATCGATATTATATGTTTTAAAAAAAAAACAAAAAAAACAAAACATATTAAAAGTCAACAACAAGCTTAAGTGCTCCAGGCATGATACTTCTGGTAATGTGATAAATATCAGGCCAATTGTTTTAGCTTTGTTATGCTCTCTGGTTTTCTCTGGTCTTTGATTTTTCTTCACAGCTAGTCATTAACTTTGTCTGTGTGCCATGTCGTGCTGTGCAGGTAGCTTTATGAGAGCTGCTTTGCTGCTGAAGCCAAGGTTGATGAGAGTTGGGTATAATTAAAATAAAGAGCTGGGTGTTGGTGAGGTTAAAAAGCCCTCTTGAGCTGCAGAGTTGGGTCATAATTCTCTGTGCATCATCACTGTGATTGACCACTTTCACGTTAAACACAGTCATTTGATTTATACTTGTACTTTTACCAAACAGCAGGGGTAGAATTCATTACCAGCTATCAGAGATTGTGGAGGATTTGTCTCTTCTCCTGGGGTAAACCTCTTACTTGTAATCTCCAAATGTGTTTCTTATATCCAGCTAATCACCTTACCATCATATTCAGCAGTATATAAACCTGCCATTCTTTTTTCATACAATCAGTGAGTCATTATCATGCAATACAATGGACTAAATTAAATAACGTGTCCATTTGTCTTCTCTAATTGTCTGCTGACGACATTATTATTATGGGTGTATATTCATGAAGGCTTTGGAAGCCCCCTTGTTAATAGATATTATGTTAGTGTGTCTGATTGTGAAACTGTTCTAACATTCTTGTATGCATTTCTATAAGAGCATAAATATATCATCATCATTTATATCTTGGCACATCCCTGAATGACAAATAGAGATTTAGATTTAGATTCCCTTAAAGGCAACAAAAGGACATTTTTGTTTTCAGCTTTATATATTCTCCTAAATACAACAATCTGTCTCTAAGGTGTGCTATATGAAGTGTTATTCAAGGCTCCTTTCACGAGCAGCAAGAGCTGATTTCTGTACAAGATCAAGTGTTCACAATAAAAGAAAATCATTCTTTCAAGCCAAATCTCGTCTTTTTTCCACACACAGAGGAGTACGTTTGATTCCTGACAGCTCTGACATTTTCTTCAATCCAGCAGCAGCTCTTCCTGTCAATAGCAGCTGTGGTGCTACTTCTCTCTGTGTGAGATCTTACAGAAAAAGAGTTGGGCATGTTCAAAGGCTCCCTGCAGGGAAACATAATTTCAAAGATGCTCAAAATTTCATGTCTACATACCAGGGCCAATCACAGTACAATACATTTCATTTGCTTTTAATAACATGACAAAGATGAGGAGAAGCATTTGACAACATTGTACTGACTTTTTTTTCTTTGTTCTGTAAAAAAAGAGAAAGCTCTCTGCTCATGCCATTTGTACTTGCTGTAGAAAGCGCACATTATACGGTTGTTAAACTGATATAATAAGTCTGTGGAACATTTTGATGATCTGCTGCAGTGCAGTCATTAATTGCACTGCTTCTAATGTTTTTCCTCAGTCGTCTTACTCCTCACTCCAGTGGAGCCCCAGTTAATAGCCAAGAGGTAAATCTGATTCTGAGCTGATGAAATTACCAACCTTATGAGGGCTTGAGGAGCTGTGGTAAATGAGAGATAACTGCCCACATCATTACTTTGGATACCTTGATGAGGCAACCAACTACCAGGTGTTTCCCGACATCAGTTATAGCAACATTCAGTTAACAACATAAAATATGCTGATTTTAGTTTACTCACCAGGTAAACAAATGTATGGATTGCAGGTGTACAGGGTTGTAGTGAAAAGCTTGGCTTTGGAGGATGTACAGTGAGGATATACTGGCTACATAAATGTACAAGGAGACGTTAAGAGCTACATAGAACTACATCGATTGGTAGCAAGAACTAGATTGGGAGATTGGATCCTACAAAAACTACTCTAGTTAGAGATGTGCTGGATATTACCGCTAAATACAATGACTCCTGCTAGACTTCATGACACTTCAGTTTCAAATGTTTCCCCTGACCGTTCAAAATATAGAAACATAGAATGTATATAACAGAAGTCCGAATTGTATCATTTTATCTGATTTCTGTCACTATCATGTTATATAAAAACAAGAAAAGCACAGTACTCCGCCAAGCTTGCTCAGTCGTGTGACTTCCGGCGGATAAGTCCCAATGAGTTCTCAGTGGTGGATTTGTAGCAGGATCGCAATCATGTGAACATCAGCAAGCAGCTGAAGTAGCAAATCTGTGGAACCAGACTATAAGCTGCATTACTGCCAAAATCTAATCACTTGGTCCTTGTGTCATTTCTGACCTTCCCGGAAAATTTCATCCAAATCTGTTTCATCCAAGTCCATTTCTGAGTAATGTTGCGCACAGAAAGACAGACAGACAAACATGCGCTGATTTTCATGTGTCTCTGCCGTGTTCCTTGGCGGAGTAACAATGATGTAGCATGAGACCTTAGGAAGTCGGCTACCATGTGACTCCAATCATTGGCTGCTTATTTAAGGTGATTTCATCCTTCCCCTCCACTATCTGTGTGATACTGTTTATGCTGAGGACCTTTTTTTCAGTGGATTATCCATTTTAATGACAGTGCTCGTGTCCCTGCATGCAAATGTTCCACCACAACAACTCCACCCGTCACTGTTTTCAGTGAACTCCAAAGCCATATCATTCACCTAGCCCCCTGACAATGACTTTGATTGGTTTGAAGAAATACAAATAAGCCAGAGTGTCTCTCCCCCATAGCAGAATGGGGGTAGTGCAGCCAGACCATAATGTACTACAGAATGGGCTGGCAAAGCAAGATTTTGTAGCTAAATGGTGTTCTATCAATAGCATCATCAAATCAGAACAGTGTCATGTTGTTCTAAAAGTCATGGACCATTATCATAGTTTGTTGTTTGACCTGATGGTCTTTTTAAATACTAATCATCTCAACATATTCTTTAGGTACATAAAGTTGATGTGCTAAGCATGATCAGCAGCGTTAGGCCTTCTAAGGATTTTCTTTCTTGATTTAATTGCTATCAATTGATCAGACTCAACATTAAAACCACTAATAGGTGGAGGGAATATTGATACTTTTGTTACAAAGCAATGTTCTGTTGGGGAAGGATGTTACTGTAACACGCATCATGCACTCTTGAAATCCCACTATGGCAACAGCACTCCTCATGGCCACGACTTCACACAGCAGGACAAACCCCCTGCCACACTGCAAAAACTGCTCTGGAATTGCTCGAGGAACACGGTCAAGAGCCCAAGCTGTTGAATCGAACATCCACCTCTCCAAATCCAGATCTGATCAAGCATCTGCATGATAAGCTGGAACAAACCAGATTCACAGAAACTAAAAAACACAGGACCCCAAGGAACTATTGACAGAGACACCAGGTCCCATTTCCTTGCCTCCATAGGCCAGAGCTGTTTTTATTGTTTATTTTTTGCAGCATGAGGAGAATCTACATAAAATTAGATAGGTGGTTGTAATGTTGTAGCGAATGTGTGTATTTTTCTTTGACATTTATTACTTGTATGACATTTACAGTTCCAAGGCAAAACATTTAAAAGTGGCTGTGGGTGTCTCAAATACTGTTATCCTGCAATTATTTGAAATATGATAATTGCAAAAATTGATCAAATCACTTAACAAAGTGCAAACAAACAACTGCCTTTAACAGTTTAGCACCCATCAGAAACCTTATTAACTGGCAATAGTTAAACCACTGGGACATTTCTGCTACAATACCAGCACTACTCCCTCACCCTTCCACTTTCCATCTCTAGCACTTATTTTTTGCCACCTGCCTAGACTTGTTTTCTTGAGAGATCACAAAGAAAAATTTATGAGAGCTGTCACTCAGATGAAGCATTTTTTCTGGGTGTCATTCTTTATCCCCTATTCATCTGCTGTCTTTCTTTCATTCTTTCTTTTTTGATTCACACTTTTTCTTTTCTTGTCTTCCCTCTTCATCTCCAGTGTGTTCACACACAAAAGACAGAAGTCTTTGCTGTCATTGTGTGGAATGCAAACATTTTTAGCACTGTTAAATGCAATGAGATGCACACCGTAGTTTTTTTTTATTAGTGCTGCACCACAAAATGAATTAATAGCAAAGAAAAAAAAAGAAAACATTAACACAAACCTTCCCTTTTGTCTTTCATATCTCCCAGGTATGCCAGTCATTCCATGGAGGACAGATTGTGACGTTCACCTCATGACAAAAATAATAGCTGGCATTTGCATTTCACTTGCATGGGAATTCTTCACTTTTATCATTTCTTTTCTACTGTAAAAAAAAAACCCTAAAACACAGTGCTGCTAATGCACAATCGCTCCCATTCTACAGTCTTCCATAGTTGCAGATAGCCTACAGCTCAGCATAGCAATTGAAAAGGTGATTTGATATATACAGATTTTATTACGCTACCCAATCATTATCATAATTTTACGAGTTTTCCGTCACATTTGTTATGGAAACTGTTCGTCTGATGGCCGTTCCGTGCCTCTACCCTGACATCCCAAATCCGTTTTTCCACGTGCTGTCACGATCCATCAGTTTAATTTGAAAGATCACAAGCGTACTTAGCCACAAGCATCGATGCTGTTATTCAATAAGACGGAGATGATTCATTCTTCATCTGTCAGAGAAACAGCGAGAAAAGTGCGAGAGGAATGCATCTTCCCTTTCATCCTGAACCGAGTCGACTACAACACGTGACCTGTCACTGAGAGATCTGTACATGTGAGGTCAAGAGAATGCTGATTATTTTCCATATGTCAAAGGTTAACTCCATGAAAAATAAGCTTCTTTCACCACATCTATGTTAAACACTGTCTCAAGGAATAAGTGAGAAGGTGGACGAGAAATGAATGATGAGTCTATCCATGCAGACAGGCGATACTACAGAATACAAAAAGGCACTCAAGGTTTAAAAGAATCTTGATCAAGTTCAAGCTCAATTAAGTATCCTCATTTCAACATAAATTAATCACCCTGTTCAAATTATCTTCCTTGTGAGAAAAGGTTCTTTGAGCAGCAAACTGTTTTTCAGCGTGAGTCTGGACAGCAGCAGTAAAATGACCTTCACCGCATTTTCTTCTTGAAAACTGACTGAAGTAACATGACTGGCAGGTTGCTATTGTCAGTGAACACTCTCTCATTGGTCCTAGAGCCAATAATCCAGCGTCAGATAGTATTAATTTAATTCTTGCAAGCTTTTGATTTAGGGTTATTTTAAATCTTATTTTCTCACAGAGTTATTATAATCTTCCTGCAGGAGATCAATACAATTAATGTCATAATAGGCTAAACTCAGGACTAATTTAAACCATCTCTAAGAAAACAAATTTTTGTTAATCTGGTTTCAAAGGACACTTTATGTTAGTGCCAGTCCTAATCCCTGTCCTGGAAATAGGCCCAAAAATGAACAGAAAAAGCCAAAGAGAGCTCACATTGTTATTTGCATGCTGGCCCTTAGCAGCAGCTTTAGTTGGCTTATGTCTGAGGCAGACTGTGCCAGGGTATCCTGCGAAGCAAAGTCGACTTCATCACAGTAGAGGAAGGCAAAAAAAAAGAAAACAAAAACTTGTTTTAAAAGTCCTCAAGCGTGGGATCAAGTTTCCCCAGTGTTTCACGATGTCCGATGACATTTAGATAGCAGGCAAAGGGCTCTCTGTTTGAGTTCATTAATAAAAGTCTAAAATGCAAAGTGAAAGCAGATAACTCGGAGTTATTCCCTCTAAAGGTCAAGTGAATCTCGTGCAATTACTGAGTGACAGGCCAAATCTAGAATGCGCCAGAATTAATTGAAAAAGAAGTGAAAGAAAAGAAGTGCTTGTACTCGATATCGTAGACTATAAATCAACGATGTATGGATTCTTTGTGCACTTTTGAGTAATAGTGCAATTGCTAATTTCAGTAAAACTTGGCTATACAGAGCACAAGTGTAAACACAGTGTGGCTCCAGCTACATCAGTGTTGGCCAGACTTTGGCCTGAACGGAATATATTTCACATCTATTGGATGAATTGAAACATTTAAAAAGACTCTCCTGGTCTTGAGAAATGAAACCGTCTTACTGTGGCGATGATCTGATTTCTGTTAGCACCACGAGGTCAAAATTCTCACTAACCCTCTCAGTAGGTATCAGATGAGCTAGCTACAGATTTTCAAGGTCTCCAGAGGATGAATTCTAGTGATTTTAGTGATTCCCCAACTTTTCTTAAGCGACTCTGGCAGGTTGGCATTTGTGGTTTTTAGTGAAATGTGTCACGTACACCAATCAATCACAGTATTAAAACCACCTGCCTAACATTTCCACCCTTGTGCCATTAAGACAGCGCTGACCTTTCAGGGCATCGACACATGACCTCTGGCGGTGCCTGGGGTGTCTTGTGGGGTGTTGCTGTGGGATGTTAGCAGTGGATCCTTTGGGTCCTGTGTGTTGCAGGGTGGGGCCTCTGTGAATTTGACTTGTTCCATTGTGGATGCTCGACCAGATTGGAATCTGGGGAGTTTTGAGTCTGGGCCAACACCTCGGGCTCTTTATCAATTCTGTTAGTGTCCATGCCATGTTTGGGTGTCCGGTATATGTCAAAGTAATATCGCTGTAAATGTCAGGATCCAAGTTTTCAAAGCAGAACTTTGCATTGTAACGAGTTGATCAGTGTTATTCACGTCACCTGTGGTTTTAATGTTATGGCTGAGTGTATATTGGATAGACCGTACAGTTTGGTACATTTTACCACTGCAAAGAGTTTACAAATGCACAGTGCACTTTATGATCCCTGCTGCTGTCAGTTTAGGTCTGCTTATTTATGTAGTAATTTTTTAATACTTTTTATACATTGTGTCATCTGGTTGGAGAGGATCGGCAAAATAAGAATTTCATTGTACAGTGTAAGTGCCTAGTTTCTGTGCATATGACAGCAAACCTCTTGAAACTTTAAACTAGTCTCCTTCAGAATAAATCGTATCATCATTTCCGGTCCCTTAATTTTGAACCGAGCACCATCTCTCTTGAATTTGTCTCGTACCTTTGTTTACAACCAAATACTTGCAAACCTAATAGCATAAACCCTTGTTACATGTGTTGTATGGTAATTTGGCACATTTTAGAATACTGATTTTCTAATCTTATGAGGTAAAATGTAGCACGCATCAGACCAGTTAAACATCAGTCTTGTAGTACTGCCATTGTGAACCTATCTTGCATGCTGTTAAAATTTAGCTTTAAGCACCTCTGTGCCTTAGTACACCCTCAGAAACCATTAACATGCCATCTTCTTGTGTATTACCGGTTGATAAGCAATTAAATAATGAAGCTTTTATACTGGTATTCAGCCCAACCTTAGAGTGTTAAGAATGTGTTTTTCTTTCCTCTTTCAAAAACTTTGAGTGTCTGTGTCTGAGTGAGTGGGTGCATGAAGAGGAAACTTTTAAGCAGTTTGGTTAAAAGTGCGACATGAATGCAGTCCATTTATACCATTAATGCCATTATTTCTTCTGTTATATAATTCTGACAAAATTCCATTTTCAAGCTCACAGTGCCAGCTTCCCTCTTCTCTTCTAAACCAGAAAACCTGTGTGTTTTAGTGTGTGTTCTTCATTTATCTCAACAACCGTTCATTTGCTTCATTTCAAACTTGTGACCTCGAGGTAGTGCACCGTGAACTAAATAAACTTAGGTGCCAGAGAAAACTGTTTTTATTTACACAGTGGAAGAAATTGGCCCAAAGGCAAAGTGAAACTAAATGCTAAAACAAAGGCAACTATATTTGCATGACTTTCTGTGTCAGTTCTGAAAAAGACTTTAAGATGAGAAAAGAAACATCTTCAAGAAAGTCAACTGCCTTCAAGTTGCCTTCGTTTTAGTACTTTGATGAACCATAAACTGGATGATTGAGAATCTTCAAAGATGTCATGCAAAACATTTAAAGGAACCTGCAAGTTAAATTTTAAACCCTGAAATGAGACAAGAAATCTTAAGATTCATTGTCCTCTACACTACCAGTCAAAAGTTTGGACACACCTTCTCATTCATTGCTTATTGTTTGTATTATTTTCTACATTGTAGATTAATATTGAAGATTAACACTTTTTTGTTTACAACATAATTCCATATGCTTTCTTCTATAGTTTTCAGTCCTTCCAGGATTTTGCGGGCTTTTTTCAAGATTGTTGTGGCCTAAAATGCCTGAATTTGCAGCAGCTTTTATAAAAAATTGTGATGTAAGTTGCGATGTTTTAAACGTGTTTGTTATAATGAAATTGTGGGAGACAGTGACAATTGCTAAAAAGTTGCATTTTTTCAGCTTTTAGAACATATTTCAACATTTTAATTGACAATATCTATTCTGAAACTAATTCTTTAACACGCTCCAACCCATTTACACAAGCTGGCACACCACGGTGGGATATTAGCACCAGCCAGATACTGGTTGAACATAAAGTAGTTGGTAGGTTTAAGGCACAAAAGGATAATTTACTATTGAGTGAATCATATTTGGACATATCTGTCAGTGGCTTAAAAAGTTAATTTCACATCCTGGCACACATGTATTCACACACACGCTCAAAGCTTGTCACGCCAATTTAAAAAAAGCACTCAGACAGTGCAGTACTCCGCCAAGACTGTTCATTCCCTGACCTTGTGCTGAACACAGATGTGTGTTATGCATGTGAATGTTATGTACGGATACCAAAACGTGACCTAAAGATGTAGCGGGTGGCGGGAATTGATGGGACTTGGAAACAGCCGCACAATTGAATCAATTGTTCCTTGTATCATTTCGTATAAGTCTGTAGCGGGGGAAATGTAGTATGATCGCAATCATGTGATCGTCAGCAGGCAGCTGAGGTACTGTTCACTTGTTGTCATGGTTACCGTGCCGCTATCAGATGCCGTGCCGCTATCTCAATGGGAAATCCTTAACAAATTCATGGATCCAGACTATAAGCCGCATAACTGCCAAAATCTAATTACTTGGTCCTTGTGTCATTTCTGACCTTCCCAGAAAATTTCATCCAAATCCGTTTGTCTGTTTTTGAGTAATGTTGTTAACAGAGGAAGGATTCAAGTATGCCAATAGTCACATAACGCCGCCGTGTTCCTTGGCGGAGTAATTAATCTCACTTACCTTCATTATTTCAGTGTTCGCAACAGATCTGGGTGCACTAGCTTCCTTCACGGTGATTTGTCTGGTCTGTGGTCCGCTCGTTTCAGCCATTCTCCTAATATGTTTCGTGGTAGAAAAGTGTTTGTCAATCGATGATTTTCGCTTGTATTCTACCACAATATTGCAAAACAGTTCACCTCCGCTTTCGTGAAGAACATCAGGGAATTGTTTTGTACGGTTTTTAGCAGTAATTGTTGTTGGTAAATAAGTGACATTAGAATCGGACCTGTCTACATCTTCAAACCATAAACAAGGAAGTGAATTTGGTTACGTACGTGCATTACATTTGCGCTGGGGACTGCTATGATTGGTGGAACTCATGGGGAGGCTGGCCAAAATTGCAGAAAAGTTGCGGTGATTGGACAAAATTTCAAGGTCATGCATAAGTCATGGAGATTGGTTGGATTCGCGTGAATTATTGCAATCGCAACATTGCGAATTCCTTGAGGGACCGCAGAGAGGATGAAAGTGAGAGAGGCTCAAGAGATGAGGAGGAAGGAGGCAGAAATGGTGAGAAGCTGGAGAAGAAGGGAGGCAGAGGGAGCTGCTGTTCAGCTTTGTTGAACTACCAGCAGCCTCCTCCACCTTCCTCTTGCTCTTCTTCTGGGGCTTCGACTAGCTCCAGCAGTGATTCTTCTTCTTATTCCCCACCTTCTTTTCCTGCTGCTTTTGTTCCTCTGTCTCCTCCTTCACCTCTTCAATATGTTCTTTCTCTCTCATCATCTTTGCTCCTCTTGAGAAATTTGAAGAGTCTCCTTTTGGTTTTCTTCTTGAGGCAAAGCCCCTGCAGGTCCCTATTCCTTCATTCCAACTCTTTGATTTTTTCCTGCAGGGCTTTGTTGCTGTCGTCAAACTCTTGCTGGTTCTTGAGCATCTCTTGCTTCTCCTGCATTCTCAGAACAGCATCTTTTCTGAGTTGCTCTAGTGTTGTGCTCAGTTGTCCAGGTTTCTTCTTTCTGCCAGAGTTTGTGGTTAGCTTCTAGCAGCTGCTCCTCAGTTTCAAAGAGTGTCACAGAGACTCTCATTGATCCCGCTGAGCCTGCGGACTTCCTGCTCTCTGATGGAGATCTGCTGTTGCAGGAACTCAACATTCTTGTCTGTTTGCTGATTGATCCTGGAGTTTTCCAGAAGCTTGTCCTCCAGGCTCCTGATCTGGAGGAAGCTCTTGTGAGTCTCATCATTGAACTGTGCCTTTTCTGCCTGGAGTTTTTGAATGACTTCATGCATGTGGAGGGTTGTTGTTTTGCTGCATCAGTTGCATTGCTCCTCCAGCTCTTGAGACTTTTCTACCATCTTATTTTTGTCCTCCTGCAGTTTGGTGTTGTCTTCCTGCAGACTTTTATTCCTGTCCTCTATGACTTTTATTTGCTTCTTCAGCACCTCCCTAACCCTTCTCTGGAGGTTTTTGGTGTCTTGAAGCTTTATAGAGAGACTCGCATTTTCCAGTTTAAGTTTTGAGATTTCATCTTCTCTCTGGATGAACTGTCCTCTGACCCTGTCCTTAGCATCCATGACCCAATGCCCAATTCATGGTTGGCGTCTGGATCTGTGAAGAGGCCTGGTCCTCTCTCTGGACAAGCTCCTCTTTGACCTTGTCTTTTCCTTTAACAATGTCGGCTCATGTCATGCCTGGAGCTGGGGATTTTGAAGAGGCCTGGTCTTGCTGGGTGACATTATTCTGGCTCTTGGCTTCCAGCTAGAAAATTGTCTTGTTTGAATCCAGTCTGTGGTGCAATAAAAGTTCAAGACCGCTGCTATAGAGGATTTGTCGATCTGTTAGTGGAAGAAGACTGTTTGTAGTTCATAGATGTTGCTTGTAGTTTGTCATTGTCTTTTGCAGATTGTTCCAAGGAGAAAAGAGCAGCTGCTCTGACAGTTTTGAAAGTACACGAAGTGTTCAGACCTCATCTGTATTTAAAAACTTGCCTAGCAACAGGGAACACATACAGACACACACTCATGTTATTACTGGACCGTTTGTACCACATCAATACAGCTTGCCATTTAAATGCTCAATATGAAGTGAAGTAGCTGACAGTTTCTGTTTGTGCTCAGTGGTTTCTTCATGACCCCTCTGCTTTCTGCTTTGGAGACATGACTAAGTGTGTTGTGTGACCTATTTGATTATTTTTGTGCTATTTGAAAGAGAGGAGGAGACACTGAAGGGGAAAAGAGTGGTTCATTATTAAGCTCTGTCTGGGTCAGAAGTACACCCTAATAACAAGCAAACTCTTATTCGATGATCTGTGTCTATTTATGAGGAACCTTTTTGTAATGCCTCACTTTTATCTCAGTGAAAAAAGATGCCTGAATCTCACACTCAAGTCTCTCTTGCTCTCTTTTCTGAGTCTCTTTCTTTCTCCCTCTCATTATCAACCATCCACCAGGAACTCTCTGCTATCAGAGCACAGAGAACTTTACCAGTCATCCAGCACCATGGGACTCTATGTTATATTGCAGATTCTGACACCTCCAGCACAGATGTGACAATGAGACAGCAAGTCAGTGGTCCTGCAATAAAACCATAGCTGCTACTGAATTAATGTGCTTTTGTTTAATAGGGAACAGTTCCCTATGACCTTCTTAGAGGCAGTTCACATCGTTCTATCTTTATCAAAAGAATAGAGCTCATGCAGCATGAAGCGTAGCTTTTATTCAGGCAATAAAAATCAGCTCACGCTTGCCATGTATGAATTCCTAATAACAGTCTTTTAACACTCCTTTTGACCTGCTCTGTGTCTAATATTCTTTGTTCTTTTTATGAAGCATGCAACTTTTCTTTGGAGTATTTGATGGGACGAAAACAGCTCTCTACTGTATATAATGTCATATTTGTGAATGAGGACATATCACTGGGTGCAGTGTCCGTCAGCAGGGTAGTAATGAACTGTCGTCACCACCACTGTTACTGGCACGCAGTCAAGGCCCATCAAAGTCTCCTTGTAGTAGCTTGTTGCAAGCTAGCACCAGTATTCCTGCAGACATTCTCACGTTGACATCCCAGCACAGTAGATATTGGATATTGGATACTGGAAATAAAGGAGGACAACAGTCGATTAAAAATAAAATTTGTATACAATTGATTTTGAAATAGCAAATGTGTTTATAAAGAGAATGCAATGGAATAAGGAGGAAACAATTATATTGAACATAGAGCAGACTTCATTACTGCGAAATAGTCTTATGGACATACTGTAGATGCCAAACACGTGTTGTCACTATATTTCTGTTGTTATCCTAACATTTATTTCTAATAACTGAACTGTGAGTAATATGTTGGCAGTTATATTTTAACAATGCAGTGAACTTCTCTGTAAGAAATTTACGTAGTTTTTCAACAAGTATTGTCTTCCAAAACTTACATTCGGATACAACTAAACTGCTTTGTCATTTACATTTTGAGAGAAATGTAACGTCTCTCTGAAAGGTAAGACTGTGACTTAGAAGGAAAGACTTCCAGGTGGAACGCAGGGGACCCGAGGTTCATGTTGTGTGTGGGCAAATAATTCTTTCCTCTTTCTGAAATGCACTCCTTACCAGTAATCTGACAGCAACCGAACGTGTCTGATTCATGTCTGAATGGGCACCCTGGTCACTTTTCCATTAAAGTCAAGACACCAATCTTACAAGGTCGGACTTAGTGACAGTTCCATCTCACTTTCAGCATGGTACAAGTCTGAACTGCATGCTATCACATTAATGGATACATAAAAGCGACCCACTTCAACTTATGTGAAGGAATTTAGGAAAGGCTTTTTCCACATTTCAGCCTTTATACTGATCCAAAAACATCACAGAGAGCTAAAGAAACATCACACATCACAAAACACTGTTCTCACTCATAAGAATCACCACTAATACAGGCACTCTAAGTTCTGACTAAATGTTAAAAGGAGCTGAAGTTTAGTTTGTTGTTTCCAACTGTTTGAAGGAGTTTTTCCTGTGTGTTCAGTAAATACCTGCAGCATCAAATAGCAGCAGGATCTGTAGGAGTGTCTCCCAAGAGAGAGAGTTGTGTCCATTTTCACCTGTGGAACAACAGAACAACAGCGCCTGCAAATTAATGAATTACTTCAATTCTAATTTATCCTTGGCTTGGAAATAGGATCAGTTCAGGTCTGGATCTAAGTCACACTGTGTACTTTTCTTCAATGTATCCCACATTTTAGTAGAACTTTAGTTTTAATTTTTATTGTCAATCACTCTTTACTTTTGGTTTCACTCACTGCTTGGTGAGGTTTGGGTACCAAATCGTCTTGATAAAGTTCAGGAAAATGTTTGGTTTTAAATATAACCCTTTCACCACATGTTCAAAGCTTTTCCTGCATTTTCTAGTTTACCTGGGTGATGAGTCCTGCCCTATTTAATACATGATTGGCTGGCTGAAAAGGAGTGTCAGTAAAGCAATAAAAAGAGTGACAAAGGTGTGTCAATTAGAAATCCATTCATGATATGTCCAAACAAATAGATGAGTCATGCTAATTAACTGCCACCTAAAATAGGCTTTATGACTTAGAGCAGACCATGCATCTACCTGCATACAGACTTATCAGCTGTAATGTTTCAAATATTTTATTTTGAAGCATATGAACAGAAAGAGCACATAACTTCCTGGAGTGAAGAGAAGGCTTCTGTTCAAATATATAAACAAAAGCACTCTAAAAAAACAGACAAATAGTACCAGAGCGAGAGATAAAAAAGAAAAGAAAACAAAAAACACCACAGAGCCTATGAATCCGTGCTATCTGAAGGGTTAAAGAAAACCGTTCATCCATTCCTTCCATATGAAAAAAACACCACCCTCCTGTCAAATTCTGACAGTCTGTCATTGCAGATATGTGAGATTCTCTCCAAGTGGAGGGTATCAGTCACACTTGTTATCCAGAGTTTAAAAGTTGGCACCTTTTCCAGAAGAAAAGTCAATGTTTTTTGCACAAAGAGACAACAGGAGATGGTGCTCCGTAGGTTCTTAGGCATTTCAGACAAACCAAGTGTAACTGAGACTGGATCTGGCTTCTCTTGGGCTGTCAAAAACAAATATCGCAAGCTGGAATTCTTGCGAGGAGCATAACTATGAACATAGTCTGCTTCTACTTGGGTACATTTCTTATAATCTGGTGACATTTCTGGGTTTTATGTAGTTTTACTCTTAAGTAGCGCAGGCAGTGTAAAACCTTAAACCAAGCGTGTCAAACAAACAGCTCGTGGGCCAAAACCGGCCTGTCAGGGATTCCAGTCCGGCCCGTAACACAACTTTGCAAAGTGTAAAAATTACGGAGAAGACATTAACTGCAAACTGCACATTTGTAAAACCGTAAATTTTAAATAATTCCTAGACCTTGACAAGTTGTTTTGATCATAAGGTAAAATACTCTATTGTTCAGTTCCAGATATCTGTGTGTAACCCATATGAAAACGCAGTGTTGGGTTTACTTAGCATATTTTAATTTTTAGTTTCAGTAACTTTAATTTAAATATCGGAATTTATTAAGATAGCTGTAATAGGATGATTGTAGTCACTTTAAGCAGCCGCTAGATGGCTCTATATGCGCTCAGTGTAGGGAATCTAGTAGACGTGCGCATTGCATGCTGGGATATAGACACCCCCCGCTAAGCCGGATTCTAAAGCTGTTACAGTACATTCATCACAGTTATTGATATTTTATTTAAGAAGAACTGCTTTAATTTTAAAGTTAAGAGTGTGTACATGTTTTGAGTTGTCCCGAAAGAGTCCCAGACGGCTGCGACGGGAGGATTTGTTTTCTTTTGTTTTTCTCCACTAAGGACTCCGGTGAGTGTATTAGCTTAGTATGCGACGTTGCTAACGGCCGTGTAATTCTCAGTTCGGTTATAGATGAGCAATATTAAACCTTTCTTATAATTTAAAACCAATCGGAGTTAATTGTAAATATTAAGAAGATGTTGTAATGAGTCAATATGCTGAGTTTTGTGTTCCAGAAATGCCTTTGTTTTCACATGAGAACGGTAATTTTTTGCTGCGTCATTCCTGGGCGCTACGTTCAATGTCGAGTTATAAAAGTGGTACACAGTGCGCTAAAGTTCATGATATGTACACATACGGGTTTTCCTTGGTTTTCATGGTATAAATAATATGTTACAGTTCATTTTGAGTAGATTGAAAGTGCATAAATGTGAATGTGAATGAGAAAACATGATTGATTAGAGATAAAAGATAATTTGTGTAACATGATTGGTTAATACTGTTAAAAAACACATTAATGGTGACTAAGAGTTTAATATCTCATGATATAGCTCATTATTCTTTTGTGGCCAGCATTATATGTTACATTTGAGGTAAAAAGAGAGAAATAGATGTGATACTGTACAGTAGCTGATGATTGAAATTTAACTTTATTTCCTGCTATGGCAGATTGGTTTTTCCTGTTGCTGGATCTACAGTCAGTGGACAGCAGTGATTCTAACCAGGGTTAAAGAGGATCCAGAATTCTCCATCTTCATCATCTTCATGAAGATTCGTGTTGGCAGATAAGATTTAAATGGCGTGCAGTAACCACACAAACACACACACTGCCCAGGTAGAACACAATACACACACACACTGAATGAACTGGGACGGACATGGATTCAAACTGAACACTTTGGACCGGACTTTGATAGACTTTGATATCAGACAGCATCAGGCTGTGAAAGGACACTTTATTTTGTTTTATTTTTTTTTTATATTGGGATTTTAAAAGTGAATTTGTTCCACTTCATGTCAATTTTTGAAATAAATATGTTTGTGTTTACCTTTTTACTAGGGGTGCGAAAAAATACGATATGGCGATATATCGCGATACTATGTCACCCCATACGATATAGATTTTTCCCCTCCTAGTATCGATTTTTAATGAAAATAATGATTTGCATTTCCGACACCTTGTAAACACAGTGAGACTATCGCATCTCCACTCCGGTAGATGGCGCGGAAGAGCATCTATGCGGCGTAGCGGCATCCTGCAGTTGAGGCGCGCTTAGTGGCTAAAGTAAACGGAAATATGGCTAATAATATCACGACGCCTTCGCAGTATAAAGCCGAAGTTTGGAAGCACTTTGGTTTCAAAGTTGTACATAGAAGTAAAAACAACGAGTTAGACAAAGAAAACGCCGTTTGCAAGCTTTGTCTCGCTGCCGTGAAATACTGTGGGAATACGACGAACTTGAGAACTCATCTAGCAAGACATCACGCTGAGGTACTGGCACAGAAGCAGCTGCCGAAGAGTCCTGAACCAAACCAAACTACGCTAGATAACTTTCTGCCATTTACCTCACCTCGTGCTCAGCGCATCACAGAGTAAATTGTGCATTTTATTTGTAAAGATTTGCGCCCATACAGTGTGGTTGAAAACACTGGCTTCAGGTGGATGCTGCATACTTTGGAGCCGCATTACAAGATCCCGCAGCGCGTCCATATTGTGGATACAGCTGTGCCCAAGATGTACGACCAGGTAAAGAAAGCGGTGAAAACGTTGCTGAACGCTGCACAGAGAGTTGCCCTGACTTGTGACGGCTGGACGTCCAGAGCCACCGAGTCGTACATTACCATAACATCTCGGCACATCTCCGACGACTGGGAAATGGTTACGCATGTTTTGCAGACGAGAGCAATGCACGAGAGCCACACCGGCAGTAACATCGCGGATTTACTGAAAAGGGCAATAGACGAATGGGGCCTACAAGACAAGGACCCAGTCATAGTCACAGACAACGCATCAAACATGAGCATTGCAGCAGAGCTAGCCGGTATGATGCATTTTAAATGCTTTGCGCACACCCTTAATTTGGCTTCCCAGCGCGCACTAAAGTTGCCTGCCGTCCAGCGCTTGCTGGGAAGAGTGAGACGCATTACCAGTTTTTTCAGACGCAGCGTCATTGCCAGCCATGTACTGAAAGAAAAACAAAAGCTGCTGAATCTGCAACAGCACAAACTTCAGACTGACGTCACCAGGTGGAATAGTGCACATGACATGCTCCAGCGCTTCCTCGAGCAACAGCCAGCCATCACTGCTGCCCTCCTCTCAAATGAGGTTAGAAAGAATGAAAAAGATATCAGCATTCTAAGTGAGGGCGACATTACAGCTGCAGAAGAAGTAGTCCATGCTATGAAGCCCATGAAGATTGCCACTGTCGCCATGGAAGAGGAGAAAACTCCAACATTGTCAGCAGTTGCACCAGTCCATGCCCAGCTGATTCAAAAACTCCAGGAGAGCCCAAGTGACTCTAATATGACAAAAGAGATAAAATCAGCCATATGCCAAGATCTTAAGAAGAGGTACTTAGATGAGCAGAGGGAGACACTTCATGTATGTGCAGCTCTGGATCCCAGATTTAAGGCCTTGCCTTTTCTGTCCGAGGATGAACGCCAGGCCGTCTATGATAGAGTCATCGCAGAGACCGCAAGGATCGAGGAGCTATTTCAGGTAAGCTAAACAATTTGATTGAACAGACTGTTTTCACATAGTCTTTCAATATTTTTCATAGAGAGGCCTCTGAAACAGTATAAATATTACAGAAATATTTTAAAAAGTATAGAAATTTACCAGTGGTGAATGTTAGTAAACATTTCTGATACATGAACAACAGATTATATTATTTAATTGTCATTTAATGCATTTGGGCTTATATAATTAACTAAATTTCATGTAATGTGGGTTTTCAGCAGAGAGGAGCTGAAGAGGATGAGGCAGGGAAGGCAGAGACTCAGGCTGATGGAGAAGAGGAAGATGAGAATGCAGGGCCAGAGGTACTAGATGTTAAGGATGAGGGGATCAGTCAAGATCCTGAGGAAGAGGAGAGGTTTGCAGCCATGTCCACATCTAAGAAGACATCCAGGGATTCTTGTGGCCTTGCTGACCTCCTTGGTCAAACATATGCTTCAGGTCAGTGGAGGAAATTTAAATGTCAAAAATTAGTTTTACTTCTGTTCAGTTCAATATTTGGGCCTCACTAAGCAGAGCAACATTTGTTCAGAGTTTGCTAATTTTAGTGACACTGTTCCAGGGGCTGCAAAGAAGTTGAAGACACCAGAGAACCAGGCACAGGAGGAGATGGCAAGATTCAAGGACACTGCTCCGATGCCAGTTATCAAAGGGTCCAATCCACTGAACTGGTGGAAGGAGCGTGAATGCGAGTTTCCCCTCCTGTCAAACCTTGCAAAGAGGTATTTGTGCATCCCTGGGACAAGTGTCTCCTCTAAGAGAGTGTTCTCTCTACTGCGGGGGACATTATCACCGCACAGAGGAGTGTACTTACTCCTGATCACCTTGATCAGATTCTTTTTCTACACAAAAATCTAAAAACAAAAGAAGTCAAGTACAAGTACTAGGCCTATTAATTTGTCAAAATGTCTATAGTTCCTGCTGGTCAGTGTCTATGGACTTTTCAAGTCAGGTGATGCTTGTAACACCAAGTGTCCACCATAGACCGTAAATATGTTACTGTTAAACACTGCTGTTCAAAATCCAAACGTAAATTACACTATTTTAGTAGCACTGAACTTATTGCGGTCATGAGTTTTACATCTAGCATTTTGTTTTCTGAGAGGTTAAATGTGATCATCTATCACTGTATCAATTTTAATTATTTTTTTTTAATATTTAGGTATATAAAAGCATGGTTTATACAGATTGCTGTATTTGTTGACTCACGAAATGGGCTCTACACAAAGCTGAATAAACATCTGCATATACACTGTCAGTGTTTCAGACCACAAAACGCTAAAGTGTGATAGTATTTTAACACTGAACATGTTACAGTTCTTTATCAATTCAGAGCTCAAAGCATAGAGCTCATTTTACTTGAACTTTTAACATGTAAAACTGTGATGACCGATGTTGCTTTTATAAGAACTAATGGTACTTTTGTCTTTAAAATGTGCCTTAATTCTATAAAAACATAGATTAGTGCTTTCTTCATGTCCAATGTTGTTTAAACAACTTGCTTTGTACTGTATATGTTACTGTAGTTCCTGTCTAACAATAACAAATAAAGTTTTTGTTTTATTGTTGCCTATAAATTTATGTATTGTGTTGCAAATCATCCAACATATAGTCCTATTTTACCCAGTTGGTCCAGCTGGTAAGGTAAGGGCCAGAAGGAGAAAGTACATAAATATATAAAATGCTAATATTTTAAATCAAACAATTTGGACTCAATTTGTACACTGATCAATATAATCTGATATATCTAAACAGCAACAGGTGTTTTCATCTCTTAAATTTTCAAGTTAACTGTGGTGAATATTGCAATATATTGCAATATATGTAGATACATGTATCGTGATACGTATCGTATCGTGAGGGGCTTGCCAAAACTCACCCCTACTTTTTACATTAACCATCCCTTGCTCCTTGAGTCGAACCAGAGTACAGTAGTCGAGTAAAGGTTGTTCTTACTGGGTTACATGTGATTAAATGTTTTGTGCCTTTATAAATACTGTGTGAACTGCAAATCGTAACGCAAATGTGTAAATGATAAACTCAGGCATAATATTATTGAAACTGAACTTATTTTCATTAAGAAATTTCAAGTTGTTCATAATGTTGTGTAAAAAGATAGTTCCTTAAACGTGAACATTTTTCACTATGTACTGTTTTGCATTAAAACAAAGGGAAAAATTAGGAGTGGTTGTTATTGATAGGTTAGTATGCTATAATTTTACTGGTTCAGCCAACTTGAGATCAAATTTGGCTGTACTAAGATGAATTTGACGCCCCTGCCTTAAACTGTATGAACATTCACATATTATGATACTTTTGACCCTTGTTCCAGATGTCATCTGCTGTCTCCATCCTCAGTTTGTTTTCCCAGACATCTTTTTTACAGTTCACACTTGTCTGTGGCCTTGCAATATGTTGTGTATAGGAAATTTCTTGTCATCCATCTGTACAGCCTCTCAGACACTGCTCCTGTCAGGTGCTGCACTTTCAAAAGTGTCTAATCTGGAGGCATCTAAAAATGTTTTACTTTGACTGGCCACATTTTTCTGAAGCTGCCAAAATGATACAAATGCACCAGTGATATATAAATCCCCAATGCTATACAACCCTAATTCCCTCCATTGATTGAAAGCTCCAGCAACAGGTGAAAGAGGATTTGTTGATATCAGAGCTCTAAGCTTAAATTGTTTTTCTACTTGTCTCCAAATCTGTATGGTACTGTGAATAATAGGGCTGTAATTGTAGCAGGATTTTTTTTTGACTGGGAGACATTGTAATAGTACCAAGTGAGTAGACAGTGCCCTCATATTATATCTAACCAGCTGGTGCACACAATCCCCTCATCCTACCAATAAGACATAAAGCAGATATTTTCCATCCATTAACAGAGCATCAAACGTAGTAAACCCAGCACTAAACTTGGTTTCCACCGTCACAGACGACCCTTCCTCATCCTAATGATTTTGTTGTTCCAGATAAACAGCATAATTGGGAGGTCCACTTTCAAAGACAGACTTTACCAAAGTATATAGATAATTGCTGAAAGAGGAGTAGCTATAATGTTTACCATACTCACCACTTTAGCACATTGACGAGGTGATGTGTTAATTTGCATCTCATCGAACAGATGAGGCAGCTGGAGACACCATTACTTTTGCAAGCATTTGCTAATAAACAAATTTGCGGATGTTTGTCGAACCTGTTGAAACTTGGTACAGTCCAACTGCAAGAACAGCCCCCGTAGAACCTCCTTTAGGACTGTTTTCGAGGGTGGAAAAAAAGTAACTACTACACGGTCTTGATGCTGATTGGTTAAACTTAAAGAGGACTTATACACTGTATGTTCTGCTCTCCCGATGTGGCACTTAAATAACGGTCTTCTCCATCTAAACATTGCTATGATCAATGTAAAATTTGCCATACTGGCTAACGTAATGATTCTTCTATAGTATGTGTGCATAGAACTGGAGCTACATCCAGGAACTAATATTTGTCTTTGTTTTGGTGCACTTGGAGTAATTGTCATGGTTCAAGCTGTTGATCCCCATTAAACATCCAGAGTTTATGTATGAAACTCTAGATGTATGAAACTTCCAGAGTTTCATACATAACAAACCTAAGACACCAATTCTGTCAATCTCCAAAGTGGGGCTTTCTGTATGAACCAAGCTGGCCAGCGACACATGGGTCACCTCATATGAGCAGGGTTCTGCTCAAGGTTTCTTCCCATTAACAGGGAATTTTTTCTTGCCACTGTCGCCTTAGGGCTGCTCTGGGGGCTCAGGCATATGAGTTGTGTCAAGTATCTTGAGACAATTTGAATTGTAATTGGCGCTATGTAAATAAAATTTAATTGAATTGTGTCATTATTGAGTGTGGCTGAATTACTCCAATATATGTAGCTTATAGCAGCTTTACGGTGTTTACAGTGAAACAAACAAACAAAAAAAAAAGATCTGAATGTGTCATTTTGATGAGCAGAGATGAAGTTTTAGGTGTTTTGTAAATGCCATACTGGTTTAATCGGTAAGCCAAAAGGTGAAAATACAGCAGAAAACCCGAGCTGGACAACTGTAGTGTGAACATGAGCTGGTTTCCATTCTGAATCTGTTGCAGCTACAGTTGAGTTGAGGTTGAAAGGCAAAAGTCAGTTATTTTCCTCATGTTGAGAAACACAGTAAAAACAAAAGGGGCTTAGGCACTAGTCAACTGGTGGAGGAGAGAGTCTGAAGAGTTCTCGACAGGGCAGTAGAAACAGCCTCGAGTTCCAAGGAAAGGGGAAAACTGCCAAATTAAAGGTTAAAATTGCTGGAATTCATTCTGAGAGACTCATTGTGTGCACCAAATTTCATGGCAATCCATTCAACAGTTGTCAGGACCTTCTACTCTAAAAACAAAAATATCAGAGTTATGGTGGCACCAGAGTAGAGGTCATCGCTAAAATCTTTAGGATATATCATGTTGGAACCATGAATGTCTGTTCAAAACTTAACAATCTGTTTGTCAGTTGTTGAAATAGTCTACTGGGTGAAAGTGCTGAACAGACCTAAAGACCAAGCACTACATCACTAGAATGACTAAATATAAACAACCCCATGTATGGATCCAGAAGTTTTGAAAAGTAGAAACTACTTAGCTTCTCCTGCTGCCTGATTACTACAGTTATACAATCATTTTTCAGTGAGTAAAAAGTCATTGATTGCCTTTTTTTGTTATCCAGCACTGGATGTACATGTTCCTTGACCTCCCTGCTTCACTTATTTATATGGCTGAAGATGAAACACATGGCTCCGACTTGATAAATGCTAATTTCTGATAAAGATATTCTCTATTTATTATGTATAAACTAAGTTTGGCAAAGAATAGCTCCAGCGAGTCTCTGGTGAATAGAGCAAGGCAGGAAGACAAGCCTTCTCTAACCCACATGCTTTGGCCCTTTGGGAAGTAACACTCCTCTGTGCATATTGTAAGTCGTGGAAACATTTTGGGCCAGAATGAATAAGTAATGGGACACAGAGTAAAGCAAGAACAAGCTGGCTGAATATTTCATCCCTCCAGCCCTGTTCTGTGACCTAAAATTTGGACTCCAACAACAGACTAGTGGCAATTCTAAAAGATCATGAAAATAAATGAAGCTGTTCCCACTAGTGAGGAAATTGTTCCCACTGTAATAGCTTGAGGCAGATATGAACATTTTTAATGCAGTAAACATTAATATTCTGCACAGTCTAAGTCTTTAATATGAGGCAAATCGTCTGTTTTAAGGCTTCTTGGGATACTGATCCACCTGTGGTCACTGCTTCAGTGAAATCAGGAGCAGGTGCTGTGGTTCCTATTAGCAAGAGATGTTTTTTTATACAAGGTAGAACATTTTTTGAAGCATGTAATGATGACATCTATCAGTGTGCTTGGGTCTTTTGAACTTTTAATGAGCATGATGGTTGAATATGTTCCAGTATTGTCTAATTTTATACTCCTGCAACAATTTCCAATTATAATTTTCAGTCCTTTGACAAGTGAAGTGACAATCAAGATAAGTACAGCTTCAAGCCCTTTTTTATGTTCTTGAACACAAAGTGACCAAAATAAAAAAAAAAAAAAAAAGACTTCTCATCTTTGGAGGAAAGTGTGTGAGATGCTATATCTCAGCAGTCTGTATTTTGTACCAGAACAGTTTGCTGCAGTCTCAGTGTGCTTTTGTGCTCTTTGATGCTCGTAAAACTATTCTTGCCCAGCGCTGACATGACTAACCTTCTACACTCAGGGTCTCCAGGATCATGCTAATCCTTTCAACATAAGTCAGAGTTGTACGACAGACACAGTCTGGTTTGACTGGAGCCTGTGGTCCTTGTCTGTCAAAGCCGGTGACAGAAAACAGTTGAGTCTGTGGACACTTTAATGTTATTTTTGATGTCAGTTTCTTGTACATAAAGTCCTTTAATGAAGTTTAATAGATAAACTGATTGACATACTGTATACAGTAGACATAGACACTGAGTGATGAAAGTAGACCTGCATTATTCAGGTTCAGTGGGGGGGCAGTTAGGGAGAGGAAATAGACAATAAGAAATGCAACAAATATAAGACTCACTGAGAGTAAAGCTGTAAGACTGAATCTGTGCTGTAGGAATAATAAATGGTGTTGCTATGCAACTACCATCCATCTGTCAAAAAGACAATGCTGACTTCAAAAAGGATTAAAAACTAGAAAAGATAAACGTCTGTACAGTAGTTGTCACATCTTGGTGCAGGAACTGAGACATGTTTCATGTGCAGAGCAGAGGACAGAGCTCTACATGTTTAACTTGACAAACTGACAGCTCCATCTTCAAATAAGAAAATGCTGATGTACCCAGAAGAGAGAGGGTTTTCAATATTTTGAGCTTTGAAACATGTGAAATCAGCTGAAGTGAGTGATTGCAGTTGTGTTATTGTTGAAGCGGAGGGCCTCTGTTAGCAGCCACTGACTGCTGTAGTTTTGCTTTTATTCTAAAAGAGGACAGCTTCAGTGAATGAGAATGAGAAAGAGAATTTACCAGGCTAATATCACTCCATAATCAAACCAAACATAAAAGAGAAGAAAAAGGGAAGAGAGAGGAAGATGACACAAATTGAATGCATGGGCTGAATCATGATTTATTCAGGGTGTTTCCTGATGTCATTGTCAACTCTGCCTGTGAGTCAGGAAGCCAAACCAGCCATGCAAGCTGCAGGCAGAGAGGCAGGACGACATCATACATGGAAAGTAATGCGATGAATGTAAAAGCTTAGCGCTTGTTCAGAAAAAACATAATTTCAGTGTTGCTTACAAAATCAGTTAAAGGCCCCCTTAGTGAAAAGCTTTTTTTTAACCTTGTTAACATGTCCATATGGTGTTTTTTTTTTGGATAACACATTAGCAAAACAGGCAGTCAACGTTATAATTTCTCCACTCTGAAACTGCAGTGTATCAATGACAGTGTGGAACCTTCTGTATCGTTAGTCTTCAGAATGGGCTTACTGGTTGAACATACATCCATCCACTATCTATACACTGCTTAATCCTCATCAGGGTTGCAGGGGCGCAGGAGTCTATCCCAGTTGACTTAAGGTGAAGGCAGGGGACACCCTGGACAGGTCACCAGTCTATCACAGGGCTACATAGAGAGGCAAACAATCACACTCACATTCACACCTATGGACAATTTAGAGTTACCAATTAACCTCAGCATGTTTTTGGACTGTAGGAGGAAGCCAGAGTAGCAGGAAACCCAGGAATGCACAGGAAGAACATGCAAACTCCATGCAAAAAGATCCCAGGAAGGCCGGGATGCGAACCAGGGATCTTCTAGCTGCAAGGCAAAAGTGCTAACCACCAGCCCTGGTTGAACATGTACTTTAATAATAACAACTGCTTGTTGTGTAGTATAGCATAGATTCACAATGCTTGAGCAGATGTGTAAGTGAGCTGGTGTGCTTGTGCTGCAGTCAGGAAGAAGAACTTTATAGATCTGCATATCCTGAAAAAAATGTGTAAAATTATATTTAAGGCTTTTTAAGACAGGAAGGGATTATTTTCATGAAAAAAATCCTTCTAAATATGTACCTTTGATAAACAGATGTGAATTTTTATAGGTTAAATCAATGACTAGAGTGAGACTTTAACTTGTTTCACTTTCAGACCAGCTGTTTTCAACTCAGTTACTGCTATGTCTGATTGAATATTTATTTTGTCTGTCTTTAAATATGTCAAGTGTTCTTTGGGCAAACTATCCATATTTTGAGATCAATGTGTATCTGCTAGAGCTCTTGCTATTTGAAGTTTAAATGATTGATAACTAGCAAAAAATACACTTAAAAAATTGCAACTTCACATGTACATGTCCTCTACTCATTGTTACTTTGATTCTTCACATTATAACCAGTGCTTTCTTCTAATGTAGTGTTTTCAGCTTTTTGCTACAATCTCAGCTATCAAAAAAAACATGCCCCACTCTGGCCTCTTTATTCTGCTGTTACATCCATATTTAAAGTGACTGCAAGGCCTCAGGTTGCCCCCTGGGCTCACAAACCTGAAGTGGTTATATTTGACTTCTCTTTTAAATTAACATTTGTATTTAGATGAATGGGCCAAACCGCACAACATCAATCAGTACAAATGAGTAACATTTTATTTATGCAGTGCCATTTCACTGAAGAATTCATCTCAGGGCACTTCTCATACTAAGGTGAAGACCTGACAATATTACATTATATAAAGAAACGCAACAAATCCAGAGATTCCCAGTGATAGTGACATACTCTTCAGTAAGACTGCATTGCAAGACACAAGACCCCCTAATCCTTTACTGAATCTATTACACTGAACTCCAGCAGTGAAATAAAAAGCTGTCCAGTTAAAAAAGTAGCAAGTGTCTCAACTTTTGCTGCAATACAGCACAATGGCGAAGTCCACTTTCTCTAAAGATTCTTGCTGCTCTTGTGATGTGATAACTTTGCAGCGCTTTAGCAGCTTTCTGCTCCCATTATAGATGGCCGTGCAGTGTCATCTTATAGCCTTCAAACTCAAGCCTCTCTAACTCAAAGTGGACGTCTTGCATCACATTTCATATTTCATCTTCTCACTGCTACAGCTCTGTGACTTTATTTTGTTTTATTTAACTCCAGGGCTGTTTCTGGTCTGAATTCCCATTAAGGTCATGTTCCAGAGAGGGATTTTTTTCAGTGTTTTTGCACTGTTTTAGTGGCGCATAATTACAAATGGGTTTTTGAATGATTTTTTTTTTTTTTTATTATAAACCTCTGGGACAGAGCCTGAAGCTTTATTCCAGCTTTCAACAAACTTTGTGCATCGATGTAGCCTTGTAGAAGCCTTTGAATTCTCTCAACCACCTGCATCTTTTAGGATTCAGTGTTTTGGTCAGCTAATACAAAGTATAATCAAATTTATTTCACATTATTAGACAGGTTATTTATTAAAGATAAGGCTCCTTAATGGGCCTTAATTACTTTGACCGAGTGCCAGGAAAACACACCAGAGACAACGTGTGATAATGACTCAAGAGGTTCTGTTTTCAGCAACAGCGACCACCATGATGTTTATTCATGCCTCCTGCAGAAAGACTGTTGTGTGCAGGTCGGCTCTGACGGGCAAATATGAGCCGCCTCAAATATTGGCAGTGCAAGGGGGAGGGCTTGATTCACAGCCCTCATTAATAGTCGAAAGCAGTGGCACCATCTAATTATGAAGCTCATCCATCAACTGTAACAAGGACCGTCATCGATATTTAGTTGGGCATAAAAGCCGGCACGCTCTGCTTTATATGCTAAGCGAGACGCCACAAAGAATTTGCAAGTTTCCAATCTTGACACTAATGGCTTTCCATAATTTAATGAATGATGTATTAAACTGAGTTGGGAACCTTGGCGAACTGGAGGAACGAGCCGGGAGATACAAACAAAAGTCAGTGCCTGTAATTTACTTGGGAAACTCTTGACCTATGTGGGTGCAGCAGGGAGGGAGGGAGGCTACGCTCCGTCACCTCACCACCTCTGGTTGAGCTGAGCGGGGACGCGGGTGTTAACACGTTTCTATTTTTTTTTTTTTTGTGTGTGTGTGTGTGTGTGTGTGTGTGTGATGGGCTGTCATCGGAATGCAAAGGCCAACTCTGTCTCCTGCTAATTAACACCTCTTAATTATAATGAACTGACTGATGGGCCATGCATATTAGAAGGAAGAGAAGAGAAGATGGATAACACTTGATGCCGTCAGTTGTTGCTCTTTGAACCACAACACACAACAGTCACACAGCTGTATCTGTAATGAGCATTGTGAGCAAAAACCCTCATGCAATTTTCTCTGCAGATAAACGTAATAATTCTCAATAATAATGATTACGACTGGTACGCGCAACAGAAGGATGAATTACCCTGAATGAATCAGTGAACAGAAATGGATCATTATTTGAAACAGCTGTTTTTTAACATTGTTTTCAGATGTGTGTTCATTCATGTTTGGTTGTTAACAGAAACTAAGATTTGTGTTTGTTACTGAGAGCTTTGTTCTCATGGGTTGTGAGATCATTTGCACCACCAACACATGCGCATTGAAATTCTCCCTTGCAGGGCTGCAATTTTTTCCTCTAATGAAGCCATTATTTTGCCTGTATCAAATTTGGTAGTGTGAGGTTAATGGCTTCATTAGGCAACAAATCGCCACCCAGGGCCTGTGTAACGCACTTTGCCTTCCTGTCTCGGCTATGTTTTATCGTTTGCCATGTATGAAAGTATTAAATTACGTGGGAAACAGATTAGCCCAGGCTAACAACATGGTAGGCTTTTATTGCACAATGCGATTTCAAGTAACAATTTATAATAACAAATGGCTTTATGCTGGTGATATAGCACCTTATGGGAAGGATGTCTGTCTGACATCACAGATGGAGACAGAAAAGGCATACAGTAAAAGATAAACACCCACTGACCTCCAGTTTGATTTTTCTGAAGACAAATATTGGGCAAAATAGAACACTTCTCTGGTAAAAAGAATCTGGTTTCTTAAGCTGAACATTAAACCAGTCTGAATATGTCCCTGAAGAAATCATTAAGAATAAGAAATTCAGAAACACTCTCCTGTACACTGTATGAATAGCTCTTGGGATAATATATTTAGAACATCAGTAAGAACATTTTTTTTTGTCCACTTACAAGAAGGGGCTGTACAGTGGCCCTGTGGTTTGCATTGTTGCCTCACAGCTAAAAGATCTTTCTGTGCGGAGTTTGCATGTTCTCCCTGTGCATGTGTGGGTTTTCTCTGGGTTCTCCGGCTTCCTCCCACAGTCCAAAAACATGCTGAGGTTCATTGATAGCTCTAAATTGTCTCTAGGTGTGAATGTGAGTGTGACTGTTTGTCTCTATATGTAGCCCTGTGAGGGTGTCCTCTGCCTTCACCCTAAGTGAATGTGGATTTGTAGTTGGATTGCAATCATGTGATCGTTAGCAGGCAGCTGACGTAGTGTTCACTGTTGTCATAGTTACTGTGACGCTGTGCCGCTATCTCGCAATGATACAGAAATCTGTAACAAATCCATGGATCCAGACTGTAAGCCGCATCACTGACAAAATCTGATCACTTGGTCTCTGAAAATTTCTTCCAAATCTATTAGTTCGTTTTTGAGTAATGTTGCTAACAGACAAACAGACACATGTACACTGATCGTCACATAACTCTACTGTTCCTTGGCAGAGTAATAAATAAAAGTAAAGATTTTATATTCAGAAGATGACCCACAACACAGAAATGTTAACAACAAAACACAGTTTGAAATAAATATTTAAAAAAATATCATTGTGCAGAAGCCTGTGAATTTTTGAGTAGCCTATAGATTCTCTCTGAAAAGGAGTATAATTACAAATAATCTAATGACAATCTAATCTCTCTAATCTAATTCTGTAAGGTCTTGACCTAACTAAGTGCCTTGAGATGATGTTGTGATGTTCTAATTTGTTGCTGTATAAATAACATTGAATTGAATTAAAACTTTACATAACTGCATTGCAAATCTAAATGTACTTAGTTACTTCCTGCCACAGTCACTATTAATAAAAAAAAAAAAAAAAAAGCATCAGTCCAGTCTCTCAGCACACATTCCTCATGAAGTGAAAGTGTCATGTCAAGCATGTGATCCTTTCAGTGTTTTAAAAACAATTACGATGCACTCTTTGAGATGCGGCCAATTCAGTCACACACTTAAAATACATGGT
This sequence comes from Amphiprion ocellaris, assembly GCF_022539595.1. NCBI lineage: Eukaryota > Metazoa > Chordata > Actinopteri > Pomacentridae > Amphiprion > Amphiprion ocellaris. The sequence goes on from NC_072776.1 coordinate 19,247,727, forward strand.
TTCACAGGCGACATCTCATAGCTAACTTGCTGTGCAGCTGTAATGTTTAATTCATGTCTGCGTGTTCCACTCGTTCCATTCCAGGTAAGACTGTGACATTCACTGTCACATAATGGAGTTGGGGGAGTTCTGTGGCAATAAAAATGATAATCAACTGACAGACAGACAAAGGCACATTGGGTAAATAACTATAAAGCCATGGTGGGCTGTGTCGAGTACCAAACAGCTGCCTCAAGAGTCGAGCTTCCTTAAAGTTGTGATCTTATCTTTGATAAAAGCACGCTATAAAATGGGGAATGAGAGAAAAATAAATCCTGGTTAAACCCCATCCGGAATCAAGCCTGGCCTGCATTCTAGTAATCAAAGCGAATCTAAGTGATGCTAGCAGTAACCTTTTTGTCATTAAAATCTGTTAGATCTGTTTTAATGCAACAGCATTCACAACTGACATTTAAAACCTAACAATGAAGAACAGTAGTTAAGAAAAAAAAAATTCTTATGTATATTGTGTTCAGCACAAGTGTTTGGACTGTACTGACAAAGAGTAAAAACTGAATCAAAAAGTCATTGATTGCTTTTAGGATTTTAAAGTCATTTAGGTAAAAAAAAAAAAAAAAAAAAAGAGCTTTTGTGTTTTTTCCATATTTAATTGACTGGCACGAGCATTCAGTATTCTCATTAAATCCTACGTTTTCTCTGACCTGTGCTACCATTTCCTCTGAGCTCATTCACAAGAAGCAGCTGCACAAAGAAATCATTTTCTCTGCTTAATGGGAATGTGATTGAATTTATCGTAAAGTGTCCAAAGTTGCATTTTTTTTTTTTTTTTTATATACAAGATTAGTCTGTAACTAGAACCAAAATAGTGACAGATGTGGAGCTAATATAAAAAAATTCCCCCAAGCACCCAAACATCATGATTACACAGTAGTACAGAGGAAAATCCTGCGCCTACATTAACTGACTTTAGTCACACAGAATCCTTTTACCTTTCGGGTAATGTTCCACCTAAAATTAAATTAATCCTCTGTGTATCTAATGGATAATTTCCTTACACACGATTAGAGATTTGAGACATCCAGGCCCAGATGTCGTCTAAATGAATGTATTAATACACATAGGTGATTCAGGAACAAATCAGGATTTGTAAATACTTTATGTGTAAATCAAGTGTGAACATTTAATGCTCTAATTCAGCGCTTACCTAACTAGAGGGCATTGCTGTATTGCAGAACTAGCACACACACAAAAAAATAAAATGTGGAATAAAGTGACCCAGAAATAAAATTCAATCTCATGCGTGGATGAACAACAGCAACAACTACAAAACAAGATTTAAGATGAATTCAGACAGCGAGATGACATGAACAGTCCAAGAGGAACAAACAAGGAGACAAAGAAAGGTCACCATCATCAACCAAACACAAATATTACCCAAAATATAACAAAACCTGTCTAGTTCTTGGGGTCACTAGAAGAGCATTAGCATAATTATGTGCAAAAACTGGTAGTTTGCAGAAAGCTGTAAATTTTCATTCCTACAACAGAACACAATGAGAAGCATGGGTTAAAAGGTGTGATAAATATTCTTGATTTTGTTCATTTTTAATAACTAGCTTGTCTGCTTTTATTGTCACCCCAGTATTGTCATTGGCTTTATAAGAACTGACCTGTTGGACATGTTGGAAGGTGGTAACACATGAAAGCGAAAGTGGAGCATGACAGGAAAACTTTGAGAAACACTGTTTTAGTTAATTTGCAGTTGCACCTAAAATGTCAGTGCAGTACTAACACATTATACTAGGATTGTGTGGGTGCATGCACACAAACACAAACTGAAACCGAAGCAGTCGGCTGTTAAACAGAACTAGGTGATAATGACTCCTATTTATAACAATAAAGAAACAGTTTGTCCTGTTTTACACTGTTTGTCATTGAAGTATTTATCAAGAGAGGTACAGATTGTGTTTTATTTTGCTGTGAGCTGCTCACCTAGGAAACAGACACATATTTTCATTGCATTCACGGCATGGAAACTGTACAATCAAGTCAAATTAGTCTGATTCATAAAAGAACGAGAATGAAAAAAGAGCAATCTGATGGTGATCAGGCTAATAAATTTAAATAATAAAAAAAGAATTCTTTATAATTTAAACCTGAGCAAACTGAAGTGAAATTAATGTTATTGACTGAATATTATATGTGATGAATACCAATAGACTGATACATTTTCTAATCTGTATTCTTTCAGCTGCATTACAAACAGTGTGAAACAGACTTGGCAGCATATCAGGATCAAACATAAAAACATATTTCTGCATTTTTTTGCATCGCCAACTGAACACATGTAGGTTCCCTTGACAACACAACTCATATGATTTGATTAGTACAACTACACGGCTTCTCTCAGCAGAAGAACGTATAGCTCAGGTTTGCAGCCATAGCAGCTGAGAATCTGTGTTGCTCCCAGAAAATCGTCAGGAAACCAGCTGATAAAGGGGAGATGCTACCATTGGCTTGGTTTGTTTGAGGCGATGAATAAAAAGAGCACGAAAAAGACAGATTTTTGACAGTGATGGAAAGACAAGTGAAATAAGCAAAAATGTCAGTCAGCAAGTTCAGCTTGCATCATTTTGCACAACAGAAACACTTGAGTATCAAAGTGTTCTTCTTTTCCTTAATGTTGTTGTTACTGTGACTATATAGCTATATGTACAAGTTCAGGCATGTGGGTTCTGTAAAGCGTCTTGAGACAATTTGACCTGTAATTGGCATTATATAAATAAAATTGAATTGAATACACACTAATGAGTCAAAACATTAGGATACCTGTCAAATACATATTCCAAAGCCTTCAAAGGTGCCCTGTGTTACCTTCAGAGGTATCAAGGTATTAACAGCAAATTCTTTGTCCATTAGGTTTTAAATTGGAGCAACCATCAATCAACACTCTGTTCTTGTTCATGCTTTGTCCCTCTCAGACCACATGTTAAGCAGAAACAACAGTTCCTGCTTCATAAATTGTATTTTTCCATAGGGTGCATTAGGATGTCTGCAGGTAAATGATTGGTGAGAGCGTCTTCACTGTCACCTTCATCTTTCTCGTGAGGTTGTTATGCTATAGTCATATGTTTCCCGTCTCTGGCTCACAACAATGATCTCCTTTGAGGCCATGATTGGACTGGAGACGAGGGATAACGGAGAAAAAGCTCAAATCAATGGATAATGAATACCAATCAATCACTGGTGGGGAAGGTGGGCATATGTGGCAACAAAGAGAGCTCTCCTGGTCTCTGGGATCTCTTTGATTAATGCCTTGTCTCGTCTTGCATGGTGACCGGGGCTCCCTTAATGCATTGCGGACCACTGTCTGGAGACTTAATTTTCTTCAACCTCAATCCCCCAAACCCTCTCCACCCTCCCATAGCTTTGCGTGATGATGCCTCCCAGCTGACCATGGCAGTAATGCGACCATTAATAGTGTTGCCATAGTGATTAATCACAAACCCTGGCCGAGTCAAAGCTTGTTGTGCTGTCTGAAACAATAGATTTTTAGAGGGCACTTTCTGTCGCCCTTGGTTTGACTTACTGCATACCACCTGTGCAGAACCACATTAGCACCAGTCATTAAAATAACACTCCTTTCCTTTCATAAATGTACCAGACTCCTGTTTATCAAAGCCTGATGGTGCAGCTGTATTCTGCTTACATGTTGCACATAGCAGCGTCGCTCCAGTAGGGGTGACACATGGCTTTAACAAATGAGATGAAGTGTGAAACGACAGATAAGACGAAACTTAATTTGAGCCCTGTGGGGATTTAGATCGCTGCGGCGGCAGTAATAGGATTCAACAGGAAAAGGACAAAGATAATGAAAATGCAAAACTGAATGTAAATAAACAGAAAAAATGATGAAACAATAAATGAATCAAATATATGCCACTGTCTGGCTCTAACAGTGTATACTGGTGTCTGATTAAACATAATAGGGATGAAGATATGGGCTAGGGGTGAGAGGAATAAAAATGCATGAGGTCTAGTTGATCAAACTGATTTACAATCGGTACACACTAACAGACACAATTATGTATTTTATGGACTGTAAAGAATTCCACATAAATAAACAGTGTGTCAGATGGTGACAAGGTTTGCCATTTACAAAACAGTGTCTATCAGAGGGAAGCATCATTATTCTGTGGTTGTCATTCAGTATCTTTAATTGTATAAGTGGCTGCAGTCTTTAAAGATGTAACTCATTATGAGATTTCTATGAACTCAAATCTTGGATCTTTTCAACAACAGCAATTCAATGCTATATTGTGGAGTTACTGATCCATATAGTACTTTAAATTGTTCATTAAGTCAAGTCAAAACAACAGCCACTGAGCCAAAGTGATTTGCAGTGGAAAAATGAGACTGACATTGCAAAACTACCGAACAAATTCAAATAATAAAGGCAATACCTATAATATCATAAATTATGAAATACGCAATATAATTCGGCAAGTTTACCTGATTAAATTTGATATTAATGTTAAGAACCTGCAATATTTTCCATAATACAAACAAACCTGGGTGATTTAAATGTTAAGGTTAAGAAACTACAACATTATTTGCCCTAACAAATTCCATTACCAATTTGAAAATTGGTTGTAATAGAAGTTCACTAGTATGTCCCTTTGAGCACTAAATTGGCGACAGTGGAGAGGAAGAACTCCTTTTTAACAGAGGGGACATCTGGTAGAACCAGGCTCAGAGACGGCCGGCATCTGCTTCAACTGGTCAGGGTGAGGGTGAGAGAGACCAAGACAGCAGAGGCAAAAAGACGAGAGAACATAAACACTAGACAGGTTGGTGGGACCAGTAACTACAGATCAGTTCTGTGCATTTCGGGAGTCAGAAACACCTGCAGAGTGGTACAGATAGAGAATAGACAAACTACAGAAAGGAAAAGAAACAAAGAAAATAACATACAATAGTGCATCTGCATGCAGGGAGGAATTTTCATCAGCCACAGAAAGCTCGCGCATGAACACGTGAATACAGCTGTGTGAGTGGGAAAGCTACATCAAAGCACACTGGCTAAATTAAAAAAGAGGCAGAATCATGAAAGTCAAAGGGTAAAGGAGAAAACTAAGGGAAATCTGACAACTAATCAATAAAAAATCACGGTGATAAAGAGAAACTAAGTATGAACACAAGGGCAGCTTCATGAAGGACTAAAAGCAATGAAAAGCCTTTAATTTTGATTTGAGATTGTCAATAGTGGAACACCATTCAATGAGGAACAGAAAACTGTTTCAGAGGCTGGGAGTGGTAACCAAAAACCAGTGTCACCTTTGTTTTTGAGGAGTGAGTTGGGGACTGAGAGCAGTACATGGCATGAGGTGGCATAGGGGCAGAAAACAGAGTTAACATAATGGTAATAGTTTGTAGAGCTAAACTATTAAATAAAAAAAGTAGTATTTCAATTTTAAACACAACTGGGTGTGTGGTGTCTTTTCTTTGTACTACTTTAGAGCCATTCTGAAGTAACTGTAGCTGGGTAAGGCTGGATTGCACCAACCCCATATACGGGGAATTACACTAGTCCAGCCTTGAGCAAATAAAAACATGGGTAAATGTTTCCAAGTCCTTCAGGTTCAGTTTCATAATGGCTCTGCGCTGACGAAAGCTGCGCCTCACAATGCTGCAGACCTGTTTGTTGAAAATGAAAGAGGAGTCCTGGAGTCCCTTTTTGACTACATTGGGCCCATTTTTTAGACAATGAGCCAAGCACATTACTATGGCTACTATCAGACCTGAGTGAACCAGGTACAATAACCTGAATTTTGTTTTTATTCAGTTGAAGGAAATGTCTTGCCATTCAGCATTTGATGTCATCGAAACTTGTAAAAAAACTTGTCAGTGAACAAATGTGGTCAGATAAAACTGGAAGGTGAAACGGTGTGTTGTCAGCCTAACAGTAATGTGACATATTGCATTAAAAATAAGAAAAGCACTCAGAGAGCACAGCCAAGGCTGTTCATTCCCCCATATGGTATTGTCAGAGTGCAGCATTTGTCTATTAGTTACTGATGATCAGAAATCACTGCAACATAGAATGTGGCCGTTTAATATCGATGTACCCACAAACAAAATGACCTTGTGCTGAGTGAATGTCATGCATGTGTATGTTATGTACGAATACAGAATCGCATGATCTAAATATGTAGTGGGCGGCGGGAATTGATGGGACTCAGCCCCACAATTTAATCAATTGCTCCTTGTATCATTTCCAACGGATAAGTCCCAATAAGGCCACAACAGTCGATTTGTAGTAGGATCGCAATCATGTGATGGTCAGTAGGCCGCTGACGTAGCGTTCACTTGTAGTCATAGTTACAGTGACGCCATGCTGCTGTCTCGCAATAATACAGAAATCTTTAACAAATCCATGGATCCAGACTATGAGCCACATCACTGCCAAAATCTATTTAGTTGGTCCTTGTGTCATTTCTGACCTTCCCCGAAAATTTCATTGAAATCTGTTAGTCTGTTTTTGAGTAATTTTGCTAACAGACAAATAGACAGATAGACAGACAGACAAACAGACGTCGACTGTCACATAACTCTGCTGCATTCCTAGTAAAAATGGGACTCTAGGATAGCACGTCCAGAGAAAATAAAAGGGTTCCAAAATGGATCTCTGAGGGACGCCACATTGAAGGACAGTGGAAGAAGATGAACAGCTTCTAATTTCATCTGAAATAATTCTGTCTCTCAGGCAGTAAGTTGATGGTGGAGTCAAAATTCCTATTTTGGATTTAAACTGCTTTTCTAGTGTGAATTTTTTACAAGGTGGCACCTTAGTCATTTGAATGAAACCTGCTCTGACTTGTACCCTGAAAAAAATGTCCTGCAAGTTCTCAGTTTTGGTCTCTTAGATCATGTAGGACAATGATGCCTCAATCCTCAAATTGTTTCCAAAGTTATTGGACCTAATGAGTCAAACTTTGATAATATTATCAGTCATTTTTCCTGATTTGTTAGTCAGAAAAATAAATTTACAGTTTTACCTTTTCCTATAAGTGGGAAAATGCATAGCATAACGAGAGTAGGCATTGTAGTAATACATTTTGACCACTATGCTGAAATGTATGCACATCCCAGCACTGTTTTCTGGACTGGCCTTGGATGAGCAAGGATTCACAGGAAACAATGCAGGCATGGAATCCAGCATTACTGTTATCTGAATCTCAACAGCCTCAACGTTTACTGTTTCCCCTCCTGCAGCCATATCAGAGCTGTGTTACGCTAAGTCTAATAGAAACGCAACATTTCCTGCTGTTGTTTCACATAAAGTCACTTTATTGAGAAATAGTCACAGGAAACAAAGTGTTTGTCACCACAGATTGCACTGACAGGTAATTCATCAAAAATGTGTCAACAATACGAGACAACAACAACTGTCTCCATTGTTTTTGACAGTGGATCAATTATTTTTTGAAAGAAACTCGAAACAGCAGCAGTTTTAACAAACTGTTGGAGGCTACAGACTGCACAGCCCAACATCTCAGCAACGTGACTAACTTTACGGTGTCACGCTGGTATATGGAAACTACTCACACTGTGAGCAGCATGAAGTTGGATCACTTGCAAATATTATTGACTGACTTCTTGATTAAAACAACATGAGTTTGTTGGACTGCAGTGAATACAGAAACATCACTTACTCATCTTTTGTCTTTCTGACAAAGTAGCTGCTCAGCAAGTGCTCGCTGTATTATTAAACCACACTTGATGACTTTTCTGCAAGGAACCACAACTGTCCCCAAATCCCCAGCTGAAAATGGTAATCTTTTGAGAAATACATACCTATGAGTATTTAAACAGGTTTATATTCAGCTAATGGATCTATGTTTGCCACATACACGTGGACCCACGATGGTCACAGAAATAATTTGAATCTGACAAAAGTAATAATAAAAATTCTATGAAAATTATCCAATGAAAATCAGACATTGCTTTTGAACCGTGGTTTAACAAAATTATTTTAAAAAATAAACTCATGAAACAGGCCTGGACAAAAATGATGGTACCCTTAACTTAATATTTCGTTGCACAGCCTTTTGAGGCAATCACTGCAATCAAACCATTTCTGTAACTGTCAATGAGACTTCTGCACCTTTCAGCAGGTATTTTGGTCCACTCCTCATGAGCAGACTGCTCCAGTTGTCTCAGGTTTGAAGGGTTCCTTCTCCAGACGGCATGTTTCAGCTCCTTCACAGATGTTCAATAGGATTTAGATCAGGGCTCATAGAAGGCCACTTCACAATAGTCCAATGTTTTCCTCTTAGCCATTCTTGGCTGTTTTTAGCTGTGTGTTTTGGCTCATTATCCTGTTGCAAGACCCATGACCTGTGACTGAGACCAAGCTTTCTGACACTGGGCAGCACATTTCTCTCTAGAATACCTTGATAGTCATGAGATTTCATTGTACCTGCACAGATTCAAGACACCCTGTACCAGATGCAGTAAAGCAGCCCCAGAACATAACAGAACCTCCTCCATGTTTCACAGTAGGGACAGTGTTCTTTTCTTCATATGCTTCATTTTTGCATCTGTGAACATAGAGTTGATGTGTCTTGCCAAAAAGTTCCAGTTTTGTCTCGTCTGTCCATAGGACATTCTCCCAGAGGCTTTGTGGCTTGTCAACATGCAGTTTGGCAAATTCTAGTCTGGCTTTTTTATGATCTGTTTTCAACAATGGTGTCCTCCTTGGTCGTCTCCCATGAAGTCCACTTTGGCTCAAACAACGATGGATGGTGCGATCTGACACTGATGTACCTTGACCTTGGAGTTCACCTTTAATGTCTTTAGAGGTTGTTCTGGGCTCTTTTGTTACCATTCGTATTATCCGTCTCTTTGACTTGTCATCAATTTTCCTCCTGCGGCCACGTCCAGGGAGGTTGGCTACAGTCCCATAGATCTTAAATTTCTGAATAATATGTGCAACTGTAGTCACTGGAACATCAAGCTGCTTGGAGATGGTCTTATAGCCTTTACCTTTAACATGCTTGTCTATATTTTTCCTTTCTAATCTCCTGAGACAACTCTCTCCTTGGCTTCCTCTGGTCCATGTTTAGTGTGGTACACACCATGTCACCAAACAGCACAGTGACTACTTGTAACCCTATAAATAGGCCGACTGACTGATAACAAGTTTGTAGACACCTGTGATGCTAATTAGAGGACACACCTTGATTGAACATGTCCCTATGGTCACATTATTTTCAGTCTTTTCTAGGGGTACCATCATTTTTGTCCAGGCCTGTTTCATGAGTTTATTTTTTTAAATAATCCTGTTGAACCACGGTTCAAAAGCAATGTCTGATTTTCATTGGTTAATTTTCATAGAATTTTTATTTATTATTACTTTTGTCAGATTCAAATTATTTCTGTGACCATTGTGGGTTTTTCTTTCATTAACCGAGGGGTACCAACAATTTTGTCCACGTGTGTATATATACTACCATTCAAAAGTTTGGGATCACTTAGAAATGTCCTTATTTTTGAAAGAAAAGCAGTTTTTTTCAATGAAGAATGAATCAGAAATACAGTCTAGACAGTGTTAATGTGCTAAATGACTATTCTAAGTGGAAACGACTAATTTTTAATGGAATATCTCCATAGGGGTACAGAGGAACATTTCCAGGAACCATCACTCCTGTGTTCTAATGCTACATTGTGTTAGCTAATGGTGTTGAAAAGCTAATTGATGACTAGAAAACAGCTCGTCAATTATGTTAGCACATGAATAAAAGTGTGAGTTTTCATGGAAAACCTGAAATTGCCTGGGTGACCCCAAACTTTTGAACGGTAGTGTATGAATTTAATATTTAATTTTCAGACTGACCTAAATTTATAAATGATTTTGGCATTTACAAAAAGATTGAAAATGCACCTCCAGCTTTGGGAGTTTGGTCTACACAACCTGTGTTCCATTTTTATTCGGATAAGAGGCACATATTCCAGAAACACCAGCATTTCTTTTTCACTCTGGACACGTATAATCAATAATGGCAGCACTTACTGTCAGAACAAACTCCCAGACTAATTTTGGGGCTCGGGGGAAATTTGTTTAAAGTATCTTTTCAGAAGAATTAAGTTTTAGCCCCGAGCACTTAAAATGGACGAATATAAAATTATTGAAATTGCGAGCATACATCTTTGCGAGTGGTCTTTATTGCCTTCCCTCTGCTCTTCAGAGGCCACAACAAGTGCACACAAGCAAAGCCTGGATTAGTGGGTAATGGCTGGCATCAATATGAGTGTAATGTCATTTCATGATGCAGCCTGATCGTTACTGGCCTGGCAAAGAGTGGTCCCCAGCTCGCTGTAATGACTGGGATGTCAGGAAAACAAATGTTGTTACGCAGTAGTATTAAATATAGCAGTTATTTCTGAGACAGAAGTGGAAGAAGAGAGCAGTCAGCTAATTTCTAATGTGTTTCTTTGCATGAGATGGAGGCTCGCAGCTTACTGGGTTTCCTCATCAGCAGTGAAAATGTTTTGCATATTTAAAGAAACCGTTGCTTTTTTGGGATGTTATCGATGTCAGATGGATTATTTTTGTTGTTGTCACAAACAAATGAAGAAAAATATCATTCTTTATCACAGACTGAAGAGAAATTCTGTGTTTTAATATTTACTGGCATGCAAGTCCACTTACCAACAACAACAAAACACTACTGTGAGGTTAGTGCATCTGTTAGGAGCAACTGAGGGATGATAAAACAGAAAGAAAATTCTGAAGCAGAAAAACAAGAATGAACAAGAATTGTTTTAATTACTGCAGCAGAAGAGAATCAGCTGGAGTTGGTATTTATTAGGCAATAGATTGTAATGTTTTATATCAGTGCATAAACTGAAAATGAGTGTCTGTGTGTCTGTTCTTTTTGGTTTCCCTCTGTTTTCAATTTTTGGTTAATAGAAATAAAGCTAGTCTTTGTGTCTGCATTCAAATGGGAAAAAAGATACACTAGTAGAATGTGTAAGAAGCAAAAATAATTCATCCTGTATGTATGACAGAATTCTTTGGATTTTGTTCTGGTCTTGGGGAAGAAATAAATATACAACTGTGCACCAATGTAGAAGCCATTGAGAGTAAAGCTTGTGCGTGTGCTTAGACACAACGTTACACTCATCCAGTACACATTAGCTGAGGGGACAAAGGAACATTTGTATGGACACGTACTGATACAGTTCCACAGTGGTTGTGAGGCACATACAGAGCTGCAGCACAACAGGGCAACACCTAATGAGAATGGAGGAGAAAAAACAGGAGCCGCAACCAAAGAAAATAATGAGACAGCTAGGGATTGTTGAGTGAAGTTGGTGTCTACTGTGGTCTGTGTGTTACCATCATTTCATCATGCACAGAACGACTCTGGTGTATTCTTATTATTGCACAATTCACTTGGATGGAAGGCATTTGTTGACGTAAACAGAAGGTAATTCTATATGTATTATTTTTCAAGTTGTAGTTTAGTAAGCAGAAAATACATCTACCCTATTTTGCCTGATAAAGCTATTATCTGTTTAAAATGAGAGTTCAGGGATAACATTTTATTCACATAATTCACCGATAAGTCTTCATCAGTATTCAGCATGATTCATTTTATGTTTTTTTTTTTTTTTTTTTTTTTTTTTACTGTATTGCTGAACTAATGATGCTTTTATTTGCCCTCAGTTGTGCTCAGTGCATGCAATACTCAGAAGCTATCGGAAGGTCAGTCTACACAGCAACCTACCACCGTCATTCATTAGATGCTGCTTTTAAAGCCTTTCAAAAATCATCTCACAACTTGTTATTGAAAGGGGCATCATCTCTCTGAGAGCACTGGAGGATTTTGGGTAATGAGGGAAATTGGCCGGCAGTGTCCTCCAGCTCAATTCATCCTCCATCAGTGTTGCAGACGACGTCTGGCTCTCTGTGTGAGGAGATATTTAGCAGTGAAGCAAGAACAACGCCTCAGTCAGCTCTTCTCTGGACTGTACATGATATCAGGGTCACTGTTGACACAGGTGGAGGTACCTGTTTTTCTCCCATGTGTTGAAATTGTATATACATTGCAGCCCACATGTACAAATTACACAGGAAGACTAATGGCCTTGATTCAGAAATGTTGAGTATCTTTCTTATCTAAGTCTTTGTTTTTCATCGTTGCCCAACCAGCCTTATGAAAACTTGAAACCATTCTTCACACGTCTCATTTAAAATGAATGAAGGATGAAAAAAAACAACAAAAACATTCTCTTTGAGTACACTTTGCCAAGGCAGAAACGGGATATAATCAGTCCATGTGTGGCCGGTATCTTCCAAACTGATTCCTTTTAGTTATACTTCTATATGTGGCTCTGACTTTGAGACGACGCCACCCCACAGAGTGCTTAATAAAATGGAACCGTATAGCTGTCAGTAAAGTGTGTGAAGGAGCACGACCTTGCATTTAAAGGCACTATCAGTAAATAAACAGAAGGAGAAAAAACGTTCCATGTGTTCATCAATATCTGACTCTGCAGAGGACTGTAAACCAGTAGGCTTGTGCAAAGAAGTATAGCAACTAAAATTTTAACTGTTCAAGGTGGAACCTGCCATTCTGGAGAAATAGTGTTGATATTTAGGTAGTTAATCAAATTAAATGAAGTTTAAATACATTTCATGTTTTAAAACAACCTGAGAGGAAAATCGTGCTGTAAATTTTATGAAACAGGCAACAACAAACATGCAAAAAAAGGGGGAAAAAAAGAATCAATAAATATAAAACATCAACAATATTTAACATTTTCAATTTACACAATCCATTTTAAAAGAAAAATAATATGCACTACTAAATTAAGAATTACAGTCAGACTTGACTGTGTATGACCACTGAATGTTTGTCAGTGTACCCACAGAACAGACGGCTAGTGGACCATGAGGAGATATTCACTGATTTTAACAAAATGTATATTGGATTAGCTTTAATGCAAATGTAACTGATGTAATAATAAACACCTACTCGTAGAATGCACTGTTTGGTACTCATCATGAACATTAAAGTCTGGTGACACCACTCATCTTTTACTGCTCACATTATACCAAGAATGTATGCACCAAATTTGACACTGTGTGCCAAAAAAACTCTTCAAACTATAGCTAACAAAACTAGCTTATTTTCCATTGCTTAACTGAATGAAAGCCCATTGCGTTGTTTAGCAGATGACCTTGAAGTGCATGAAAACAAACCAACAAAAAACATCTATCGGAAAAATAGTGGAAAATCCAAGTAGGTAAGAAAATATTTCATGTTGTGTTCCTTTGGCCAGAAAAAAAAATTGATAAAATTCATCCATTACATTGTGAGATAAATGACGAGGTCATGGTGAGGACAAGACTCCAGGCGCTCTCTGCATCCACAAAGTCTACATCTGAATTTATACTAAGCTTATAAAACTACAAAAAAATTAATAAAAAACTGCTAAAAACGAATAACTCTGTCCGTGTGTGATGATAATCGGACAGCTAGTTAATGAACATCTATCCAACCATTATCTATACACAGTTTAATCCTCATTAGGGTCGTGGGGGGCTGGAGTCTATCCCAGCTGACTTAGGGTGAAGGCAGGAGACCCTGGACAGGTCACCAGTCTATCACAGGGAGACAACAAAGCACTCTTGCATTCACACCTACGGACAATTTAGAATCACCAATTAACCTCAGCATGTTTTTGGACTGTGGTAGGAAGATGGAGTAGCTGGAGAAAACCCACGCATGCACAGGGAGAACATGCAAACTCCATGCAGAAAGATCCTGGGAAGGCGGGGATGCGAACCCAGGCATCTTTGAGCTGCAAGGCAAAAATGCTAACCACTGAGCCACTGTACAGCCCTAGTTAATGGACAGTAAAATAAAAATATTTAATCATTTGTGATGGAGGTCAGGACTCAAACTGAGGACAACCACTGTGCAACAAATGATTTAACTGCAGTTTATATACTGTGACTCTGAGTGTAACAGCTCGCCTGTCTAAAGTGTCAACAAATTCACAGTGTGACTTGCCAGGTTGAGGATAATTTATATTTTAAAGCAATTACTGAAGGTACTGCTATTGTGCTATGTGTAAATGTGTGAAAAAAAAACCTCAAGATGCATCTTGAGGCTGTCTGATGCTGCAGGTCTTTAATAAACTCAAAGGAAAGACACTTACAAACAGTGGGAAGCAACAAACTAAACTTCAACTTCAGTTAACATTTTGTCAAAAACTGAATTGCATTTATAACTTGTAAGTGTCCTTAATCTGACCTGTTGCTGAGTCTCTCTTCATTGCACTAAAGCTTTATTTTTTGGAGATTTCAGAAATTGTAGACCAATGCGAACTGTGTTTTTGACAGCATACTGTGCCTTTTTCGTGGATGATGCTATTGGACTGAGAATGGTGCTGACAGTTGGAAAAAAACATCCCCAGCTCAGATTTATTCGTTAATGTGACTACATGCAGTTCAGCTGTTGAAAGTGATCTAGAAATGTTCCAGAGTTTGACCTAGTAAGACTGTGCTCATTACTTTTGCTGAAAAATAAGGAGGGTGCTCATTCAGACATGAAGCCGTGAATTCAGTTGCCGTCAGATTAACAGGAAGGAGTGCAAGTCTGACAAGGGTTTAAGAGACGCTATGTTGCATAGTGATTTATTAAGTTGGGTTATTTTTATTACATCGCAAAGTGATACAAATTTCAATATGACAAAATCTTAATGTACAACATTTAGTCTTTTGCTAAACGTCACACTGCAGCTACAGTGTGATTTAGATGTTATGATGTGAGAGCAGTTCCAGTTGATTAACCTCGTGTCAGAGCAGCCATGAAACTTTTCTTTTTTCTCGAGAAGCCTGTGTTCTCTGGTTCCTGCATTATCAAACACTTTCTGCCGGCAACTGCAGCGTTCATCAAGCACCAGGCGGAATCTAGGTTAACTCAGATCACAGAGATGAAAACCCACGTTTCCTTTAGCGAACCTTACTCCCCATATTAATGCACCTCCCAATTTACATAGGGATCATTGCTCATTTATCATAATGAAACACAAATATTCCCAACAGTTTCACATCTCTCGGAAGCAATCCATCCTCATTTGTTTTCTCCCACTTAATAAAGAAACTAGGTGTTCACCAACAGGAAGTGTTCTGCATATTGACATTTTAAAATACCTGGTATATAACAACTGTAAAGCTCCAAGGATGATTTTTTCACCTTTACACTCCTTAACTTCCCAAAATAAAAAGTCGGGGTCTGCAGAGTTACAAGACGATGCTTCACAAGGGGCAGAAAATGAGAAAGACAAAAGAGAGATGCATCATTAGGATTTCCTTACGCTATCCTTGCTGCTAATTACATATAATAGGAAACCTCTGTAGAAGAAGAGGTTTTGCATCATGTCAAAAGCCTTGGCGGTCGTTTCTCTCTCTCTCTCTTTGTTGACGGTGTGGGTAATGAGCCACCTGTCTTACTGAAGTCCTGCAATATTTCACTCAGTATTTCATCAGCTGGAGCAATGGGAATAAAATGCTCAGTGCGGTATGAAAGAACAAAAAGGAATGGCAGATTCTTGGCTCAGTTTCCTAACCTGCACAGCACTCATTTTTATCTTTTGTTGCAAATTGTCTGTGCCCCATTTTTCTAATCTCCACACTTTCTCGGGGAGCACTGAAGCTAAAGTCTGTAATTTTTTTTTTTTTTTTGCTAATATGTCATTAATATATTCAACTGCATGGAGGCGTTATATCCACAATGGTGGAAAAACACAAGAATGAATTTCCCATGGTTGATGACTCTCTCTGCACTGCTACAGTGGCTTGCAAAAGTATTCATATCCCTTGAACTTTTCCACATTTTGTCACGTTATGACCACAAACATAAATATATTTTATTGGAATTTTATGTGAAAGACCAACACAAAGTGGCATACAATTGTGAAGTAGAAAGAAAATTATACATGATTTTAATTTTTTTTTTTTTTACAAATAAAAAACTGAAAAGTGTGGTGTGCAAAAGTATTCAGCCCCTCTGAGTCAATACTTTGTGGAACCACCTTTTGCTGTAATTACAGCTGCAAGTCTTTTGGGGTATGTCTCTACCAGCTTTGCACATCTAGAGACTGAAATTTTTGCCCATTCTTCTTTGCAAAACAGCTCAAGCTCAGTCAGATTAGATGGAGAGTGTGAACGGCAATTTTCAGATCTTGCCACAGATTCCCGATTGGATTTAGGTCTGGACTTTGACTGGGCCATTCTAACACATGAATATGTCTCATTTTAAACCATTCCATTGTAGCCCTGGCTTTATATTTAGGGTCATTGTCCTGCTGGAAGGTGAATCTCCGCCTCAGTCTTAAGTCTTTTGCAGACTCCAACAGGTTTTCTTCCAAGATTGCCCTGTATTTGGCTCCATCCATCTTCCCATCAACTCTGACCATCTTCCCTGTCACTGCTGACGAGAAGCACCCCCACAGCATGATGCTGCCACCACCATGTTTGACAGTGGGGATGGTGTGTTCAGAGTGATGTACAGTGTTAGTTTTCCGCCGCACATAATGTTTTGCATTTAGGCCAAAAAGTTCCATTTTGGTCTCATCTGACCAGAGCACCTTCTTCCACATGTTTGCTGTGTCCCTCACATGGCTTCTGGCAAACTGCAAACGGGACTTCTTGTGGTTTTCTTTTAACAATGGCTTTCTCCTTGCCACTCTTCCATAAAGGCCAGATTTGTGCAGTGCACGACTAATAGTTGTCCTGTGGACAGATTCCCCCACCTGAGCTGTGGATCTCTGCAGTTCATCCAGAGTCACCATGGGCCTCTTGGCTGCATCTCTGATCAGTGCTCTCCTTGTCCGGCCTGTAAGTTTAGGTGGACGACCGTGTCTTGGTAGGTTTTCAGTTATGCCATACTCTTTCCATTTCTGGATGATGGACTGAACAGTGCTCCGTGAGATGTTCAAAGCTTGGGAAATCTTTTTATAGCTTAACCCTGCTTTAAATTTCTCCACAACTTTATCCCTGACCTGTCCGGTGTGTTCCTTGGACTTCATGATGCTGTTTGCTCCCCAATATTGTCTTAACAAACCACCTAGGCCGTCACAGAACAGCTATATTTGTACTGAGATGAAATTACACACAGGTGGACTCTATTTAGTCATTAGGTCAACATTCGATCATTCAGCAATCATCAGGCAACTTCGGAAGGCAACTGGATGCACTCAGAGAAAAGGGGGCTGAATACTTTTGCACACCACACTTTTCAGTTTTTCATTTGTTAAAAAAAATTAAAATCATGTATAATATTCTTTCTACTCCACAATTGTATGCCACTTTGTGTTGGTCTTTCACATAAAATGCCAATAAAATATATTTATGTTTGTGGTCGTAATGTGACAAAATGTGGAAAAGCTCAAGGGGTATGAATACTTTTGCAAGCCACTGTATTGATGAAAGGCTAGGTTAGATGTGTTTTTCTGCTACGCCCTTCATGCTCATGTTACCTGGGAGCTCAAAGTAATTTTTTTTACTATTATTGAGGATGATCATATACAAGTGAAACACAATGCATATTTTAAGTTGTTCAAATGAAAAAAAAGTTTTAGTTTTAATTTAATTTACTTGCCAAGTCACTCAAGTTGTTTTGCACACACACAGATCTTTCCCTTCCTTTTACCCTCAGAAGAGCGGTGGGGATTGCAGAAGGAAAGCGGTGCCCCCTGCTATGTAAAATGCAAATGTGAACTTTGCAGAGAGACCAACTTTGATGCCCAGGTCTCCTTGGTTTGCTGAGAAAGAACAAAAAGGCCAGCTGATGTGCCTCCATGTCTGACGAGGTTCCTATTTGTGGTTTCAGTGGGTGGCTAACAAGAATGCTGTGAAGACTTTACCTGCCGATAACACAAAGGTGGTCATGCTAATGCTGTGGGTCAGTGCGTAATACTTTGAACGAGGTGGTGCATGCACAAGTTGGGGACTTGGATATTCTTCCAAGACAAAAATGGGAATATTTTTTATTCTTAAAATGCAAAACATTGTATGGAGATGACTATGTTGCTCAACTGGTAAATGAAAATCATGGACTGCTTTATTAAAGAAAATATACTTTATTTTAGTCCTTATTAGCTTCTTAAAGCAGCTATAATAAAGTCTGGTAGTAATATTGTGAAAATAATGCAAAAGCAGTTGCTTGCTGTGCTGAGCATACAGAGAATTCTCAACTGAGTCTGGAGCACCCTTCAGCTCTAAAACGATTATTAAGATTGTGTATAATAATCGACAAACTGTCAGGAATGACACCCACACGTTTCCTTAGGAGCAGTTTTAAAGCTCACTGTAGTGACTCTAGTGCCGTCTTCTGAGTGCCTAACTTTATTTAACTCCTGGTTAATTCAAAAATGAGCAAAGATGTGGAGCACATATCGAGATGAGGAGCCATGCATCCGTCTCTGGGTCACTGACTGTCCTATGATGATAAGCACCTGTCACTGAAAGCAGCCACACCTTAAATTTGTCACTGTAACTATGACAACAAGTGAATCCTGTGATCGTCAGCAGGCAGCTGACGATCACAGGATTGCAATCCTACTACAAATCGACCGCTGCGGACTTATCAGAACTTATCCGTCGGAAATCATAAGGAACAATTGATTAAATTGTGGGAGTGTTTCCGAGCCCCATCAATTCCCACCGCCCGCTACATATTTAGGTCACGTGGTTCGGTATCCGTACATAACGTACACATGCATCACACACACCTGTGCTCACTGCAAGGTTTTTTTGTTTGTGGGTACATCTATATGAGATGGCCACATTCTATGTGACTGTGATTTCTGATCATCAATAACTAATAGACAAATGCTGCACTTCTAAAAAAAAAAAAAACAAATAAAAAAATTTCTGACAATGCCATATGGGAGAATGAACAGTCTTGGCAGAGTACTGCGCTCTCTTAGTGCTTTTCTTGTGTCTGCTGTGATACTGGACTTTTAAAATGAGGATCTGTGGGGATTAACATGTTTTTGGAGTCTGTCTCAAGTGGTAGAACTGCAGACTTTGGCTTCATTTTTTGGTTTCAGCTCATTGTTCAATTGTGTGACCTGCAACTTAAGTGTTTTGGTTCATTTTCACTGCTTTTACAGGGTCATGTTTAACAACAGCGGCAGGTGCTTTCAGCAAAATAATTAGTCTGGCCAGGTGGTCCCAAAGATGACTTCAGATGAAAATGTCACTTAGTAACTGCTGGGTGTGTAAATCAGCCACTGTTTGCTATCACATTCTATCAGAGTAATAGGTAGAGTGCTGTTTACACAACTTAAAAAGTTATTGTGTATGTAGTAAGACGACGATCATCAGAAAGAGGCATGCATTGCAATTTGTTCCTGTCTCTTTGTGAAAATGTCCCTTGGGGACTTCTCAGTGTGTTATTCATAGTGGTTTAAATAAAAAACGGTCTTGGGAAAGGCACAACCTCCCTATAATGTGAATGTATGCTACTGGGGATGTTCTGGTGGGTGGTTTAGGAATCGCCTTTGAGGTCTCTCACTCGGTTCATTCTTTTTTATCAAATATAACCACCCACACAACTCAGAGAGATGTACACATCATGCCTGTCACTACATGAGTCTGTCGAATGTTTTATGTTCTATGTTCACTATACTTCTTTTGCCCATAGCCAAGCATTAAGCCAAACTTAATCTCAATTGGCAGCTGTTCAAATAATCCACTTTTCATACATTTATTGTCATCTAATATTTATAATGGTTGATCAAGAGCCCTTGCTTCAACATGTGTTTGCCACTTTCACTGTAGACCTACAGTGTAGAACTGTGATGGGTTTGGGGGACATAAAATAAATGAGGTCTTGTTGAAAGCTGGATGAAAGAGTACTTTTCTTATATCTAAAAACAAGTTTGTCTGACTGCAGTCTTCTCTGTACCTCTGGAGTTGTGCCACCTGTCAGGAAAGTTATGTTGTTATGGAACTTGGGGTTGGTGTGGATTGATTAAATGGACAACCCAACAGTGCCTTTGTGCTACCGGCATGTCACATCTACAGTAATATGAATTCTCAGTCTGTGTTTTTTTTCAGGTTTTTTGTATCTAAAGAACCTCTATCTCACTATAAATTTAATTACATGTGCAGCCATATAGCTTTTCAGTTAGGCTAAATTATTAGATTCAACATCCCATATATTTATTTGGAGGCAACATAAGACAAAATGAAAATGAAATTGTAGAAAATTTGGCAGAAAAAAAACATCTACTTTTTGTGTGTGTGTGTGTGTGTTTGCCCCTCTTTACTAACCGCCATGGCTGTGCCCTTGAGCAAAGCTCATAAACTCCAACTGCCTCAGTGGAGCTGCTCAGGAGTCAAAAGATCAGACTGTGGTTTACTGAGTAGCTTCCAATGTGTTTGGCTGCAAGGCAGAATGTGCCTCAAAAACAAAGCATTGCTCTGAGTCAAACTACTGTGGTTAAACAGAGGTGGAAAAACAACCTCCTGCTCATTTTAAAATTTATATTATGAAATTAATCTGGTTGGAAAGCAGATTCTGTAGATGGAGTTCATTGTCAGAGCTGTGTTGTGAACAGTGGGTCAATAAACAGCTTTGCATGCTGTCATGCTGTTTATTGCCTTGTTTGATAATCCATCTTCATCTTGTGAGAACAGGCTGTATCGCAGAACAATGCGGCATATTTAGGGTGTCAGCTGCATCTCCTAATGTGATCATGAGTGTGATGAAATACATTATATTGCCTCAGACAGTATGGGTGTTGGAGTTCAGCACTGAGCAAGGAGTGTCACTGGTACTGTTTGATGATGTTTTGGCAGTGTGGTTTCACTCTCATCAATCTGTACTGTCTTTTTGCAAAATATGTTCCAATGTAACTACATTTTTACCTTTGATTCTGAGCACTTGATGCTTACTAAATTTATACCGGATGACATACCTACAATTTTATATTTTATGAAGAAATTAGACAACTTATTCCACAAGACACTACTTTTGATAAAATGGCTAAGTTGCCACTTCACTGCACTGATTAGTGGTGACATGAAATGCATGTATACAGTGTTAATGAATGTTGTCATACCAAGACTAAAGAATACTGACTTGTATAGTCCTTCTTAACAACAAGTATTTTCACTTGTCATAGTAGGAAAAGCACAGGCATTACTAATAGCATGAAGAGTGACTATATTTAGACCAGGACCATAAACCTGATATTGAAGATGGAAGATGGAATCCAGTTATCGCTGTTCATTGCACTGTGAAGCTGCCTTATTTTGTCATCCAAAATTTTTTAAAAAAAGCACAAATAGTTGCAAGTATTGAGTATTATTTTAAAATAGTTTTATTCAATAATTTTCCTTGTAATTTGTCAACTTAATTGTTTGTAAAAACACAATATAACAGTAAACTTACTGTACAAAGAAAGGGGATCTGATAAAGGCCCAAAGGACTGTTTATGACAGTATGACTTGCCGTTGCCCTTGTGTTCATCTGGATTAAAATATTGCATGTAGCATTTAAAAATTAAATATGCTTTGAATTTTTTCCTAATTGACACTACTCTCCATTTACACATATCAAGTTACACAAAGGAAACTCTTGAAAGTGGCAACATGGAGCATTGGTTAAAAAAAATAAAAAAAAATAAAAAAAAAAATAAAAATAAAAATAAATATATATATATATATATATATATATATATATATATATATATATATATAAAATAAATAAAAATAAATAAATAAAAATAAATTTAAAAAAATGCTTTGAACAAGTGTATATAAACTCCCAAAGCAGGATGCAGATTGTTGTCTGGTATGTTTAGTGTATATTTGTATGCAGTATGGAAATGGGACAAAGTCTTTGTTCCCACCTCTCAAAATGTCTGTCAAAGTGACTCATTTTAAGATTTGGCTAGCTGAGCTAGTTAGATATCTAGACCTTTGTGATCGCTCAAACAGCTTCTAAATCCTCATACTCCCCCTGCTGCTTCAGTCATTTTTTCACTGGAGCCATTTTTGTTTTGTTGTTCTTTGAGTTTTTGTCACTGCCACTTCTGGCTCCCCAAGGTTACTGCCTTTTCAATCTCAGTGTACCCCCACTGGTGTGCTGTGTTAAAATACAGACAATAGAAAGCATTCCACGCATTCAAATGTGTTCCTGTTCCACACACGTTTGACTTTGTTGTGAGTATAAAGCTGACTTTATGCCACTAAAAAAACTACATGCTGCAAATACCGCATTCTAGTGCCAAGAGAATGTCGTCCACTGGATACAAAAATTAATTTAAAGACAGGAAATAAAGAATGTGATATATTCCATTTCATCTTCAAAAACTGTGAGTGCATCTCAAGTGTGTTCTATGCTGCTATACAAATGCTTTTTTGAAGGAAGTGAGACATTAAAGGGGGATGGAGGACAAGCAGTGACTCGGCTGTTCTGACACCACGGAGGAGTTTGTCCCACCAATGTGGGGATGGAGTGGAGAAGAGCCTTAACTGGGATGAGCAACTTCAGAGCTCTTAGAGCTCAAATTACCTGTCCAAAAGTACAGGAGTGAAAATGTTGCATTAGGGTTTGTTCATGAACTTTAGGGGAAGAGGCAGTTAACTAAATGAGAGCTGCAAAACAGAGCAAGATGAGAGGTGGTGTATGTCTCCTTAAACCTGGATTATAAAACTTTGCGGATGCACATCTGCACCGCGGCTGACATTATGGAGACATGGTTGTTTTAAATGGCATTAGTTTGTAGTCTGTAGTCTAGTGATGGAGGAATCCATTAGATACACACCGAGTAGATCAGGATCTAAGTCTTCTGAGGATAAGCACTATTGCCAGCATGTGCACTACTGCCCTTCCAGCATAGTGGCCATGGGGACACAAATTCTGGGCTGTTTCTGGATGTATACAGAGGAGTCTTTATAGAGAACTCTTGAGGACTTGAACAGATAAGAAAATTTAGGTCTCTTGGACCATAGCAGACAAACATACAACACCTGTCTATGGATGCTGTACACAAGATAGGCAGCAGGGTTCTGGATTTGCTGCAGAAGGCTGGTTGACACTTGCAGGTGCTTTGGCAAGGAGGGAGTTGTTGTAATGCATGTGGGGGAAGACAATCATCTGAATAAGTACCTGAAGACAAATGCACAGGAAAATTCAGCTTTAGTGGCATTCGCCTGCAGTATTTAGCAGGAACAACAAACTTTTCTCTTTTCTTTGCAGATGACATGATTCTTTTCGTCCAATCAGACTGTAGCCTTCAAGCACATTCTGGCATGGTTTGTAGTTAAATATGAAGTAGTCGAGGTGAGTGACAGCAACCCAAAAAAAACAATGTCAGCATTCTCAGCTCAAAAACAATAGATTTCTCCTAACAAATGGAGAGTTATGAGGACATGGGGTCCTGTTAGTGAATGGAAAAATAGAGCGTGAGGTTGACAAGCAGATCGGTGGTAAAGAGGAGCTGAGCTAGAAGGCAAACCTTATAATGGTAGATGGAATGAGTGCTGGTGTTCCTTTGAGCTGGAAGACACCAGTTGAGGTATTTGGGGCATCTAATGGGCACCTCCTTGGACTTATTCAGCTGGAAGGAGAGCGATTATACTGTATGTCTTATCTGGCTCAGGAATGCCTCATGCTCATGCCATGGCCTTGGATAAGAGACAGAGACCAGTTGGAAAATCGTCTTACTACTAATTCACTTGGGTGGACTACACCTCTAGTCAGTTTTGAGTTTTTGGCTGAGCTTAAATTATTAAAAAAATGAGGACAGACGTAGTTCAGACAGAGCACTGAAGTTGCTCATTCATTCACACTTCAATCATGCTTATCAATAATTAGGAGCCTGTTGACAAGCAACATCCATTGACAATCATGCCAGTGTACAATGGGACAGTCACTGTTTTTTTCTGCAGCCGCTCCATTCACCACGTCTTGTCTTCTTTACGTGTTAAACATTTCATATCATTAATTTAGTTATGCTCTAATATTCATGCACTCTATGTGTTTTGCAAAGGGAGCTTAGTTGTCCCATGAGAGTTGGTGTTGCTCTTCCAGAGCTCATGAAGATCATAGTAACTTTACAATTTACATCAGTGCAATTTAACAAAGTTGACTGTCAACATGCAAGTTTTAGAATCACTGAAACACCCTTGTAGTCCATCCATTCACATTCATCTTCACCCACAACATATTTTGAGTCACTAGTTAACTTCACCTAAGGTAGATAAAGGGTAAACATGCATTTTTTTTTTTAGAAAGTCCTAGCTGGATCTAGCCTTGAAGCTTCTTAAATTAATTACATTTCACCTTAGAAGCATAATAAAAATAAGAGTAAGATAAAGTAAGGATGCTTAAATGCAGACACCTGGCTTACACACACCACAGGAAAAGTTAACTGTAAGACTGGCCTCTCCCATATTCCTGCTCAGCTGTCATTTCCTGCCAACTGAAGCTAACCACAATTGGAACAGGGGACAGCATGGAGCTTAAGCCAGGAGTGTCAGTCGGCTTTGTGATGTGCAACGTGAACAGCTGGAGTGGGAAAGGCCCGAACTCAGACCACAGGCTGCACAGTAACTATGGCTCATGGCAGCTATTAAAAGGATACCTCAAGCAAGTCAGGTTTTGTTTCTATGGAAGTTTTGACAGATATGCTTGAGCAACAAAAACACTTCTATGTGGAAATGCCGAACAGACAACAGGTGAACTTTGTGTCATGAAAGCTGACCAAGAGCTAAAATCCAGCCTGCAGCTGTACCAAGCTTAAAACAATGAGTTAGGAAAAGAAGATACAGCCCATGACATCTCAGTGCACATTCGGTGTTAACAATGATATTGTGATATTGATATGATATTATTGTCAGAATTAATTTTTTATAAAATCAAAACATGAGAAATAATGTCCTAACTGATTGCTCTGAATAAAATATATATGGATTCTGGGCAAAAATGGAAAGGTTACTATGGGGCCGTTTAAGAAACAAACTGAATATTGACTGTGAGTCCGATGAGATGGAAGGAACCAATCACACTGACAAGCAGAAGCAGGATTCTGACACAGTGAGACCAATTTTCAGATTCTTGAGATTCAAAGACAAAGAACTAAAAAAATATGCCAGTCAATGTAAACAAAAACCTCTCCAAACAAGGTTACTGGATATCAACGATCCACATGTTAATTGTACCTATCACCTAAAACAATACATCTTTGAAATCTCAGGTTATTGTTCACAGACCTATTCTCTCGCCCATTCTATCAGTTGATTAGTTACAAATTGTGATTTTTTTTCCTTTTTTTATGTCACTAATTGCAGTCTCCCCATAAATCACAGTATCTTAACCGACCTTTGTCAAGCCCTGATAAGCTTTTAAATGTCAACGTATCTCATTCCTGAGATAAAATATTCAGTAATCAGTGATCTAGAAGAACATGTTGTGTTTTCTGTGGAGGTTGTGTTCATTGGAATAAGTAACAACATTAATGGATGTATCTAATGACCACCAAATCCTAATGAGTCAGAATTTGTCACTGATCAGTCACTTGTTCTTCATAGTGTTTCATGAGAATGGAAATGCTGTTATTTAAACACCTGCCAAAGTATTCCAAACAGCCTCTGTGGTGGTTCACGTAGGTGTTTTCAGCACCACATTTTGCTATGATGGCACACACACACACAACCACACGCTTATGCCGACTCACAAAGGTGAATACAACACCAGCTACTCTGCTGCAAATGATAATTATCAGCTCCATCACACTCAAACTGGAGGTTTCATTGAAACTTTATTTTCTTATTCCTTTAATTTTTTTTGATTAAAGCATTCATCAAAGTAACTGAAAAGAAAAGAGCTAAACTGCAAGATTTTTAAAAACCAGTTTCCTAAATAATGTTGTACAAGTATCTACCAAGCATAATAATAATATACAATGAAAATAATACTACAAATTTCTAACAGACACTCTCAATATTAGTCGGAATCAACATAATCTTTCAATGTGATGATCCTGAAAGAGGCTTCACCTTTTTATCCTGATGCTACAAGGAATCCTTCCCCCTTACACTGGTTTCTTTTAGATCTCACTGTCAATCAGGTAATCCCTGGAAAACTCCTGCATCTGTGTAAACTAAACATAGACTTTACAGAAAAATATCTAGAGTGTTACTTTTTTCAGTGTTGCTCAACTTTAGTATTACAGAAACAAACTAAATCATGTAATCTAAACATCTTCAACACTGTATTACTACCAAATTGTCCAAATATAAAGGCAACATTAAACGTCTGTGACAAAACTGATTATTAACAAGAATAACAAGAAAAGCACTCAGACAGCGCAGTACTCCGTCAAGGCTGCTAAGTCTTTGTATCATTTCTGATGGCTGAAATCTTGAAAAAACAAACAAAATGACCTTGCGCTGACCACAGGCGTGTATTATGCATGTGTAGATTATGTATGGATACCAAATCGCATGACCTAAATATGTAGCAGATGGTGGGAATTGATGGGACTCAGAAACACCTCCACAATTTAATCAATTCTTCCTTGTATCTTTTCCGACGGATAAGTCCCGATAAGTCCGCAGCGGTCGATTTGTAGTAGGATCGCAATCATGTAATTGCCAGCAGATAGATGTAGTTTTCACTTGTCATCGTTACAGTGACGCCGTGCCACTATCTCACAATGATACAGAAATCTTTAACAAATCCGTGGATCCAGACTACAAGCTGCATCACTGCCAAAATCTATTCAGTTGGTCTTTGTGTCATTTCTGACCTTCCCTGAAAATTTCACCCAAATCCATCCCATTTTTGAGTACTGTCGCTAGCACACAAACACACGGAAAGACAAACAGACAAATGTATGCTGATTGTCACATTACGGCACCATTCCTTGGTGGAACAAAAAGTGCAGTCGATATTTATGACAGATTATGGTCTCTTGTATGAGCCTTAAGAATGTTACAGGTAATAAGATTAATGAAGCCAAATGTAGAACATGAAGTCAGAATTGAATGGTCTTATTGTAAACCGTGGTATTGAGAGTGAAGCCTCGAGACGATTCCAAGGAAGGGGAGACAATAACATGTGAATGGATGGCGTGAGGATCCAGGGGAGCGTGATGCTTGATGTTGGGTGGTTCTGAGTGTGACATGTGGCCTGGTGTGTGGCTGACTGACTGTTTGGAGCCTGAGGAGGTTGTGCGTGATGTCTGACACTGTGAGTTGCAGGCTGGAGTTTGGTTGTGGCAGCAGGTTGACAAGAAGACGACTGGAGCTGTCTGGTACCTGAGACAGAAGGAAACACACTGGGAAGTTCAAGTAAAAGCAGAGTTTGGCTGACAATAGTACCATGGGAGCAGGTAGAACAATCTGGCGAGGAGTGGAGAGATGAGCTGGGGTTCAAGTACTGCAGCTGGATGATTAGCGGATAGATCTCTGATGTGTCAAGTGGTTCCTGGCAGAGGAACAGCTGGCCACGCCTAGACATAGACACAAGATGTAGCCTCACAACAGGCAAATGAGACAGATGACTTAGCAGAGGGAGAGGAAGTATACAGCAGAAGCACAACAAACAGAGACAAGATGCGTGGAAACTGATCAAAACTTGAACTGTGCACTCTAAGAAATTTCCCCGTAAATTCACAGTAAAGAGCTGGCAGCAAAAGTTGCCAGTAGAGCGCTGTTATTCTACAGTAAACCTACCGTATCCTACAACAACAGTTTATTACTGTAAAAAATATTACAGTATTATGATGTTTAGAGTTTATGCTTACAGTATATTACTGTCAGTATTTTGGTGCCATTATACTGTTATTTTACTGTTTGTACTGTAATCTTCATAAACAGTTTATTACTGTAAAATTGATATCAGAGAATGTGAAGATATGAAGTGATAACATTGCTGAAAACTAATGATTGAAAAATGTCACATCTCAAAATGAAAGCCCCGGGAAATAGCATAGCATAGAAATGGCTCAGACAAGAGATGACTTTTCAACATTCAGCTTTTATTAAAACCAATTCTATATCAAACATATTTCAAAAACTGACTTATTTAACCCATTAAATTTTAGTAACATACAATCATTTCCTCATGGTGAATAGGTTCCCATTGTGCATGTTCTAGTTCAGGTACACTGAGTTTGGATTTCCATTTTTCCTGAACTGTAACGAAAGATATCTATATATCATTTAAATTATTTAATACTGCATTGAACACATTCAGCAGCTAACAAATTTCAAGTAATTCAAGTCTTGCAAAATCAAATCTACAAAAAAAAAAGAATGATGTTTAACATGTTGTCAACAATCTGTTTAAAAATTGCACATCACATTTCAGGTACCCTGCCTTCAGAATCAGTCTTTCATATCTCATGATCATGTTCAATAAATACCACGTCATGGAACAAACCTGGAACTTCAAAACTGAGACACATGGACTGAAGTATTTTATACTGAACCAAACACAATACTGAGACTTGTTACCTTAGAATGACAGCATGAACATCTGGTTGCAGACTGGGCTTTTCCTTTGTGAAAGTCAGGTTCTGTGTGGAGAGGTGCTGTGGGTTTACATGAAGTCCCACTCAGAGTCCATGAGTCTTTTTATAAAGGTGACTACATGGGGATTTACAGTAGATGCCTTTTTCTGGAGCAGCTTCCCAGACCTCTTGGACATCACCTTCTCCTGGCTGGCCTTTGTTCCCCTCTCAGGGTTGATACCAAGGAAGGGCCTACAATGAAATGACAAAGAAAGAGTATATTAGGTGTGGTAGGCAAACATCCCTTAAACTCAATATGGAACTCTGTCACATTCATCAAAAAAACTAACAAACAAACTAACAAAAAAACAAAACAAAACAGGAAACTAAAATTATTAAGCAAAACAGAGGCTTCCACTTATAACAGCTATTTAGTTCAGTACACATTTAAATCTAATTTTTGCAGCCATTTGCAAAACAAGCAAATTTACTTTTCCTAAGTGGAGAGAAAAGCAACATGACACATCCTACAAACCTTTTTTAAAACTTGAAATACATGGAGGACTAAAAGTGCCAAAATTAAATAAATAAATACATCATTAAATAATTAAATTAATTAAAATTGGAATTAAATATGTCATTAATGAATTAAAATTGGAATTAAATACATAAATGTGTTATTGAATATGTAATTAATTCATTAAAATAGCAATTCATTTTAGGTAAAAAAAAAAAACATATTATTATTTCACTAATTAATTCATTATTTCATGGTCCTTGTGTTGCAGTGGATCATGAATTTATTTTATCTGTCAACCTCGCCCGTCAAAGTCGGCGGGCAGATCCTAACACCTGATTGGTTACTCTGCTTGTGAGCACATTCCAATACACTGGGTGGCGCTATTCACCTCCTCGTTGGTTTGGATTAAACAAAACTTTATTGGCAACCGCTAAAGACTCGGTCCTCTACCCCAAATGTTGATACAGCGCGGTGCAAGACAAAGTTTCCTTTGGCGTTTCCTTTAGCACCTACTCGGCGCGGTACGACTCGCCACTACTGTACTGGACTCGGCTCATCTCGGTTTAGATGTTTTTCCATCACATTGAGTACCACCTCATCGTGGGTGGAGTCGTCATAGCACGGCGGACCGAAGGTCCTTTACCGTCATTTGTGTGCGACACAACAATGGACATGGAGGCGATGGTTCACCTGCTGCTCGGTCTGTGGCTTTCTGTCAGATTCAAAGTAATAGAAGAGTCGGAGAAAGCTGAGAGCGGCGAGTCGAAACACTCAGGAGACACACAGGAGAGTTTGGGAGGCGATGCAGCAGCATCAAGCTGAAGACAAGAGGATATGAACTATGATATGAGGGTAAGCTAATGCTAGTTCGCTAGCTATCATATATTAGTCCTGTGAACGACCCTGTAATGGCTGCAGTTCATCGCTATTAGGTATTAAAATATGTAAGTGAGGTAAAATTGGCAAGATATTCACAGATTCGGACTTCTGGCATCAATAACTCATGAGATATACGTTGTAAAATCATAAACAATGCCTCTTTCCCATCGTTGTAAGCTAGACAAAGACAAACAAACACTCTCACATTCACAC
Organism: Amphiprion ocellaris; assembly: GCF_022539595.1. NCBI lineage: Eukaryota > Metazoa > Chordata > Actinopteri > Pomacentridae > Amphiprion > Amphiprion ocellaris. The sequence continues at coordinate 19,277,896 of NC_072776.1, forward strand.
CTACGGGCAATTTAGAATGACCAATTAACCTCAGCATATTTTTGGACTGTGGGAGGAAGCCGGAGTACCCGGAGAAAACCCACGCATACACAGGGAGAACATGCAAACTCCATGCAGAAAGATCCCAGGAAAGCCGGGACGGAACCAGGGATCTTCTCGCTGCAAGGCGAAAGTGCTAACCACTACGCCACTGTGCAGCCCCGCTGTCTTTCAAGCTACAGAAATAACATTGATGTCTATGCGCAGCTGGCTGTGCAACGAGTGAACAGGGACCGTCTGCAAATAGCAAAACCGCTGCAACAGCGAAGAGAGGCACTAGACAAATATTCAATTACTTAACTTTTATACACTGTAGTGTCACCAAATTTACTGCAGCCATCATTTGTCTCCTGCTGGTCATACTACAAGTCTTGGTTTGACACTAAATACAAAATCTGAATTTTAAGGAATTTTTATTATTTTATTATTATTTTATTAGTCATAAAATTCAATAACTTCACTCTTGTCTACTGTAGTGTCACCAAAATCACTGGAGCCTTCAATTGTCTCCTGCTGGTCAAACTACAACTCTTGGTTTGATACTAAATAAAAAATCGGAATTTTAAGGAATTTTCATTGTTTTAGTATTGTTTTATTAATAATAAAACTCAATAACTTCACTCTTATATACTGTAGTGTCACCAAAATTATTAGAGCCATCAGTTGGCTCCTGATTGTCATACTACAACTCTTGGTTTGACACTAAATTAAAAAAATCTGAATTTTAAGGAATTTTCATTGTTTTATTAGTCATAAAATTCAATAACTTCACTCTTATATACTGTAGTGTCACCAAAAATCACTGGAGCCATCAGTTGTCTCCTGCTGGCCATACTACAGCTCTTGGTTTGGTAATAAATTAAAAATCTGAATTTTAAGGATTTTTTTCTTATTTTCTGATTATTTTATTAGTAATAAAATTCAGTAACTTCCCTCTTATGTACTGCAGAAAGATTACACTCTGTCTAACTATCAGTTGGCTCCTGTTGATCATACTACAGCTCTTGGTGTGATATTTAACTATTTTTCATGATTTTAAGGATTTTCTTTTATTAGTATTGAAATTGTTGTTATATAGTTCAAATATTTTTTGTTGTAACAGATAAAAGTGCTCATCCATTTTTTTGGTAGATTGTGGAACATTAATAACCAAAAGTAACTGAATTTTATTTTATTTGGGTTGTTTATTGCCATGTGAAGTTGTGCACACTAATTAATGTGCATGCTTGTGTGTGAAGTTTAAGGATTATGAGTAAATTAGCTTTGATGGCTCTTGTCTTGATATATGTGGTGCTATATTTTTAGATCCACAGTGCACCTGTTTGTCCAAATACATGATATTGAATAGTAATGGAACTTGGAATCCTCACCAAAGAGAGGATCAGATAACACTAATATACCAAACTAAACTGTTTAGCCTGTCTCCTCAAGTACTGACGATTGGGAAGAAAGACAATAAGATGCCTTGTTACAAGGCTGCAGCGTTAACTGATTCATTTAAACCATAATTTTAAACAGCTAATAATATTTTCCAAGTTAAGGACTGTACGGACAATACTTGGAAGAAAAAACCTGAAGGTATGATCAGTAGGACCTTTTGATGGTTGAATGGAGTTTATTTTTTTGCAGTGTTTAAGAGTAAAGTGACTGAATTTTATTTACTACAACAATTCCTTAAAATTCAGATTTTTTAAATTTAATATCAAACCAAGGGTTGTAGTATGACAATCAGGAGCCAACTGATGGCTCCAGTAAATTTGATGACACTACAGTACATAAGAGTGAAGTTATTGAATTGTATTACTAATAAAAATAATAATAAAATAATAAAATTCATTAAAATTATGAAAAAAATGTTTTTATATCAAACCACGAGTTGCAGTATGGCCAATAGAATTCAATTGATGGCTCCAGTGATTTTGGTGACAATACAATGTATAAGAGTGAAGTTATTGTATTTTATTACGAATAAAAATTCCTTAAAATTCAGATTTTTAATTTATGACCAAACCAAAAAACGTCATAGTATAGCATGTCACTCTAAAAACGTCATAGTATAACGTCACTCAAAAAACATCATATTATAACGTGTTGCTCTAAAAACGTCATCGTATAACGTCACTCAAAAAACGTCATAGTATAACGTGTCGCTCTAAAAACGTCATAATTTAGCATGTCACTTAAAAAACGTCATAGTATAGCATGTCGCTCTAAAAACGTCATCGTATAGCAAGTTGGTCTAAAAATGTCAGAGCATGTCATCCAAAAAACGTCATAGTATAGCATGTTGTTCTAAAAACGTCATAGCATAGCATGTCGTCCAACAAATGTCATAGTACAGCATGTCGCTCTAAAAACGTCATAGTATAGCATGTCGCTCTAAAAATGTCACAGTATAGCATGTCCCTCTAAAAACGTCATAGTATAGCATGTCGCTCTAAAAACGTCATAGTATAGCATGTCGCTCTAAAAACGTCATAGTATAGCCTTTGGTCCAAAAAACGTCATAGTATGGCATGTCGCTCTAAAAATGTCATAGTATAGCATGTCGCTCTAAAAACATCATAGTATAGCATGTCGCTCTAAAAACGTCATAGTATAGCATGTCGCTCTAAAAACGTCATAGTATAACATGTCGCTCTAAAAACGTCAAAGTATAGCATGTCGCTCTAAAAACGTCATAGTATAGCATGTCGCTCTAAAAACATCATAGTTTAGCATGTCACTCAAAAAACGTCATAGTTTAGCATGTACTTCTAAAAACGTCATAGTATAGCATGTCGTCCAACAAATGTCATAGTATAGCATGTCGCTCTAAAAATGTCATAGTCCAGCATGTCGCTCTGAAAACGTCATAGTATAGCCTTTGGTCCAAAAAAGGTCATAGTATAGCCTTTGGTCCAAAAAACATCATAGTATAGCATTTCGCTCTAAAAACGTCTTAGTATAGCATGTCGCTCTAAAAACGTCATAGTATAGCATGTCGCTCTAAAAACATCATAGTATAACATGTCGCTCTAAAAACGTCATAGTATGCCATGTCACTCTAAAAACGTCATCGTATCGCATGTCGCTCTAAAAACGTCTTAGTATAGCATGTCGCTCTGAAAACGTCTGAGTATAGCATGTCGCTCTAAAAACGTCATAGTATAGCATGTCGCACTAAAAACATCATAGTATAGCATGTCACTCTAAAAACGTCATAGCATGTCGCTCTAAAAACATCATAGTATAGCCTTTGGCCCAAAAAACATCATAGTATAGCATGTCGCTCTAAAAACCTCATAGTATAGCATGTCGCTCTAAAAACGTCATAGTATAGCCTTTGGTCCAAAAAACGTCATAGTATAGCATGTCGCTCTCAAAACGTCATAGTATAGCCTGTCGCTCGAAAAACGTCATCGTATAGCATGTTGCTCTAAAACGTCATAGTATAGCATGTTGGTCTAAAAATGTCAGAGCATGTCATCCAAAAAACGTCATAGTATAGCATGTCGCTCTAAAAACGTCATAGTATAACATGTCGCTCTAAAAACGTCATAGTTTAGCATGTCGCTCTAAAAACATCATAGTATAGCATGTCGCTCTAACAACGTCATAGTATAGCCTTTGGTCCAAAAAACGTCATAGTATAGCATGTCGCTCTAAAAACGTCATAGTAGAGCATGTCACTCAAAAAACGTCATAGTTTAGCATGTCCTTCTAAAAACGTCATAGCATAGCATGTCACCCAAAAAACGTCATAGTATAGCATGTCGCACTAAAAACATCACAGTATAGCATGTCGCTCTAAAAACGTCATAGTATAGCCTTTGGTCCAAAAGAACGTCATAGTATAGCATGTCACTCTAAAAACATCATAGTATAGCATGTCGCTCTAAAAACGTCATAATATAGCATGTCGCTCTAAAAACGTCATAGTATAGCCTTTGGTCCAAAAGAACGTCATAGTATAGCATGTCACTCTAAAAACATCATAGTATAGCATGTCGCTCTAAAAACGTCATTATATAGCATGTCGCTCTAAAAACGTCATAGTATAACATGTCGCTCTAAAAACGTCATAGTATACCATGTCGCTTTAAAAACGTCATCGTATCGCATGTCGCTCTAAAAACCTCTTAGTATAGCATGTCCCTCTGAAAACGTCTGAGTATAGCATGTCGTTCTAAAAACGTCATAGTATAGCATGTCGCACTAAAAACATCATGGTATAGCATGTCGCTCTAAAAACATCATAGTATAGCATGTTGCTCTAAAACGTCATAGTATAGCATGTTGGTCTAAAAATGTCAGAGCATGTCATCCAAAAAACGTCATAGTATAGCATGTCGTTCTAAAAACGTCATAGCATAGCATGTCGTCCAAAAAACGTCATAGTATAGCATGTCGCTCTAAAAACGTCATAGTATATCCTTTGGTCTAAAAACGTCATAGTGTAGCATGTCGCTCTAAAAACGTCATAGTACAGCATGTCGCTCTGAAAACGTCATAGTATAGCCTTTGGTCCAAAAAATGTCATAGTATAGCATGTCGCACTAAAAACATCATCGTATAGCATGTCGCTCTAAAAACGTCATAGCATAGCGTGTCACTCAGAAAACGTCATAGTATAGCATGTCACTCTAAAAACATCATACTATAGTATGTCATTAAAAAAAGTCATAGTATAGCATGTCGTCCAAAAAACATCATAGTATAGCATTTCGCTCTAAAAACGTCTTAGTATAGCATGTCGCTCTGAAAACGTCATAGTATAGCATGTCGCTCTAAAAACATCAGAGTTTAGCATGTCACTCTAAAAACGTCATAGTTTAGCATGTCCTTCTAAAAATGTCATAGTATAGCATGTCGTCCAACAAATGTCATAGTATAGCATCTCGCTCTAAAAACGTCACGGTTTAGCATGTCGCTCTAAAAACGTCATAGCATAGCATGTCACCCAAAAAATGTCATAGTATAGCATATCACTCTAAAAACATCATACTATAGCATGTCGTCCAAAAAATGTCATAGTATAGCATGTCGCTCTGAATACGTCATAGAATAGCCTTTGGTCCAAAAAACGTCATAGTATAGCATGTCATCCAAAAAACATCATAGTATAGTGTGTCGCTCTAAAAACGTCTTAGTATAGCATGTCGCTCTGAAAATGTCATCGTATAGCATGTCGCTCTAAAAACGTCATAGTATAGCATGTCGCACTAAAAACGTCATAGTATAGCATGACGCTCTAAAAACGTCTTAGTATAGCATGTCGCTCTGAAAACATCTTAGTATAGCATGTCACTGTAAAAACGACATAATATAGCATGTCGCACTAAAAACATCGTAGTATAGCATGTCGCTCTAAAAACGTCATAGTATAGCCTTTGGTCCAAAAAACGTCATAGTATAGCCTTTGGTCCAAAAAACGTCATAGTATAGCATGTCGCTCTCAAAACGTCATCGTATAGCATGTTGCTCTAAAACGTCATAGTATAGCATGTTGGTCTAAAAATGTCAGAGCATGTCATCCAAAAAACGTCATAGTATAGCATGTCGTTCTAAAAACGTCATAGCATGTCGTCCAA